>NC_133658.1:146722974-147091916 GCF_037893015.1 Macrotis lagotis | reverse complement strand
AATGGTCAGTCATTTCAGGGTCCAAAGAAACTATGCGACTCTAATGCCCACAACTGAGTTAGATTTCCAGGAAGATATGGCTTAAAGTTTTAAACTAAACCAATGCTTCTTGAGTATAGGGATTGTTCCATTCTGTGAGTCTTGTATATCTAGCACCTAGCACCAAGTAAGCACTTCATAAGTGACTCCTAATTAACTGATCCATTGATTAAAATTGGACTATTCATAGGTGTCACTTTCATAGAAGAGTGAAAGGAGCCAAGATGAAGAAAAATAGTTGAAAGAGGACATGAAAGGAAACCAAGATTATCCCATTCTATCATCTGACTTAGAACATCTACATTTGTATATTATAAACATATATATATAATATATATATATGTATAATGTTCACATGTGCATACTGACTCTCCTAAATGAATATAAATTCTTTGAAAGTGAATAGTATTTTCTATTTATCTTTGTAATCCCAGAGCTCAATAAAACTCAGAAAATAACTCAATCTACTGACTGGAAGATCTGTTGCTTCATTTGTCTGTCCATATAATCTATCAGTATTTTTCTGATTGTACCAACATTTTAAAATGACTAAATAGTGCTACAAGGGTCAGATCTATTACCAAATAAATCAAGACCTGCACAAGAAGCCTAGGGTATAAGAAATTTCTGGACGGTCCTTCATAGAATGGTCCATACCTAACTCAAACGATTTTAACCAGAATCATGATAGTCTCAGGCATAGAATATGCTGGACAACAATACTAACCAAGTTCAACTCCTTATGAACATGAAGGATTTATAAGGTCCAGGGCACAATGAGAAAGAGTAAAAGAATAGAGGAACTACAGGGAAAGAAACTGCGGGCACAATTTGTACAAAGTCAAGGAAGAGAAAAAAAGACTAATAAGGACTTACAAAGGTATGGTGATGAAAGAGCTTCCTCTTTAATGACTTTCATTTCTTTTTCATGACTCAGGAGCATGGGATCAAGACAGGAGATGAAGATAGTGAAGTTAGCAAGCATGAAGGGGTATCATTAATCATAAGAGCAGTAATAAAGTAGGGCAGATAAACAGCTAGCCTCAGAATGCTAAAGACTTGGGTTCAATCCCTACCTCTGTCACACACTGCTCAGGTAACTAAATACAAGTCATTAACCTTTAAGTACCCAAGTCAACTCTCTAAGGCCTTAAATTTGTAGTACAGGTGCTCACTCACATGAGCAGAAGAAACTCCTCACACACACACAGAGCCACAGAGCTCCTTTGGAGATTAAGTTACAAGTTCAAAATCAAAAGAAAAAAAGAAATTCATATAATCTATGAAACATGAACTATAGAGAAATAAATTTACAAACAACTACAAATTTCCAAACTAAAAACATTGTTCAAAACTCTTCCCCATTCTTTAAAAAATAAATTTAACGACCACATCTGCTAGTTTGTAATAAGTTGGTAAAATTGGGTAAAGCACCCATCTTTTTTTTAAGGTTTTTGCAAGGCAAATGGGGTTAAGTGGCCCAAGGCCACACAGCTAGGTAATTATTAAGTGTCTGAGACCAGATTTGAACCCAGGTACTCCTGACTCCAAGGCCGGTGCTTTATCCACTATGCCACCTAGCTGCCCCTAAAGCACCCATCTTAAAAAAGACTGGTGCTTCCAGTGTATTTTTTATAGAATTAAGTGCAACATAAGATATGTGTCTTTATTTTGGCTTTTTTCCATAGTAGTCACACACAGTTCACCTCAATAGGGTGCAACAAGTTGAAGAGAACATCCCCAGGCTTGGCCTGAACCCTTCCTTCTCCAGATGTTGATTACTGCCCTGAGCAGATAAAGGCCAGAGAAAAGGCCTAGGAATCCTGTGCTATGAGACCTCCCAAGAAGTCCTAGGGTACTAGAGAAGAGATATTGCTGACTCAGCCAATGGTAACCCTCCCCTTCTTAGTCAGAACCAAAAGAGCCTGGCAGGAGCAGTATGTAGTTCTGTTTATGTTTTAAATACTGTAATACAGTTGTGGCTCCTATGTAATTGCTGGCTACTTTCTCACATGCTGGGATGTTCCTGGAAATAACTTATTTTAGTTCAATCAATCATAATTTCCTAGCAAAATATTTTACATAAATAAAAGGGTAGTTTTTTTTGACCTATAAAAAAGGAGGAGGGAGAGAAGAGATAACATTCAAAAGACTGGTTTGCCTGGTTTATATTCCAAACTACATACTAACTTTTAAATTGCCATGTCTACTAACTTATATGAACACTGCTATGTATAATATTCTAGATTTAGAGTCAGAAAGGTCTAGGTGAGAATCCTATCTGACACTCACTAGATGTGTGACCCTCTACCACTCATTCAACTTCAAATTACTCATCTGCAAAATGAAGATCTTAATATCTATGGAGCTGGTTTCTTGTTATTTGTTTATACTAAAATCCTGACTTCTTTGATACTAGAAGCAACCAGATCCCCCTCTATCAATGCAAATTGGCTTAAGTTCCATAAATCATAAATTAATGAAGATCAAAGGAGACAACTGGCATAAAAGCAACTTAAAAACATTAAGAGACTACCTATTCAAAATACAGAGCATATTCAGCTAGAATCTATGTTTAGTGTGCACGTGTATCAGAAGTTATCAAACAAAAAGAGGAAGTAGTGTGCTGGGCCACATACTCCAGCCCTCTTAGTTCAGTTTATTCCTCAGCTGACATTCATGATCTTCCTCATCTGTCAATGCAGGGAAACAAGCATACTGTAGCTTGGAGATATCTCTCTGGGTTCCTTAGAATAAGGGAGTATTGATTCACTTGTTAGAAACCCATGGAAGGTAAATAAATGGAAACTGAAAAATTGATGCTGGGAGTTAACCAACAAAGAGCAAACAACTCCCAATTAAGAGTGCCTACTCCTAAAATGCCTCAAAGGGTCCATCTGTAATATAGACAGACCACTTGTCTAGCAAGGAATAAAATAAAAAGGATATTTCCACTGATCCTCTAGAAAGTTATAATACATATTATATATGTTTTTATGTGGGATTGAAGCCATTGGAATTCTGAGAGCTACCTGTTGTGTTCAGGATAGGGCTGCCATCCAAGGTCAACCTGAACACACTGACTTCAGCATTTGTGACTAAGGCTCCAGGAGGACTGTCAGCCTCCTCTACCTTCACCCTGCAGGCTGGGCAAACTACCAAAATCAGTAACTGGAACAGGACCATGATGGGATACAGATAATTTCTTTTCTTAATAGCCATGTGCTGAAGGCCTACATTAGCTTCCTCAGATTTCCCAAAACTATCCCAGAGTACCAAAATCTTATGTTAACATACTTTTCAATTTTCTCCTATTAACAAAATCCATTTGTTTTCTTCCCCTCCCCCAATTAAAAGAAAGAAAAACTCATAGAAAATATACACAGTGAAACAAAAGAAATGCCTACATTGGACAGGAGATATCAGGAGCATGTCTCATTTTAGGTCCTTTGATAATGTGATTAGTCAGTGCATTGTTCAGAGTTCTTAAGTCTTTCAAAGTTGTTTATCTTTACAAAACTGTTGTAACTAGATAAATTGTCCTGGCTCTACTTAATTCACTCTGTATTCATTTAGTCTTCATTTTCTCTGAAACCATCCCCCTTCATCCCTTCTTATAGCAAAAAGTGCTACCATTCAAGCATGCTCAAAATGGACTTTTGTGGTGCTTAAATATAATCAAGATAGATCAAGTTTACAAAACTATAAATGTCTCTTGACAATATAGACTGTCCTTGCCTTGGAAGGCATCAAAGTCCCAAAAATCCAAGGACTAATCAAGTCTATACTTCTTAGGATCATTGATTTAGGTCTTGGAAGGGTCCTCAAAAATCGGGAAAAAAATCATCTAATCGGGGCAGCTAGGTGTGGCAGTGGATAGAGCACTGAACTTGGAGTCAGGAGTACCCGAGTTCAAATCCAAACTCAGACACTTAATAATTACCTAGCTGTGTGGCCTTGAGCAAGCCACTTAACCCCATTGCCTTGAAAAATCGAAAAAAAAAAAAATCATGTAATCCAACCACTTTATTTGACAGATTAAAAAATGTGAGGTCTGAGTAAGTTTTCCCCCCCTTTTCTCCCTTCAGGTGTCAAGAGGCTATTAATATAAGAATTGCTGGTACCTTGTTAGCTCAGTGTGTCAAACCACAGGCGGACAGACAAACAGCCATACACACCCACACAGCTCCTTCACTCTTGAGTAAGAAGTCTTGATTAAAGTTGAGAGGATACTTTTCTTTTCTTGGTTAACAGTATTTAACTTCTTCAGATAATAACTGACCTATCTTTTAAACTGGAACAGTTTCCCTCCACCATTTAGGTATCAGATTTGGCAGGGATCTTCAATGCAGAGGCTAAGACTTTGCCTTCAACTCTGAGGACATGAAGACCTGGCTATATAGTTTTTAGCAATAGGAAAGGTAATCACATGTAATTTGACTACACCAGAAATATAAGAAAGGCCATGAGAAAGATGCAAATAGACACCTGATTCCCTTTTCCTTCTTCCTCAAATCTTCTCATCCTATTTTCTGGTAAGTAGAAAATAGTTCAACAACAATAAAGCTAACATTTATTTGCATAGCATTTTAAGGGGTACAAAGTACTAGAAAGGAAGTGTTATTATTATCCCCATTTTATAATGAGGAAACTGAGGTAGTGGTTATATGACTTGTCCAGGGTCACACAGTTAATAAGTTATCTGGGGCCATATGTGAAATCTGGTCTTCACTCCAAGTCCATTATTCTATCTAATAAGCCATCTAAAAAACATAATAGGGACAGAGGTTATATCACCCCTTTAGCTGAATCGATACTATGAGATGTGACTTGATAACAACCATCTTGCAAGTTTCCAAATGACACCTAGAAGTATCAATTGGAATCCTGATTCTATTCCCTGCTGAAAAAGCTCAATGTGAGGATCTTCAAGATTACTGCAAAAAACCAGTCTTCTTACTTTAGAGATACAATTTTTCATAAACATCCATAGGTCCTCATCAGACATCCTTTTCCTACTGATCACAGACTAGGGGAAATAGGAAAATCCCGTCTTTTTTATTCATTGAGGTTCACCTAATACAGTCCTGTATCAACCGCTCTCAAAAAGATCTGGGAGGGGTGGCTAGGTGGCACAGTGGATAAAGCACAGGCCCTGGAGTCAGAAGTACCTGGGTTCAAATCTGGTCTCAGACACTTAATAATTACCTAGCTGTGTGGCCTTGGGCAAGCCACTTAACCCCATTGCCTTGCAAAAGAAAAAAAAAAAGATCTGGGAAACTGATGGCTGAGAACACAGCCTTTTCCCCAATAGTCTGGCAGAGAATGCAGGAATGGTGTTGGATGTCATGGATTTATTAAGAACTGAACTGACCAGGGCATTCCACAAGACTTCAAATAGCAGTCTCCATGCATTAGAGCCTTATTCAAACTAGTGACCTAGAAAAAGAAGGCTCTGGACCTTATCTTTAACCCTGTCCTTATATAAATAGCACTCAAAATACACCAGCAGCCGGGTCTCCTCAAAGTCTCTTAGGTCCATTCCAACTTTACTTCACTAAATATCTTATCAAAGATATCTCTTGGGGCTCTAAGAACTCTTCCCCTTTTATTCCTTTTGCACCAAATATCATTTAGAAGAAAAGGAGGAAGACATGACAATGTGAAAATAAAACAAAGAGATGAAAAAGTAGGAGGTTAACAAAAAAGGATCTCCTGAATCAAGGGACCTGTTTGAGAACACCCAGGAGGCAGAAGTCAGAGGACAGACCAGAATTCATAGTTCCCTCTTTTTCTAAACATACTTTAAGGCACAATCAGGGTTGGATGTACTCAAAGCCAGCAGGAAATATTCCAAGAATGCTAGACCACTAGGCAGAGGAGAATAATGCTACTTCTTTTCCATGCCAACCTAATCCAATCCTTTAAAGCACAAGCCTGCAATTGCTAGAATATAAACTATCAGACAAAATTACAAACGCTTCTATGGTTGCCAACTCTACATATTCAACAGAATATTGATGAAGAAAACAGGCTCAAATTGTCCAAAAAATTTGTAACTTTAAGAGAGCTGAACATTGGCTAAAACTCCAGCAAATTCAATCCATCAATCAAGAAGCATTTATTAACCTCCTTGACTATTAAGTCAAACCCTTACTCTATGAACTTCAAGGTTTCCTTATCATCCCATTACTCCTAGAGATAAATATAAATGCTTCTTGAATAACATATGTCCTTCACAACCTCACCCCAACCTCCAGTAAGTGCAAATTACATAAGCCAAGCATTACACTGACATAGTGTCATTTTGTGACAATTATTATGCTCATGTGTTTCTACTAATCTTGGGCTTGTCTTAGAATATATGACCTTAACCATACAAAATTGGATTAAACCAGTTTCTCCACTTTTAGTTAGTTCAATCAACTGAATACTGGATTTTATAATATATTACTTACATTATACCACTGTATACTTATATTACACTACTCTATCTTGTGATGCTGTTTTTTTTTTTAATTCTGTGGTTTTTAATAATGAGTACTCCAAGGAAAAAATGCAAAAGTTGTTCCTCTTAAAAGCTATTAGAGATATCACAGGGGCTATTAGCATGGGGAAGTCAAGCATTTCAAAGTTCATTCAGGCCCACAAAGAGACAGGACCAGTCACAAAGAAATGCCTAAGTCACCACAAACTCACAAAGCCTTTTATGGTTGCATTACAAAACAAAACAAAAAGGGACATTGATAAGTGACAAACTATTGCCATAAAACAGTCCAATTAATTCCCAGAAAATGAGAAAAGACCTCCAAGGGGTATTCAGCAGCTTAAGGGATTGTTAATGAAGCCCATCATTACAGTCTGGTATGACTTCCTTGAAGATGGAATAACAGTAGGAAAAGATCTGAAAAAAAATTGCTGTTAACTAATGTAATGAAGATTAACATTTCTCATAGGCAATGTAGTATAAAGATTGGAATACTAAGAATCTGGAAAACTGGACAACACAAAGATTGGAATACTAAAAACTAGAAAATGCTATTTTTGCTGTTGAAAATCACTTTTTATTTCATATTCTACCACAATCATTTTCAGAAAATATCTTGGAAAACCTGTGAGATCTTGGCAACTTCACCAAACTGAAAAACATTCAGAAAAAAACCCCATAACTTTTGTGTGTATGGGGAGTGAAGGGGGTTGGCTTTATTGCTTGCTTTTTTTCTTCAAAAGAGCCAGAAAATCTTGTCTCCCTTATAAAAATATGCAATCTACTAAATATGCTAGTATATTAAGATGCAAAATTGTTCCAGAATTGCAAAAATTCCCAAAAGATGGAATACTTGAACACACACCTTGACACACATCATGAAATGTTAAGAAATTTATCTAAGAAATATACATAAGCATCCTTCAAAGACTTAGGAATTCACCTGATTTACATTTCATTAAAAATGTATAGCTGTTCATTGCAGGTAGGCTTAATAGACAATGTAATATGTGGTTTTATGATGAATGAGCTTTCAAAATCTTTTTAATGAATGGCCAAATAAGCTATTGCAGGAAAAGGCAGGTGTTTTGCATTTTTTAATTTTTTAAGATGTATAAAGTTGCAGGATTTTTTGTGAAAAACAATAAAATTTTGTTATTTTATTTTTCCATGTAAATAAGAATACTAATGAACTTTTCCATCTTTATTATATATTACTCCTCTTTGCACTCTATAATCTTGTCTTTTCTAACACATTCCCATCTCCTCTCTCCTGAATCTTCCCTCCTCTTTGCATCTCCCCATGCCTGGAATGAACTCCCAAGTCATCTCCATCTCCTGGAATCCCTAACTTTCTTCAAAATTGCTCAAGCAGGAGGTAGCTAGGTCGCTCAGTGGATAGAGCACCAGCCCTGCAGTCAGAAGAACCTGAGTTCAAATTTGCCCTCAGAGGCTTAACAATTAACATAGCTACGTGATCTCAGGCAAGTCAACCCCATTGTCTTGCAAAAAAAAATTGCTCAAGCAACATTTTCTATGTTAATTTTTTCCTGACCACCTGATTCTCTTTTTTTGCAAATATTTTATAGACTTATTTATGTACTCATTTTCTCCCTGATAGAATGAAAGCTATTTCAGCAATACTGAACTTTTATTTTGTCCTTTTTTCTAGATGTCTATCCCAGTGCCTGGGCACATGACAATAAATGATTGTTAACTATACAGTAATCTGATTTTGGGGAAACACTTTTTGGAAAATATTCTAGATGTCTGGATTAAACAAGCATGAGGAGACCAATTCTACACATATTTATATTTATATTCCCTTTGTCCTTTAGTAAGCAGTTGTACAATCTGATGATGATTCTTCTTGATGACATGACAAGCACAAGAATTGGATTTGAGTAAGGGGGTGCTATGCAAAGTCACCAGTCTCACTTTCTCCTCCAGAGATATCTGAATCCAGTGGCCAGATAAGAATCAGGATGACTGGATATGGTCCTGGATGTGAAGTAATCAGGGTTAAGTGACTCATCCAAGATCACAAAACTAGTATCAAGTGTCTGAAGTTGGATTCCAACTCCAGTCTTTCTGACTCTAAGACTGATGCTCTATCCACTGTACCACCTAGTTGCCCTGTGCAATCTATTTTTTTTTAGGTTTTTGCAAGGCAAATGGGGCTAAGTGGCTTGCCCAAGGCCCCTGTGCAATCTATTAACAGAGAACACTCTCTTCTCTTCTCTTCTGTTTGTCTCTCTACCTCTCTCCCTCCCTCCCCCTACCTTTTCTTCCCTCTTTCCATCCTCTTCTCCTCCTACTCCCTTCCCATCTCTTCTCTATCTCCCCCTTATCCCTCTCCCCATCTCCTCTCTCTCTCCCCTCACCCCCACTCTCTCCTCTCTTCCCTTTTCTTCTCTTTCCCTTCCCCTCTCACTCTTATTCTCTCACTTTTACTTCCCGTCTCTCACCCACCTGTTTCCGCCTCCCTCTTTCTCTCCTCTCTCTCCCTCAGTTTCCTCATCTGTAAGGTAGTACTACCTAACTCATAGGTCATTGGGAGGAGAATGCCCCAAACTGTACAGCACAGCATAATTTTAAGTGGTTGTTGCTATTATTACCTACTGCAGCAAACTTCAGTCTGTAGGAGTTATAAGAGGCAGAGCCAGCAACTGTGACAAGGTCCTTCGATGAGTGGCCACAGCTGAGGATTAAAAAACAAGCTTCACTTTCAGTCATAGCCGCATACATGGATTATATCACAGACAGCATGTGCTATCTTTAGTCATGAAGAGAAATAAGATATACACATATGTTTTATTCTTGACTGAAAACAACATATGGAGTGTTCTTTCCAGGTCTGGCCAACACATTTTAGGGTGGACACTGTCAAGCTAGAGACAATCAACCAGAAAAATGAGGAGACCTTAATATCTTAAGCTTTAAGGATAGTTTGAAGGAAGCAGGAAATGGAAAGAAAAGACTGACCATGGGGAGGGCAGAAAGGGCACAGGGAAAAGGCATGGCAGCAGTTTCTTGACTAGATAATTTCTTTATAGCTCCAAAGAGAAAATCAGAACCAATGGAAAGAAGATACAAGGAAGGTTTATGGTTCATTTAGGAGAAATTTCTAACAATTAGAGCATACAAAATAAGGCTACCTGGTGAGGTCAAACATCACTCAATCTTTCAATCACAGGTTGAATGATCACTTCTTGAGGATTCCTGGTCCAATATGTACCAGGTGAGACTACAATGATAAAAATAACAGCCCCTATCTTCAAAGAGCTTACATTCCCCTAGGGTCAAGGACATGTAGACAGAAATGTCAATACGCAAAAGAAAATGTATACATGTATATACACATACACATATGTTCTCACAAAATTAATTTTTAAAAGGTAGAGGAAACAATGACTAGGAGAATAATAAAAAGCTTCTTATAAGAGACAGCATTTGAGCTTAGTCTTTTTTTTTTTGCAAGGCAATGGGGTTAAGTGGCTTGCCCAAAGCCACACAGCTAGGTAATTATTAAGTATTTGAGCCCAAATTTGAACTCAGGTATTCCTGATTCCAGGGCCAGTGCTCTATCCACTGCGCCACCTAGCTACTCCTTGAGCTGAGTCTTAAAGGGCGCTAGGATTTCCAAGTAAGGAGAACAAACATTCCAATGGTTATATGGGGGCAGCTGTGCATTCTCAGAGATGGAAGGTGGAATGTATAAAATGAACAGGTAAGCCAATTTGGATGAAGAAAAACAGAGGCAGAGAAATAATCAATCCAGAAAGGCAGACAAGGGGCTAGACTGTGTAATGCTTTTAAAATCATACAAAGGCTTTTTTATTTTATCCCAGAAGCAATATCGAGCAACTGAAACTTCTTGAGCCAGAGAGTGGCAGTGTCAAACTTATGCAATAAAAATATCAGTTTGGCAGCTAGCTAGAAAATGGTGTACAAATGGGAGATGCTGGATGCAGTACAATTTAGAAGGCTATTGCAATGGAGTAGCTAGATGGTACAGTGGAAGGCGCACCTGCCCTAGAGTCAGCATCGGGCACTTAATAATAATTACCTAGCTGTGTGACCTTGGACAAGTCACTTAACCCCACTGCCTTACCAAAAAAAAAAAAAACTTGCAATAGTCCAAGCAAGAGCTCTGAATGAGAGCAGTGGATAGAAGAATGAAGAGAACAGAGATGGAAGAATGTTGTGGAGACAGAACTGCTAAGACTGCAATCTGACCTAGCAGTGAAAAACTAAAGATGACCTTTGTTGACCTCCAAAGTCCTTCCAGGAGGAAGGATTTACATTTGGGTGATAAGACACAGAAATCCTAGGTTTGGCAAGAGCCAATCTTCTGGGAATGAACTCTTGGACATATCTCCTGCAGGTGTGTCTGTCCAACCCCAACCTAAATTGAAGGCCACTCCCTTCTTTTGATGGACAAGTCAGAAGTAGCTTTTCAGATCCTATCTTATGATAGTAGAAAAGGACCACAGTTTCAAGCTGTATCTTGTGGGGTTTGGTTTTCTCCCCACACATGCCTGCATAATCAGCCATCTTAGAGAAATATTAATAAATGTGTGTTAACCTAATTATGTTTTGGTCAAATGCTGAAGGTTAAAGTTTGTCCCTTATTAGGACAAACTCTGAGGATTAACATTTACAATCTATTATTTCTAGGACCAAATTCACTGAAAATCCTTGCTCATCTTCCAGGTGCAATCCTGGATTATTGGAAGAATGGAGGTGGAAGAGTCCTTGAAAGAAACAGGGAATTAAGGAAGCAATGTGGTTTGGGTGGGGGGATAGGGGATGAGGGGGACAAGAAGAGCTCTGTTCTGTAGGTAATGAGTTTAGAAGAAAATCCTCTACAGATATCAAGTTGGGCTATGGTCCCTTGAAGAATCAATAAACTATGGTTCTATATCCAAATATAATGGTATTGTCAATCCTAACACAACCTTTTCAGTTAGGGTACAAGTTTTGAGTTCACTTAAAGCAGTGGAATTAACTTCAATATTTTCTCCCACTCTCTGGGATATATGAAGAAAACAGACAAAAGCTAACTTTTTTTATCACATGGTGACCAAATCCATGACACTGATCTTACTGTCTGCCATTCTCCTCTAGGCAAGCTGAGCTAACTGACCACAAGTTCTAAAATTAGTCTTATGCTGGCTATTGACCAGAAACCCAAAAAACAATTAGGAAATTCAGAAGGTGTATTTCAGATATTTGGTTATTCTGAAAGGTTATTTGGCTTGATTATTACTCTAGATAATACATGGAAAGCACCTTGCCAACCTTAAAATATTGCATAAATGCCAGTTATCATTATTATTATTATTATTATTATTATTACTATTATTACTATTACTATTATTACTATTATTACTATTACTATTATCATGAATGTCCATATGAAAAGGATAAGCCTCCTCCCTGGTGTGAAATTCAAACACAGTTTAAGAAATGCAAACATTTTATTTATCCATCATGTTTAATCTAGGCAAAAAGTTATTCTTAAGTGCTTATTTCTGCTAAAACCAAAAAAGGTTTTTTTCAAAGTTTTAAAATTGTATTTTGAACTTGAGCAATTTTACAGAAAAGGACCCAAATGGCATTAAGGTGTAACTATTTGCATTTTATTAAATTATCTCCTGACCTTTAATTCATATACATCTTCAGAAAAATGTCAAAAGTGTGTGCACAGTATTATTTTCTAACTTCTAAAAATCTTTTACTATTTTGTGTCTACCTTCCAATACAACCCATACATAGTCATATTTATTGATAAGATAGTATAACATTCTGTTAATAACCATCAAAAATGTGGACACTTAAGCACAATTCATAACTTTGCTCCTGAATGGTAATAGTGAAGCCCAATTAAAAGAAAATTCATCTTTCTTACTCCTCTGGGAGGCAAAGTACTTGAGTTCATCACATCTTTCTGTCTCTGAACCATGATGAGGTCTCTCACTTTAAGGTACCTCTAGTGCTTTGAGAATGAACTTACTTTCAAAGAATCCACCTTCTTATTCCCTTGGCACTACCCTCCAAGTCTATACCTGGCCATAAGCTGGATGAACTTTTTGAATCTGAAGCTCCTTGAGAGATATTCCCAAAGATCAAAGGAACTCCCAATTCCCCCTGTGTGGGACATCAAGTTGCTCATGCTTTTCTCCTTTTTACAATACTGATTCATCTTTGAAGTTCTACACTCACATCTTTTAAATGGGCTTAAAAAAAAGATTAGATTCTGCTATGAATGATCTAACCACATGGAGTTCTGTAAGAGAAGTCATTCAAAATCAGGGAAGGAGTGAGCCTGGGGCAGCCAGAAACTGAGCAGAATCCAGATGCCCAGGGACTGCTGACTAGTCCAAATCAATATTGGGAGGGGGGAGGAGAGGAGGATGAGGGAGAGGGAAAGAGAGTGAAGGAGGAGGAAGGAGGGAGGGAAAGGGGGGAGAGAGGGAGAGGAGAGGGAGAGGAGAGGGAGAGGAGAGGGAGAGGAGAGGGAGAGGAGAGGGAGAGGAGAGGGAGAGGAGAGGGAGAGGAGAGGGAGAGGAGAGGGAGAGGAGAGGGAGAGGAGAGGGAGAGGAGAGGGAGAGGAGAGGAGAGGAGAGGAGAGGAGAGGAGAGGAGAGGAGAAACTTGAATTTGGGGATTCACAAAATTGTCAGCTTCCCCCAAAAGATGCAAACTTTTTTAGAAGCTAAAAATGCTAAACTAACACCCAAAGAATCCTTCCAATCTTTTTCTTCACCAACACAAAACAAAAATAAACCCTCAACCCCCTTAAGCCCTGGAGCAAACTGTCCTAAAAACAGTCATCCTTTATTCTCCTAACTCCAGCCTTGGAGATGAAATCTTTGGATTAAGTTCCTTCCTAAAGACTTTTTTTTCTCAGTTGTTTTTTGCAAGGAGGGAGGGAGGGAGGGAAAGGATAAAAGGATATAAAATACAACCACCCAAACACTTCATTACTATTACCAAACTGCAGTTACCTCTGTCACCAGACAGTCAGTCCACAACTCTGCCATAAATAGGAGAAGCATTCTCCCATCTCGTCTGCTCAACAAACTTTTTATCTGGGGCTTGGGCTCTTTCTCGGGCTATCTCTCTGGTGCTGGCCGCCGCTGCTGCTGCTGCTGCTGTAGCTGCTGCCGCCTTCTCTGCAGGAACAGATACCACTACCCGCAGACTCCCTTCTGACATTTTCCCAGAATGCCGCTGCATCCCTCTGGGGCCTAGGGATAAGCACTTGAAAGAAGTGGAAGGAGGGCCCACCCCGGCGCCCATCCCCACCCCCTACCCTACTTTGCAACCTCCTTTTTTGAACAACTTCCCTACAAGAGACCTGGTTCAAATGTCTAAATGGTGGTGAAGTCACACATGACCTCAGAAGCATTCCATTAACCATTTGAAGCCTGAATGACACTGAGGGGGTGGGAAAAGAATAAGGAACAGAAGGACTGTTTTTTAGGTTGGTTTGGGGGAGGCAGAGAATAGAAGGGGTGAGTGAAATTAATTATCTTTTCCCCCTTTTGCTAGGGGAATTCATATCAATTTCTCATTTTAAAGTAGACTCCTTGCACCAAAAATAAATGATTGAAAAAATAGTACTGATTCATTTTATTATAATTATTAGAGGATTAGCTATGGCAATTCAACACTTCTATTTGCTTTTGATTTTTAATTTGCAAATATTAATTTGTTCAGATAGGCCTGAAGCAGGCAGAACACACTTTCTCTCTCTCTCTCTCTCTCTCTCTCTCTCTCTCTCTCTCTCTCTCTGTCTCTCTCAGAAAGAAACTAACAGTCACAGGAGAGAGGGAGAGGGAGAGGAGGTGAGAAAGAGAGAAGAGAGACACTTGCATTTGGGGAGTCACAAAATTATCAGCTTCCCCAAAAAGATGCAAACTTTTTTAGTAGCTAAAAATGCTAAACTAAGCCCCAAAGAATCCTTCCTACTGTTTTCTTCACCAACACAAAACAAAAATAAACCCTCAAAGCCCTTAGCCCTGAAAAGTCTGAAACTCCCTAGTGACAAGGAGACCCATCTAATGGATAACAGAAGCAGTTTCAGAGTCCCTAAGAGAAACTGTATATTTCAGTCCTCTGGTCTACCCCTTCCGCTTTCCTAGGTCCTGGGCTGCAATTTTATTGGCAACCAGAAGTCAAAGTAACAAGGGGATAAGATGTCTTTAAAAAAAAAAGTCACATAAATCCAAAGTGAACTTCTATTAGTTCCTGAAAGTTCTCAGAGACCAAATAGGGTTAGAAATTCCATTTCATGTAAAGGGCTTAGAATTTATTCTATACAAAGTCTTTTCCCCCTAAGAATTAATAGTAAATTATTCTTGTTATTATTATTAAGTCAGCTACAGAATATCTTCTCTCTCATTTCATAGCAAAGCACCTGTTCATAGTCTGGAAAACTTAGAGCTGCTGTGGCAAACAGCTATGAAACCCACAAGAATCCCAGCAGCTGCTCCAAACCCCACACCTGTTCTAAAGAATGAACAAGTAATAGTTCTATAATTATAATTATCCACCAGCTCTCATCTTCCTCTTGCTAAAAAGAAGAGAGGACCAGACTGGCCTCTCACCACAATGGCAGTTTCCTAAAGTTTTAAGTTATGGATCATCTGTGTATTGATGTAGAGAATTTTGACAGCAGCATTTCCTCAAAGCATATTAATTTTTACAGATGAGACTGATCCAGAAAAGTGAACCAGCATGCATAGTCACACAAGTGGTGGGATTCAAATCTAGATTGTTTCAAATCTTCACTAGTTTCCATTGTGTCCCAGGAGGTTACCTTCCCAACAGGTTAACTGCCCTAAGGCACCACCTATGCCAAGGTGGGAGAACACCATGGGTTAGTGCAGATTCAGCAGGGAAGGTGAGCCAGGATGGCTTTTCAGGCCAGTGTCCCACAATAATTAACTCAATTCTATTGTTAAATTCTCCCAGGTTGCTTCCTCTCAGATTCCTTCTGTTTTCTTGAACTTCCTAGAGAATAATTTGGGACTTAAAGTTTGTCTTTTCCACTGAACACAACTATATCTCAGCACCTTCTCTAAGGTAGCTAGTTGATCCTTCTCCCATACTTATCTAATACACAGGGTCAGGAGACTAATTTAGAATAATCCCTACTTCACAATATCACCTCAGGGGCCACCTCTTCTCTTACACCACATCCACTGTAGATTGTCTTTTGTTCTTGAAAAGGATTAAGACTTTAGGGAGGTGATGCCATGACAAACAAGATAATTGTTGGATTGAAGTGAAGGCTTGCAAAGTCACCAGTCTCACTTTCTATTCTGGAGCATTCTGGATCCATTTTTCCCATATGGATCAGGACAACTGGAGATGGCCCTGGATGCAGTGGGGGACCACATCAATTCATCACAAGGGTAAGGCACTAGTGGATATTAAGACAAAAAAACCCAATCCTTTTGTATTCAAGAAGGGAAATTTAAATTCTTGTACTAGAGAAACAACAGGTACATCTCCTTTTTTATTGGGGACAGAAAAAAAAAATGTGCACATCATTTACATAAATACAAAAAATACATGGTAAGGAAACTTTTGAGGGGAAGGCACTAGTTTCTGGCAATAGGAGAAATTGGAAATAATTTCCTGAGGTGGTGATCAAGCACGGAAATGAGGAATTCTAAGGGTCAGAAATAAAGAGGGAGTGAATTCCAGACATAAGGAACAGACAGCCTGTGCTACAGAGAAGGGAGATACAATTTCTTGTGTAAAGATTAGCAAGTGGACCAGTTTGAATGGATTGCAGTGTATGTGAAAAGGATTAAAGTGTAATAAAGCTGGAAAGGTAGCCTGGCGCCAGTTTTAAAGGGCTAATCCCTCACTATCTGGCTCCTATCCAGACCCTGGTTTTCTTTATCTGTGGACCTCCAAGTCACTCTCACAAAGTGTTCAGTACTTAATTCAATCTTCTTTTCCACTCTACTCTTCTAACACCCTGGCCACAAAGTTCCTCAATCTCTCCAAATCTCATGACCAAAATACCTCTATCATAAACAAGTGTGGGTGGGTCACCCTTAGGAAACTCCTCCTGAACCCCAAACTAAGTCTTGCACCAATATCCAGAATTCTTAACTACAATTCTTAAGTAAATGCATTATTTGTATCATTAGAAAAATAGCCACTAAAACCTTTCACTTTCAAGAGAACTCAGACCAAGTAACTTTTGCAGGAAATAAAAGAGGGTATTGGACAATACTAAAGCCAGCTCAATCCTAAACCCTTCTACCAGAAGATGCTGTTAAAGCAGAGATCAAGAATAAAAGTCAAAACAATGATCACCCGACATTGAGAAGAGCATCAAGGTATAATTGCTATACACCTGGTGGAAACTGGAGAATGCTAAAAACCCTTTAAGAAAGATTGTTTATAGGAATAGTTAAAGAAGGCTGTATCAAGGAAATTAAGACTGGAGAAGGAAGCTGAGAAGACAAATATGTCCTGGAGAAAAATATCAAAGTATCTAAGAATTAGAATGGATATTTAGTCCAAACAATACCTAAAATCATGAGTGCCAGAAACAGCATCTCCAACAAATGGTCATCTACTTGCCAGTGACCTGGCAGCCCACAACATCTGAATGTTTCCCATTCTACAGTCACACAGCTGTTACTAGTTTTCATATCTAAGGCTTTATTTCTATAGCGGTATTCAAAATCTATGGCAACTGTACTACAGTTGCCATGGAAAGGATTATTAGGGGCACAGAGAGAGCAACACTATAAAACAGGTATGGGATAGTCTTTTGGAGTTCTTTCACACCTAACAATGCCCTTGTCCTTCTTTTAGATCTCTGCTCAACCCCATCCCCCACCCCCAAGAATTTAGCCTTTCTTATAAGTATAATACTGGACTTGGAGTCAGGAAGACCTGAATCTCAGCTATTTATTAGCTGTGTAACCCTATGCAAGTCACTTAAGTTCTCTATGCCTCAGTTTATTCATGTGTAAAATAATGGCAACCTACTCCCAGGGTTGTTGTGAGGTAATGAGGTAATAAGGTAATAAGGTAATGAATTCTGTAAAACTTAAAGCTCTCCATAAGCATTATTATTGAGTTGCTATCATATTCAGTTTCAACTCTTCTAATTAAAAGCCTACTAAGGTATTAACTGATATAATTTAAAAGTATAAGCCCTTAACAGGGAGGGTTACCTGCATTTCAAACCTGAATATACTGGTAAGGGTTGAGGAGGGAGAAGAAAGGAAGGTCTTCCAGTTACTCAATCCCCTTCCCATTTCTCCCCATTATATCCTCATTTCTCATCTCTCCCATGAGCAATAGTTTCTTGAATGATGTTCATCATGGATCTTTTCTCTCTCTCCTTAACCTCATCCAACTTTTAACTTCTTATCTCCATTCAACATAACGCCACAACTATTAGATCACCTCTTTTATTTCCCTGCCACTTTGGATACATGCTTCCCAATATCATCCTCCCAACCAGTCTTAGATATTACCTTGGATTAGATAATCTCGTAGAGTATTCTTCAGAAAGTTTCAAAACATTGCACCAATGTCCAGAATTCTTAACTACAATTCTTAATTGGGTACATTTTTATCCTCTCATTATATAGACATGCATATACTATGTGTATATGTGTGTATATATAGACATAAATGCAGTGTGTGTAGATCACATTCTACAATATTTACAGAAAGTAGTGTGTGCATGTGTTTTGCACATGTGTGGATATACACACATTTTATATATCATGACTCAGAGAAATTCACCCCCAACTATATAAGGATAGAACATAAATTTCCCTACTAATAAACTGGGTCCAATCCAAGTTTACATCACTATCTATCACTAAGACACTTACCTCCTGCTAAAATTCTCATCACACACCTAGTTTCCTTCAGTTACAACTGACAATGCCATTAGGTCATCAACAACCCAAACCAAAACACTCTACATCCAGTCTGTTATTAAATTTTACTTCTAGGATCCTTCAAATTTCCCTGATCCATTGGATCAAAACTTTTGTCAACATGCAGGGCCTATTCATCTCAACTTTATTACTGCAGCCTCCTCATCAAACTCTCCCCTTAAAAAAGGGGACAAATAGGGGTGTTGAGGGAAATCCCTGGGCTGTAGCTGATCTTTTCTTTCTTTCTTTTTTTTTTTTTTTGCAAGGCAATGGAGTTAAGTGGCTTGCCTAAAGCCACATGGCTAGGTAATTATTAAGTGTCTGAGACCGGATTTGAACCCAGGTACTCCTGACTCCAGGGCCGGTGCTTTATACACTTCGCCACCTAACCGCCCCACATGGCTGATCTTTTAAAGGAAGATTTTTACACACTAGACAGGTGAGGGTGGAGCAGACTACTGCAGGTGCTGAAGCCAGCAGGTATTGATTCTCAAGAGCCAAATGCCAAATTTTCACTGTAAGCATTTACACCTGGAAAGTTCCCAAAAGCTACATTTACTATCCCATCATTACACAGGTGAGAGCAAAGGACAGAACAGTCTATAAGGATTACAAAATAGTAAGTCAGTGTTTATCTGGCAATGTCGAGAGAATCAAATATTATCATTAAGGCAGAGTAGCAAAGTGGGAAAAGCAGTAGATTTGAATGCTAGCCTGGACCTGGGTGAGGCAGCTCAGTGGCTATTGGGCTAGACCTGTGAATCAGAAAAGTTCAAAATATTTTTTTCAAATCTTGCCTCAAACTCTAAATAGCTCTAAGACCCTGAGCAGTTTCCTGATCTATAAAGTGGTGATAAGAGTACATACCTCACAACGGTTACTGAGAGAATTGATGTAATAACATAAAGTGCATTTAAAACCTTAAATGTTAGGGGCAGCTAGGTGGCACAGTGGAGAGCACTGCCCCTGGAATCAGGAGTACCTGAGTTCAAATCCGGCCTCAGACATTTAATAAATACCTAGCTGCGTGACCTTGGGCAAGTCACTTATTGCCTTGCAAAAACAAAAAACAAAAAAAAAACCTGTTAACTATTATTATTCTGAGCGTGTTGTATACATCTCCATTCTTGAAGTATAAAGTTCTACCAGCTTTAACTTTTGTGCCCTTAGAAGTGATCTATATAAAGCAGACACTCGAGAAATGCTTATATTGAATTCTCTTTAGCAATTGTGGAAAAAAAGCCAAAATAAAGCCCCCTTGCACCCAGACAAGTGTCTTCTTATGTGCTGAGCATGAAGACTAAGCAGGAGTTTTAGCCAGTTCAAAAGACTTTCTGGTTTTATTAAAATGTTGCACATAAGCCACAGAGGGGAAATCAGAAAGCAAAAACATTTAAAACTAGGAAGGGGCCCACTTTAGGAGGCATTTCACAGAAGGGAATGATGACTGGTGCCAAAGCTCTGCTCCTTGCTAACTATGTGACAATGGCCAGAAAACAAAGGGTAAGTAACCTCCCTGGGTCTCAGTTCGTTCAGGTGTAAAATAAGTTGGCTAAACTGAATGCTTTCTAAGATTCTTTCTAGTTCTAAGACTCCGATCCTATTTCAGGTTCAAATAAGGTCATACAACTTTCAAAATCTCACTCTAAAATAAAGTAGCTAGTTAGCAAAGTAGATAGAACATTGGGCCTGAGTTAAGAAGACCTGAATTCAAATCAGACCTCAGACTCTTATTAGCTGTATGTCCCTGGGCAAGTCACTTAACCTTGTTTGCCTCAGTTTCTTCATCTGAAAAATGAGCTGGAGAAGGAATTAGCAAAGCACAACCCTCCTGTATCTTAATCAATTGAACTCCAAAAAGGATTAAGAAGGGTTGGACATATCTGGGAAATGAGCTGGAGAAAAAAATGGCAAACCACTCCAATATCTTCGCCAAGAAAACCCCAAATGGGGTCACAGAGTCACACATGACTGAACAACATCAACCACAAATTTACCATATTCAGAAAACTACTTCAGACCATCTCTGAACAATATCTTTCCTGCTGTCGCAAATTTGGTGATATCTCAGCTGATAGGAAAAAGCTTGGTTTCCTTAAAAAAAACTATAAAAATATATAAACACCCAAAAATTTTAGTATTTCTGGGATCTGAGCTCTCCCTGCTATGGTATTCCTACTGCTAACACTGACTGCAGACCCACTATGTCTTAGAAAATAGACCTCTTCAATAGCTATGACTAAAACAATACTATATATATATATATATATATATATATATATATTTTTTTTTTTTTTTTTTTTTTAAATTCCCTACCAGTTAGTCCCTGTGGTAAGGAGTCTTTCTGAACTCAGGCATGTTAGTCATTGGCAGGTACTCCACACCTTTCCAAGCTAGGTAGTTTTTGCCAGAGTTTATATATCTACTGATTTAAATCTCCAAGAATCCAGGATCACTCTCCCATCATGATTAGGAAGAATCAAACTTAACTGGAAAATACACACATAGTACACTACCAACCAAAATAAAGGCATTGCTGTATCATCTATCTACACAACTTAAGTAGGAAAATCAGCTATGATTCTCCTGCAAAAGGCTCTACAAGAAAATAAGCTTACAGTGAATCACCTTGATTTGCCCATAAGGCAATCTTTTTAGGCCATTTTAAAACTCACCAATGCAAGTCCCAATTCACCATTAACTGTACCAGAGAGTTGTCCAAGCTTCTTCAGAGTCACAAAACCTATATGTCTTAAAAGCTCAACCAAGAAAGAAGCCTCTACAAACACAGGATTAATTTTCAAAAGTCACTATCCACCATAAAATGGCAACCAGGTTAATACCAGCTACCAAGAGAATAGGTACAAATGTGGTTCTAACAGAAATACAGATTCCCTGTAACAAAGTCCAACATTTTAGAGTTAAGCCAAGCTACCAAAAACTCCTCCAGCCCCAGAGGGCATGCTTTGTATTAAAAGGAAATAACAAATCTCATTTCTCTAGGACTTGGTAGTCTACAAAATGCTTTCACCAAACAACTCTGTGAGCTAGGTAGAACAAGTAATATTAACTCCATCTTAGAGAGAAATCTAAGGCTCAGGAAAACAAAGTCACTCAGCTGGGACCAAATACCCAATAACTATCAATTCCAAGATTTTAAAACTAGTGACCTTTATGGGACATCATTAAAAAAAAAAACAGCTTATCAGTAAGCTGTGTGCTACTGAGTGTAAATTTTTTTTAAAGGTGGCAGTTGTTGGCTACTACTACATATGCTTTTTTCCTTCATCCACTTTCAGTTTCAATGGTCAAATCACCTTCAATAGGCTGAATAAGACCACTTCTAAGACCACATTTCCACAAACTCAGCAGGTCCCCTAACTGAAGGCCAACAAAAGCAACTTTGCATTCCAACATCCCTGCTTTTGACAATGGTTCATGTTCCCATTAGACTCAAAACACTTTCTTTTCTCTTTTTGCTCAGCTATAGGCAATCAACCTTAAAATCCAGGCAACTCTTCCTTTTATGTCTTCTCACAGATCTGTTCTTTTCCATTTTTTTTCTAATTTCACCACTTCTATTACTTCATAGCAGGACTACTTCTAATGAGATAAAATGAACATTTCTATGTAAGAATATCATAATGATGGGGCGATTAGGTGGCGCAGTGGATAGAGCACCAGCCCTGGAGTCAGGAGTACCTGAGTTCAAATGTGGCCTCAGACACTTAATAATTACCTAGCTGTGTGGCCTTGAGCAATCCACTTAACCCCATTGCCTTGCCAAAAAAACCTAAAAAAAAATTTTTTTAAAAAAAGAATATCATGATGAAAGTTATGCTTTTAGGAAAAGTAATCTTCCTCCTTTGATATAATATAGTTCCAAGATGACTCTATCAATGGAACATAATATACTCAAGTATTTTGAAATAGCTTCTGATAAACAGATATACAGAATTATTTTACATATACACACATTTGTGCCTAATGGTAGCCATCTTTAGGGCAGGAAGGGGAGGGGAAAAAGGAAAAAGCAACGAGCTAACTTTATTATAAATTTGGGCAAATGGATAGAGCACTAGAATCAATAGAACCTGAGTTCAAATTCAGCCTCATACACTGGACACTCACTAGCTATGTGACCTTGGGCAAATCACGTAATCCTGATTGCCTCACATACAAGACCATCTCCAGGCATCCTGATTCATATTTGGCCACTGGACCCAGAGAGTTCTAGAAGAAAAAAATGAGACTGGTGACTTAGCACAGCACCCCATTGCTCAAACCAATTCATGTATTTGTCATGGCATCACCTCTCCTGACAACACAGTCTTCTTTGAGAATGGACAAAATTATCAAAAGGAATAGCAAACTATATATAAGATATTTGCAATTTCATGTGCAATCCCCTCCTTTTTGCTGTTCTACTATGTTACAGAAATGCTTATTTTATTTCTTTAGTTCAGAATAAAATAATTTTTTAAAAAAATTTTAAAAATGAAAGTGTCAAGGACTGAACATTTACAAATGTACTCTCTAGAACTGAGTTTCTTCATTTGTAAAATGATAGGGTTGAGCCAGATAACTTCAATATCTCTTCCCAACAATCCTTTTAACACTAGTTCCCTTACAGCACTCAATTTATGATCCTATGATATGAATTAAGGAAGCATTTATTAAGCACTTATCCTTTGAGAAATATATAAACAGAAAAGGAAGAGGGTCCTGCCTTCAAGGAGCTCTCATTCTAATCAAGGAGATTATATAGAGGAAAGGTTTCAGCAGCAAGTCAAATGGAAAAGTGCCACAAACCTTTGGAGAGATAAAAATACACATGTGTATGATTGATATATATATATATAATTATGTATATATATAAAACTATATGTAGTTTTATATATAGTTATGTATATAGTTATATATAGATATATGTGTATGTCTATATCTATATGTATGTGTATATACGTACATATAGATGTAGATATATATGCATATATATAGATATATACATGCATGCAAGTATACATGTATGCCCTATGTACGTGTGACATATGCATGTATGCACGTGCACACTTATTTTCATACTCATACACATATAAACACACATACACACCCTTCTAGGTATATAGACTCCTTGTTTAAGGTGATTTTACCAAACCAATATGTACATATATTTATGCTACTGATTATTAGTGTTATTGTTGTTGGTATCATCTCCCTTCTTCTCCTTACTTCTTCCTTCTCCTCCTTATTCTCCTTCTGAAATTTCAGTCATGCCCAACCCTTTGTGACTCCCATGTAGGGTTTTCTTGACAAAGACACTAGGATGGTTTGCCTTTCCTTCTCCAGATTAAGTCAAACAGAGGTTAAGTAACTTGCCAGGGATCACAGTGCTAGTGAGTGTCTGTGGCTGGATTTAAACTGAGGTCTTCCTAACTCCAAGCTCAATACTCTTATCTAGTGAGCTTTCTAGCTCCCTCTGATTACATATTACATGCACATTTAATTTAATTATATATATATATATATATATATATATATATCTATATCAATATCAACACATACATATAATACACATATATCACAAAACATACATGTTTAGAATATAATCTATGTGTGTATATATATATATATATACACATGTAACAGAACATCTATTTTTATATTAATATAGATAACTATGTAGAGATAACTAGATTGATTTACAGGGTTCAAGTATCAACCAGTTCTGATATATATATATTAACTTAAGACAATGGATCAAATCATTTAACCTGTATTACAGGCAATCTCTAAGAGAACTGTTGCAAAAGAGTAGCCCATCTACATTAGTAGAGAAACTACAGAGTTTTGCCAATGATGAAATGATAGGTCCAAACAAGTGGAAAGAGAATTGAATCTGCAGTCATAGAACCATTAGTTCAAATTCTGACTGACCCTATCTGTATAACTTCACACAAGACATGATCAATCAACATGAATTAAGTTCCCACTGTAGACTAAGCATAGGACATACAAAGAAAAACTCAAAACAGTCCTTTCCATCAAGGATCTTAGTGTGTGTACACACACACACACACACACACACACACACACACACGACTCCTCAAAATCTTTACAATTCTGGACCTATAATCTTAAAGTACTAGAGAGGAGAGAGAGACAGAAGAGGAGGAGAGGAGAGGAAGAATGAGAGAAAGAAAAAGTGAGGGGAAAGGAAAGGAAGAGAGCATGGGAAAGAGAGGAAGAGCCAGAGTCAGAGACAATGAACTAAGTTCCAATAAGGCTCCTGATCCTTTCATCCAGAGAGGTTCTTAGGTAGCAGCTCCAGGTGATCCAGGGTTTATGATTGTTCATGTGGATGGAGAAGTCATTCACTGACCCTTGGGGGAGAATGCAGGGTGGAACAGAGCAGGAAAGGCTTGAACTTGGAAGACCAAGTCAGACTCTGAGCAAAAAGAATCTGTTATGAGGGAAATCTGAGGAAATTCTGAGAAATGTCCAAACCATGCCCACAAAAGAAAATAGCCTGAAGAGGTGCCATAGAGATTCTATGAGAGAGTGTTGGAGGCAAGGCAGCAACAAATGATTCTGACATATTTTTAAACTACCCAAATCTACTTCCTGATTCCAAAGAAAATCTGAGGTTTGCAGAGTCTAACAACAACACTTAACAGTATGGATTTGCACAATTTCACAGAAAGAAAATTAATTCATTTTTTTAAAACTGTCCACAAAGAAAGTACTCGCTTTTTATCACAGTCTGGACCAATGAAATTCTCTTACCTATTAGAGAGACAAAGTCAGAAAGAGAACAGGACAGAGCTGATCAGTCTAATGAGCAGAAAGAGGGTATTATTCTAGCCTCCAATATTCTATTTAGGAAGATTAAAAAAAAAAAGGCAAAACTACAAATGATCAAATTCAGAGTAGACTGGGGACTTAAGCACTTTTCCCTTAGTAGTACTGGTTGCCTTCCGATAAAATACTGCTGTACTCTCCATATTCTTTACAGTATCAAAGAGCCAAGCAGAAAGCTCAACGGTGCAATAATCTACCAAGCTAAAAAGGTGTATACACACACACACACACACACACACACACACACACACACACGGCATCATAATTTCCTTGTAGAAAACAACAGGCACAGAAGCTATTATCTCCCTAGATGTACAGCCTCTCTTCCCTAGCTTTCATAATCCACGCCTTAATAACAATCACTAGCAATTTGTCAGTGGTCACAATGAAAAACATTTCTGTTCCATAGGTCAAAACTTACTGAATAGTGTCACGATCATCAGCTGATAGGTCGGCAGGAGGGAAACAACCAGACAAAAAGGAACCCATGGGAATACTGTAAGTCTCTAATTATCCCTTCTAATTTTGAAGCCATGTGACCGGCCCAGCTTGGACATCGCACCACTGACCCCCTGTGAGCCAGAGTGCCTCGTGGCTCTACCACAACGGGGGATGCGACCCTTCAGCTCATTCATTAAAATATTGTATTACATTATCACGGTGCATTACTTCCTGGCTGATCATCTGCTCTCTGGTCAAAATTAACTCTTCCGATCAGTCAAAGCACCTGGGACAATTTAACCATTCATTTCCAGAACTGCTTCCCCCATTCGTATTTTCTCCTTTAAGTACTTAGTGCCTCACTAATAGCTCACACTTAGGTAACTTACTTTTAAAAGCTGCCTTTGATCACTTGGGACCTTAAAATTTTTTTAATCTTTTTATTGGGGACAAGAAGAAATGGGAGAGGAGGAGAACATTCTTACTTAAGCAATCAGAGAATAAATAAAAGCCAGGATTTTCTGAAGATCTACAGCAATCTATTACCTTTCCCAGTTCCTAAATCACAGAAGAATACACAGGATCACCTTGGATTCTCAGATTCTTATAGGTGGAAGAAATCTCACTTAATAGTAGATGTGTGTCTAGAACCCAGATCTTTCTGGTTCATATATTTCATAGATGGAAGGCTAGAAGGGGTTATTAATAGAGTATCCATTCCACTATGCCAAAGTGATCCCTCTTTTAACTCCAAGGGATCAGTTTCTGTGATTGAAATGATCAGAAACTACAAGAATAAAAAAAAAAGACAGTAAAAGAAAGGGACGTGATCAAGTCAAGAACAATTTAAATAATACAGTTATCCCTTCTACATTACAAGTTTCCATATTGCAACTTTCCCTATTGCAATTTCATTATATGAGAGATTGGCATAAGAAATGGGAATTTGGGGAGAGTTTTACAGAAGTCACAGGTGATGACATGCAAAAGCCAGCAGATAACCCAGAAAAAGTTTAGAAAATCAGAAAGGCATAAAGTATATGTAAAATACTGAATAAATTCACCCAAATTTTAAAATAAAAGTCCCATAAACATCCTTAAAAGAATAAGGAAAAAATTCAGACTTCTCTAATATGAAGGAAGATCCAAAAAATTGAGTATTTTCCAGATCATGGAGGAAATCCCCCTAACCCCTGTGAAGTGGAAAGGATAAATGTACTTGGGCTCATCTAACCAGTCAACTGAACTAAGACACATAAAGGTAAGTGGAATTGTTGATACTGAAAGTCACTAGGTCACTCAACCAACCAATATTAAATGATAAGCTAAGGAACAGGAATACAAAGAAAGGCAGAAAACAAACAGTGCCTGATCTCAAAAAGCTCATAGGTTAATGGTTTCTAAATTTAAAAAAACAATGAAAACCTAAGTGAATAATTTTCTCTTCTTCAGAAGACAGTTTGAGGTAGAAAAAAAAATGGTCTATGGAATTTAAGACTTGGGTTTGCCATTTATTATCTGTGGAACTTTGAGCTATCCTCATACAAGGATTTGGTTTCCTTAACTGAAAGGTAAAGAGGTTGGCCTAGATGACCTTTAAGGTCCTTTCTAGCTAGAGATTCTATGATCCCATTACTAATAATAACCCAAAATTTGTAAAGAGCCCTTGGGATGAATCTCTGCCAAGGTGGCTAATATGATAGGCAAGGAATTGGTAATGGTGGAGGATTACAATAAATCTCCATATTTCTGCCTTTCTTTATAATCCTATCCCTTAGTTTATACCTTAATAACTGCTGATTGAATGACCAATTGGTTTTCATTACCAACAACTCCACTTTGCTTTTTGTGTCTTAGTCCAAGTCAACTGGTCAAGTAAGTTCATGTTCATTTATCCTTGAATGTTTTGTCTCTCGTTTTAGGATCTTTTATTATCAGCTACAGAATGACCTTTCCAATTTCAAGGGGGAAAAAAAAGTCAGTTTTCTTTCCTCACTATCTCCCCTAGTCCACTCCAAAGCCCTAAGAATTTAGCATTTATTCAGTAAAAAGCACACCCTAAATGAATCAAGGAAAATGCATTTTTCTCCTACTCTTCCTCCCCAAACATGGCCCAGAACACACCACTGAACTATTTGCTTCTCCATCTTCCTAAATTTGGCAAGCTATCACTGCTGTGGACAAAAGGGCCACCAGATGTTCCTGGTCTTATTTTCAAGTGGTTGCCTTTTCAGCTAATAATTTACTGCGGAGGCCAAGAATACTATCCTTTTTTGTGTCAGTCTTGTGAACCTATGAAATCTTTCTCAAAATAAAATTTTTAAATGCATAAAAATGTATGATTTCAAAGGAAATCAAGTATACTGTAACAGTAACTAAAATAAAAACAAGTTCCTGGGTTCTCAGTGGAGAATCCCTGTTTTAGGGTGACTGTACCAAATTAATACCATGAGATAAAAAAGGAAAAAAATAGTCTTCATATACACTAACAAAATGGGCATTTTTTTGTTTGTTTTTTTGGGGGGTTTTCCAAGGCAATGGGGTTAAATGGCTTGCCCAAGGCCACACAGCTAGGTAATTATTAAGTGTCTGAAGCCAGATTTGATCTCTGGTACTCCTGACTCTAGGGTCGGTGCTCTATCCACTGTGTCATCCAGCTGCTCCTGGGCATTATTTTTTACCAATGAATACCTCCCATCTGTCTTTCTTCAAAAATAATCTTCATCATAAGAACAGTATGGCTGATTTAAAAATTAAAAAACTTTAATTACACATTTTTTATTGAGTGCACCTAATTTTAAGATCACTGGTAAAAGATAGAAAGGAACTTCTCTAAGAACCTAATAGTACAATGCCATCATTTTACAAATGAGGAATTGAGACCAGAGTTGGGGTGACTTTTTCCAGGGTCACAGAGAAAGGAAGAAGAGGTCTGGAATACAAATCTACCTTATCTTCCAATATATCACTACAAATAGACTATGCTGCAGTCGAACTAGACCACTTGTCAGTCTCTACCTTCTGCTTTCCTGCTTCTACATTTTTGCTCATACCATCCCTTCCCCCTAACATGCCCTCTCCTATTTTTATTTATCAAATTCCTACATCCTCCTCCTCCTCCTCTTCTTAGAAAGATTTTATTTATTTTGAGTTTTATAATTTTTCCCCCATTCTTGCTTCCCTCCCCCCACAGAAGGCATTCTGTTAGTCTTTACATTGGTTCCATGTTACACATTGATCTCAGTTGAATGTGATGACCAAGAAATCATATCCTTAAGGAAGAAAAATAAAGTATAAGATAGTAAAATCTCTAATTTGACAGTTATAGTCTTTGTTCAAAGTCAGGTAAAAGAGATCTTAGAGACGATGAAGATCAGAAAAGTTTAATATGACTTGCCTAAGCTCACAAAGGTAGTGGAGGAAAAAAGGAACTCCAAACTGAGTACTTTTTTTACATTATCTAACTACCTCCCCCACAATGGGAGTGCGCAGAGTTACAAAGAGATTGTCTTTTTTATTTAATTATTTTCAGCAGCCAGGAGATTTTTACTCCTGGTTAGGATTGTGATTTTCTTTCTCACAAATCTTTCCTGTATTATTCCTTGTATCCCAAACCCCAGGAAGCATTTAAAACATTCTTCTATCATTTTTAAGTATCTCTAAGGTATCTTTCTCAACCACCTCTGATGTTCATCATAACAACACAGATGAGTCTACATTTTATTTATGAAGTTATCATATTTTTTCTTATGAGTTATCAAATTTTTGTAAAAATAAAAGAGGATGCAAGAAGGTGAATGTAAAATTTTCCAACTTCATTTACACAGACCTCCCTTTACCTACCTCCTTCTAAAGCACATCATATTGCTTCAAGAGTCTTAGATTATTGACTATTTTACAAAGTCAATTACAGGTTGTAGTGGACTGAAAGTTGGCTTTAAACCAGGAAGACATGGGTTCAGTTCCTGCCTCAGACACATTTGATCTCTCCATACCCTTGCTAACTTTTGAAGTATAATAAGAGAAGGTGACAACCTGTATTGGTAATGGGAGTTTGTTCGCCATGGAGATTCCCATTAGTAACTTGAAAGCGTAGTCCCCAAAACTTTACCCTAGTTTCTCATAAAGCCCATTTACACAAAGCTTTAATTGACATACTCTTATCAATCTAACAAACTACTATCCAGAAAAGCAAGACAGCTTTGGGCAGGGAGCTAAGAGTGAGAGGAAATGGATTCTCTTCCAAAATCTGCCACTAAATAAACATGTCATTTGTCTGTTCACTCGCTTAACCTCTGTGTCTCAATAACTTATTTGTAAAATGGGAAGGAAGGAAAGGAAGTCAAGAAGAGTATAGAGCTTTAATAGGAAAGGGGCTATGTCACTATAACTCAAAGAATTAGTATTTCTCTTTTTAAATTAACTGGAAAACAAAAATCAAAGAAGTATTTTTTTGGCCATGCCCCTGCCTTGGACTTTGGAAATAAATGTTTATAGGTATCTGTTGAACAACTAAACTTCTATAAATAATGATACCTCTATAAAAATTTATTTTATTTTCATCAAATGGTATATTTGGAAACATAGGGACCTTAACTAATAATCTAAAATCTAGCCAGGCCCCTCCCTCTTCCATTTTGCAGTTGTAGAAGCTGAAACCCAGAGAGGAAAAGGAACATGTTAGGGAGGGATTGCTAAACTGGAAGAGATGGTTATCATGTTAGAAGGTAAGACTCATAACTTTAAAAGATCTCAGCAGGTCAGAATGTTACTGATGCAAATGTAAATCCTAAAACCTGAGTTTAAAAAATAGCTTCTCCAGAACAGAATGGGGGAAGTTTGACAAGATAGCAATTTGTCTGAAAATGATATGGAAATTCTAATGGATAGCAAAAATCCATTGCAAGTGTAATATTGCATCAAAAAAAGTTACTGTGCTCCTAAACTGCCTTAAGGAATCCTATGCCTGGAACTAGGGCTGCCCTCCGCCCCAGTCACATTTTCTCAGGAATTACTGTGAGCCATTCTGGGGACCACAGTCTTAGGATGCTGATAGATAGTGTCCACTGAGGACAGCCAGGATCATGACCTACATATATGTGATCATGTCACATAAAGGTAAACTGGAGGAATTGGGAATGTCTCCCTTGAAAAAGAAAAGGTTGGGTCAGCTCGGGTGGTGCAGGATAGAGCACCAGCCCTGGAGTCAGGAGTACCTGAGTTCAAATCTGGCCTTAGACACTTAATAATTACCTAGCTGTGTGGCCTAGGGCAAAGCCACTTAACCCCATTTGCCTTGCAAAAACCTTTAAAAAAAGAAAAAGAAAATGTCTAGAGACTAGAGGCTCATTTCAAATATCATTTGGTAGAGAAACTAGACTTCTGATGTTCAATCGTAGATGACAAAACTAGAAGAAGTCAGTGGAAATAATGCAGACTCAATACAATGATTAAACTTCCAAATGAGGACTGTCCAAAAAGAGGAATATGCTGCCTCAGAAAGGGGTGGATTTTCCCCCACTTTCTTGTAGTCTACAAGGAAAAGATGAATATTATTTGTTAGGTATGTTGTGGGGAGCAGTTCTCATTCAGGACCACATGTTAGACTAGATCTGAGGTGGCAAACATGCATGTGACTCACAACACTCCCAAGGGCAGACTGAACCAGATTAAAATGCAATTGGAAAATGTTTTTAAAAAAATAAAATTGGGGGCAGCTAGGTGGCATAGTGAATAGAGCACCAACCCTGGAATCAGGAGGACCTAAGTTTCACATGTGGCCTAAGACATTTAATAATTACCTAGCTGTGTGACCTTTGGCAAGTCACTTAACCCCACTGCCTTAAATAAAAAAAAAATTTTTAATTGCAATTGAGGGGCAGCTAGGTGGCGCAGTGGATAGAGCACTGGCTCTAGAGTCAGGAATTCAAATCCAACCTCAGACACTTAATAATTACCTAGCTGTGTGACCTTGGGTAAGTCACTTAACCCCACTGAATTGCAAAACCCAATAAATAAATAAAATTATAAAGCATTAAAACTAAGACAGTAACACAACTGGCAGTGATCTTTAGGAATGATGGGCAGCACATTACTACTGAAGTTTGACACTACTGATGCATTAGAGGTGACCTCAAAGGCACTCTCCCATTCTGAGATTCTACAAAATGGCAGAACTAAGATTAGAACACTTCCAATCTCGGGCTCTTGTACCACTTCTGGTCAAAATCAAATCAGCATTATTGAAGGAATAACATAATGAATCCCAGGAAAACAAATCAATCAAGCCCCATTTACCTAGGTCCAACTCCTCAGTTTTATGGTCAAGGAATCAGCTAGGAGTTGGTAGAACCAGAAGCTATCCCCAGGACCTCTGCCTCTAAATCAAGCACCGTTTGCATGATATCACACTGTCTGACTCCCAAAGTCAAAGGGACACAACTCATTTGTCTATAGCATCCTAAGATTTATATAGCACTAGACTCCCAGCATCCCTTCAAGGTAGACTATGCAAGGGCTTTTCTCTCCATTTAATAGATGAAGAAATTGAGTAAAAGTAAAAGGGACTTGCCCTAGAACCCACAGCTGTGAGCAACTCCTTGAGAGGAGGGACTGATTTTTGTCCTTCTTTATACCCCAGCACTTTGGTAAATAGTGGATAGAGCACCAGGCCTAGAGTCAAGTCAAGACTGGGCAAGTCTCTTAACTCTGTCTGCCTCAGTTTCTTGGAACTGGAGAAGGAAATAGTAAACCACTCTGCTCTGGTGCTAAGTCAGAGAAAGCAATAACTTCGCCAATAAAACAAAAATAGAGTCATTAAAAGTCAGATACAGCTGAATAATAATAATAATAATAGTAAATATTTGGTGCTTAAGAAGGTGCTAAATTGACTCATTGGTTATGAGGAACAGAATCTGAACCCAAGTTATCTGACTCCATAACTAGTGCTCCTTCTACCATAGATACCCCCCTTCTATACCATGAATTTCCCCAACAAATCTTCAAAATATCTTGGGTTGATATAAGAAATTACATGGGAATTTGGGGGGGGTAGTTTTGTGGAAGATAAAGACAATATGCCCAAAGGCTGACAAGATAACAAGGAGCCTATGTTCAAATTCTTAACCCAAATTTTAAAGGTACTATAAACACCCCATAAAAGAAAAAATAAGAAATGCAGACTTCTTTGGTATGAAGGAAGAGACAAAAAAATTTTTATTATGCCCGAATATGTGGAAGAAATAACTATAATACATTGCCCTCTCCAAAACAAAGGCCCTATTTTGCTTCTCCTGTTGACCCTCCTTAGAATCCTATGAGTCCAATGGATTCTGGCTAACAACTGGGGAAGACTGGTGGATGAATGGAACCAGGAATAATGGCATCTTAATTTTCTAAGAGTTCCCACTGTTACATTTCAGAAACTTTCAATATCACAAAATTTGTTAAAGATACTGTGGGTATGTTTGTTCTGATTTGAAATATCTGGGTCCCGAGCATCCTGGCCCAGGGAGGGGGCCATCAGTGGCACTGTCTCATTCCCCTTTCCTGGCTCCATATATCTACTTCCTAAACCTTGCAGAGGAATGCTTTAATGCAAGTAAAATAAAAGGCCTGTTCATTGATTTCTTTAAAAATTCATGGAAACATCTATATTAATGATTTGGTAAACTTTGTTTTCTTTAAAAACATACATACGTCAACTCTGAATTTAAACTAGTTAAATCTGGACTTTTAAAACTGGACAGAACCACAGATCCAGAACACAGGAAAATATCAGATAAAAGGTAAGAAATAAAAATAAATATATTAAAAACAGTATACTGGAAAAAGCAGTAGACTAAAAGTGAAGAGTTTGGGGAGGTCTTTGAATATACTCACTCCTTTCTGGCTGTATTAACAGACTGATCAGGGAAATGCTGCAGACAAAAAAGTATAATTGGATTTCATGGAGGCATCTGACAAAGCCTCTGAGTACATCTTTGGCAAATAAGATGAAGGCTAGACGGTAGCAAATTTTGGTGGGCTCAGAACAATAAGACTCAAAAGACTTTTGATTAATGGATCAACATCAACCTGAATAGAGATTCAAACAGAGTATCAAAGGATCATACCCATGACTCTACTATATTATAACAGTAATAGATATGGATAAAGACATGAGTGGCATTCTTATCAAATAGAGAAGGGGGGTCACATCATACAGTGGGCCAGATCTAATAAAAGAAAATTTAATAAAATATAAACTCTCACCCTTGGTTTAAAAAATTAATTATGCAAGTACAAAATTGAACTATGAAAAAAGACTATCTTAAAAAAATAGTAAAGAAATGTGGCAAATAGAAAAAGATAATTTAATATAAAACTAAATATAAATATAGTCTTAGTAAAATATTAATATAAAAGCAAAATGTTAGATGAGAAAGACATATACTCTGTCCTGATCAGACTACAACTAGAGTACCATGTTTAGTTCTTGGGTGTCATATTTTGGGAAGGACCCTGAAAGTCAGATCACATCCAGAGGGACATGATACCTATATTTAAATATTGTCATACTGAAGTCAGAATAAACTTGTTTTGTTTATATCTCAAGGAAAGAACTAGGATTAATCAACAGAAGTCATAAAGAGATAAAAGGAATTCTTCCTGCCACCAAGTATAATGAATTGCCTCTGGAGGAACGATGCATATTTTCTAAAAATGAAATGCAGAGGTTGGATGACCACTTATTGGCAATAGAGGGATGAAGTTCATAATTCAGGTAAGGGGTTGAATCAGATGACAAGAATTCACAACTCCGAAATTCTATAGCTTTGTGACTTGGATCCTAGTTGTAGTTCCAGTAAAGTAGCCATTCAACATTGGAAACATCACTTCTTCTAACACTAGTCTTAGCTTCCTTATCTGTAAAATGAGAGATGCAGGGCAATGCTGGGGAAAACACTCTTGTGCTAAGTCAGAGGAAGCAAGTTCTAATCTCTTCCTTACATGTGGAACATTGGGTAATTCATAGGCAACTCAATGGTAATTCACTGGGCATGGACCTCAGTGTCCTCCAGCTGTGAAATGATGGGCTGAAATTAACTTTTTAAGATTATCTTCCAACTCTAGCTATCTTATTCTTTTATCCTACAAGAGGGTAGGGATTAGATGAACTTTAACTTTTCTTAGAACATAAATATAAATATTCACATACAAACATTAGGAAATCTGAGTAAGATATATGTATGTGATTGAGAGAAGACAGACAGGCAGAGGCAGAGACAGAAACAAAGATTCCAGTTTTTAAATGTTTTGGCAGCTTTAAACTGGGCCCTAGTTTCTACTTCCAGGAACTCAAAAGATTTTATGTACTTTAGCAAATTAATTATCAAATCTCTGAGAGAGAAAAGTTGCCACTATTTCCCCCCCCACCAAAAAAAACAAAACCCAAAAACTGCCTCTGTAAGTAGTTAAGCTACTCACTGCTAAAAGAATTCAACAAGAGGCTGAATGACCACCTGTCAGGGATGTTATATTGGGTGAACAGTTGCACTAGATGACCTTTAAGGGCCCTTTCAAGTCTGAGATTCTATGGAACATTCACATTCTTAAATGGATTGACAGAAGCATGTGTCACAGGCAAGTGCTTTTGCTCTTGGTTTTCTGACCTAACTAGGAGACTGCTGCACCTCCCAACATCCTACTACAGATCATTCTTTTTTGTTATGATTTTGAAGCAATAAATTTTACCAATATCACTCAACACTTTGCTTCAATTATTCTTTAATTTTTAATTATAGATGACTCCATTCATTTCAAAAAATCAGGCTACCCCTCACACTTGTAAACCAAGTTGTTTACCCTGCTTATGAATATTTATCAGGTACTCTATAGATGACCAAAAAGAAGATACATTGAAATAGAGAGGTCATGCACGTGGCCCATGGATCACATTTGGCCCACAAAACTCCCAAAGGTGTTCCAAACATGATTAAAATATAATTAGGAAATATTTAAAAAATACAAATACAAGAAAATTAGAGAAAATGACATTTTGAAACTAAGTCAATGTGGGACTCTTAAGTTCCCATTTCTATTTGAGTTTAATGACATTGTACTAAAAGAAATATGGTGGGGAAGGGAATGGAATAAGCCCTTATTAAATGCCTACTGGGTGCCAGGGACTGTTAAGCAATTTTTTTTTAAAACAAGTATCTTAGGTGATACTCACAACAATTTTGCAAGGTAGGTACCATTATTATTTCCATTTTACAGTTGAGGAAATGAGATAAATAAGAGATTAAGTGACTTGCCCAGGGTTGCAAAGCTATTAAATACCTGAAGCTGTATTTGAATTCAGGTCTTCCTGACTCCATACCCAATATTCTATCTACTGAGTCACCTAGCTTCTTTTTCCAATTCAGTATTGTCTCCTTTTTCACTTTCCCATTAAATGGTATAAAAATCGACTACTGCACTTTCCCATGTTGCCTGGAGAAGAGATTTGGTGAAAATGATTAAGTTCTTTGACACTAAGTCTGTGGCCAAAATCAGAAACTGAAAAATGGGTTCCACAGAGAACTGTCCTTGGCAGACCAAATTAACTGCTTAACATCCAACTCTATTTCCTCTATCAAAACATATACTTAAAATACTATTGTTTATTAATTCCATATCAATAACTACTTTTTGTGGCTCAGGGATTAGGTGTAAGAGGGAGAGGGGGAGAAAGATAGAGAGGCAGAGACAGAGAAGACAGAGAGGAGAGAGATCTAGACTTGTGAATTCATCGGTTTAGAGAAATCCTATAGAAGAAACACCCTCTATAAAGCTGATTACAACTCTTCCATAACTCAGTCTTCAAAAGTAGGTCACATGGTGACTATTTTAAGTCAATTCAACTTTACAGTGTGTCTAGATTTAGGACTTGAATACAACAGGTCTTCCTGACTCTATGACTAACCATCGATTGTTTGCTCCATAAAACGATTTTTTTCTATAAGACAGAAACTTATTAGTATAGAATTACATTGCATAAATTTGTAAGATGCATTTGACTTTTGTTAACATTTTTTTTCAAAATTTCAGTTACAAATTCTCTTTCTCCCCATCCACTGAGCAAGCAATATGAAACCCATTTTACAAGAAGTCATGGAAAACATATTTCCAATATAAGCCATACAACAAAAAAGTAATAAAAAGAAATAGAATGATAAGATAAAAGAAAGAAACAAAAATATGTTCTAATCAGCATTCAGAGTTCATCAATTGCCTATCTAGATATGGACAATATTTTTCATCATGATTATCTTGGATTACTGTATTAATTCATGTAGGGAAGTTTTTCACAATTTATTATCCTTATAGTATTGCTGTTATTGTATTTTTCTGGTTCAGTTCATCTATGCCTTAATTTTCTTAAACCATGCTCTTAGTCATTTCTTTTAGGTTTTTTTGCAAGGCAATGGGGTTAAGTGGCTTGCCCAAGGCCACACGGCTAGGTAATTATTAAGTGTCTGAGCTCAGATTTGAACCCAGGTACTCCTGACTCCAGGGCCGGTGCTTTATCCACTGCGCCACCACAAAAAGAACTGCTATCAATATTTTGTACAGAAATATCCTTTTCTTTTTTCCTTGATCTCTTTAGAATACAAACCTAACAACAATATAGCTAGATTTAGGTACGTACCATAATGCCTTTCAAACATCATTTATAGAGGCAGGTAGGTGGCACAGTAGCTGCCCTGGAGTCAGGAGTACCTGGGTTCAAATCTGGACTCAGACACTTAATAATTACCTAGCCGTGTGGCCTTGGGCAAGCCACTTAACCCTATTGCCTTGCAAAAACTAAAAAAAAAAACACACATCATTTATACTCCTACAAATAATATGATCTATCACTATGGTAGGAGATGAAAATTAAAAAAAGTCACAATGAAAGTCTTATAATGCAGAGCAGATCAGTAGAAAATCTTGCTTTTCTCAAACCATTTAAAAATGTTTTCACTCTCTACTCACCCTCTCTTAGTTCAGTGCCTAAAATTTAAGAATTTTTAATCAATTTTGAAAAAAAATCATTAAGTATTATTAGTGTCTTCCCCATTTCCCCTTCTAGTAAAAAGGACAAAGATATCTGGAATACACAGAGACAAATCTCTGGAGGAAGAAGACAGAGAGCTGGCCTTTACAAGGGGAGAAGATTTATTCCTAAATAATTGATGGTTGGCCATGCAACCCTTATGTAATTTGGCAGCTATTGCGAACAATTTTCCTTGACCTAAGACTTGCTCCAATGCCTTATCATAAAGAAATGAGTTCTCAAAGACCATGCCAAGGGCACTCGAGACCTGGCAGATCCTATCATGCTGAAAAGTCTTCCAGAACTGCCCAGGAACAGATTCTATTTCTGTTTCTATCTTCCAAGAACCAGCCTAGCCAAATTGAAGCTCATTCCCCAGAATCTGGCCATTAGGAGACTTTTTTTTGAGGGGGGAGGCCTGCAATCTACATTAGGGACTCTATTCAGATGAAATCACTGACCTTCTTAAGTGTGAAATATTTTCTGCAGTTCATTAAAAAGAATCTTGGCTTTAGTGTCCAACAGAGCTCAGTTCAAATCACAGGTAAGTGTTGACACTGAGAAATTAAGTGACTGGCCATAGACCAGACACCTAGTGTCAGAGGTAAGAGCATAGCTTTAGAGGTGGAAAGAATCTTGGAAGATCAGAATCAGTACATGAATACTATGGAGTATTACTGTTCTATAAGAAACCATAAATGGTTGGACTCTAGAGAAGCATGGAATGACTTACAGGACCTGACCCAAGAGAACAATGTATACATTAACAACATTGCGAGATGATCAAGCTTGATGGAATCAATTCCTCTCAGCAGTTCAGAGAGCTAGGTCAACCCTATTAGCCTGGCCATGGACAATACTATCCCCCTATCCAGAGAAAGAAAAACAAAACAAAACAAAGAAAAAAATTTTTTTAAACCTTTTAGAATCTGATGAATAATTTATAAAATTATCTCTAATGTATCTCTTTCCCTTAATCCTAATTCCTCATACCAAAAATGACTAATCTATTTATCACAAACATGTATATATAAAGCTAACCTGACTGTTCACAGCTGAGGGGAGGAGGGTGGGAAGGGAGGATGAAAGGAAATGCCGCAACTTAAAAATATCCATCTGCATATGGATGAATGTTGAAAAACTTTCATAACATGTATTTGTAAAAATGAAGTATTAATAAAAAAGGAGATTGGAATCACAGAATTTAGGAGCTATAAAGAGATTCAGCTGCCACTAATCCAGAACTAAACCCCCACCCCCCCACCCCCACCCCCCACCCCATTTTAGGGATAAGGATACTGACAGCCACAGAAGTTCAGTGATTTTCCAAGTTCCTTAGCAAGAAATCAAACACAGGTCCTTTGATTCAAAATTGAGTGTCCTTCCTACTGTAACATGCTGTCGCTATTATGCAACTTGCAATTCATCTCCTAGATAGACTCTAAAAACTTATCTGACTTTCGGAACATTGGTTGTTGTTGTTCCGTTGCTTCAGTCATGTCTGTCTCATCACAATCCCATTTGGGGTTTTCTTGGCAAAGATACTGGAGTGGTTTGTTATTTTTCTCTAGCTCATTTTGCAGATGAGGAAACAGAGGCAAACAGGGCTAAGTCATACAACTAGTAAGTGTCTGAGGCCATATAGGTGTCATTTTAAAAATCATCATTTAATATCACTTATCTTACCTAGAGCCTAGATCATCAAGTTACTTTGCACTCATTTCCAAAGCATGCCCTTAGCCCTTGGTCATCTTCTTCATCCCCCATCCCATAGGAATTCTGATTCTATCCACTGACAGGAATTGATAGAGAAGCTTCTATCTCATCTTTCCCAGAACCCAGTCTACCATGCCACCTTCCAGTCAAACAATGCTCACATGGGTACATCACAACCTTTCTAGTTCCATCTTTTATATCATCTTCTCTTATTAGAATGTTAAGTTCCTGGGGCAGTTAGGTAGCTCAGTGGATAGAGTACTGGACCTTGGGAAAGTCACTTAACCCCATTCCTTTGCAAAACAAACCAAAAACATGAATATAAGTTCCTGTTTTGCTGAATTTCTATCAGAGTAAATGATATATAGTGTGCATTTTAATAAATTCATTTTAATTTATTCAAAGGGCAAGTAGGTGGCATGGTAGATAGAGTACTGGACCTGGAGTCAGGAAGACTTTTTTTCCCCAGGAATTCAAGTAGCTGTATGACTCTGGGAAAGACACTTAACCCTATTTGCCTCAGTTTCCTCATCTGTAAAAAGCAAACTGTCTATTATCACTAGTATAACTCAAAATGACTAACAAACAAAAACAATTCATTCAGCCTCATATATAAAACCAAATCTATTCTATTATATAATAATTGGAAATAATTATCTGTTGAGTGTCCACTCCACAGTACAATCCATCTACATACAACCAACCCTCTGCCAAGGTGCCATTGCTAAGTATTCCTTCTACACCCCCTTCTGACAAGAGCTTTTCAATATTCCCTTTTCAGAACAAAAACCCCAAACTGCTCTTTCCTCATTTATATCATCAGAACTTGGTGAAATATTCTTTGATTTCCCATTTCCCAAATTCCTGGTGAGAAAATGGTATGGTGACAAAATACTGTAATATACATGAGACAGAGAGAAAAGTGCTACCTTCCCCAGAAAGTTGTCTCAGAAGTGCCCCTTCCATAGACAGAGTCATCAGCATCATTGGTCCCATTGGGGATCTCCCCAGGATAGCCGATTATTATCCCACCATCAGCAGAGACACTGAGGACATCGTGCTGTGGCCCTGAAGTCCTCTCTAAGAACTGACTGCCTTCTTTGATGCGCTGTTGGATCATAGGCGTGAGAGGCATTTCAAAGCTGAAATAGCTATCAGGTTCTGAATATAAAGTCTCCAGTGACTCCGCACTGTAATATAAAGACGTATTATCCAAAATGGTTTCAAATTGGGAGCTGTACACATCAGTTGAATCCTCTGTATAACCAGGTCCCAGAACATCATCTTCTTCTCTGGTTGATTCCTCTTGTTCAATGATCCTGGCAGGGGTGAGAGAAGGGGAGGGGGGGACAAGAGTTAACATTTTCATTAACATTTTTTTTTCTAAAAAGTGAAGTATTAGCTATTCAGTACACCACATTATCAATGAAAACATTCTAATAGAATGATGGATGAAATCCTTAGACACTTTTAATGTTATATTGTCCAAGGAAGGGAGATACCATAAAATACTTTAAAAATAAAACTGCTTATAAGAATAACTTTTTTTTAACATCTGAAGTTAGATATCTCATAGGGATTTTTAACTCAACATATCCAAAACAGAACTCATTATCCTTCTCACTTCAAAATTTTCTTATTATCATCAAGGGTACCACTATTCTTTCACATTACCAAGTCTCACTAATTTTACATCATCCTTGGTACCTCACATTTATTACTAAGGCAACACAGCCAATCCTTGCAAACATTTGTCATTTCGATCTCTGGTATCCATATTCTTTTTCCACTTATTGTAGTTTAGACCCTACCCTTTAATCATTCTCCCTGCCTTGTCCCCAGTTCACTCCTATCATCCTCCACCAAGTAGCCATGGCAATTTTTCTAATGAACAGAGTGACCATGTCATGTCCCTCAGTAATGAGTGCTGTTCACTCTCTGTTACCTTCAGGATCAGATATAAACATCTTTCTTTAGCATTTAAAATTTATCATAGAAAAAGAAAGAAAACAAGAGACAGACAGACAGAAGGAGAGACATAGAGACAGAGATAGAGACAGAGACAGTGAGAGACAGAGACAGGGAGACAGAGAGAGAGACAGAAAGGAGTAGATATTCAGGGTAGAGCCAAGATGGTGGCATGAGACTCACATGATTCCAGAGGGTTTCCCTACACAATGTTAAAGGAAGCCTCTAAAAAGACATTAAAACTACAGATCCCACCAAGAAAAGACAAGATCCAAAGAAGTTTTCAATGGTGGACATCGTGGATTCAGTGAAGGTCTATCTGAGGGAAAAAGGGCAAGCAAAGCCCAGGAAGCTGGACAGCTGCAAAGTGGGAGTCTTTGAGCCACACAACAGTCCAGGTCTTGACAGCTTGATGCCAGCACAGGTACCAGCAGCTAGATAGCAAGCCAGCAGGGAGGGTGCCAACCCAAACAAAGTCTGAACCTTGGCAACTTTGGGACAAAAGACAGGACTGGGTTGGGAACAAACCACTGCTAAGTCAGAGCCTGGACATAGAGGAAACAAACCTCTACAAAAGCAAGGCCTGGAATGAATGGGCAACATCTTGGCCAATAACAAGTCAAGGATCAGACCCCAGCCAGTCTATATCCCCAATACCCCAAGAGCAGAACTAAAACAAAAAAGATGAGCAAATTAGCTAAAAGTTAATTTGCAGATAGAGATGATAACAATGCCATGTAAGAAGTCTCAAAAGAGTCTTTGAATTGGACTCCAATCCAAAAGCTCAAAGAAGAACTTAAAAAAGAATTTGAAAAACAAAGAAGAGAGGAAGAAGGAAAAAATGGAAAAAAGAAATGAGAGTCATGCAGGAAAATTATGAAAATTTGATGAAAAGAAATAAACTCCTTTAAAAGTAAAAATAATCAATTGGAAAAGGAATGTAACTCTTCAAAAGCATAAAACAGATCCCCTGAAAAAGGAATGAAACTCAGCAGAGTGAAATTAACCCACTGGAAAAGGAAACACAAAAGTTAACTGAAGAAAATAAAACCCTAAAAATTAGAAATGGACAAATAAAATGAATCTACAAGACTACAAGATTCCATGAAACAAAGTAAAGAGGCTGAAAACTTGAAGAAAATGTAAAGTACCTTTCAGGAAAAACAAATGACCCAGAACATAGATCCAGAAGGGATAATTTACAAATTATTGGACTACCAGAAAGTCTAGATTAAAAAAAAAAAAGAACCTGGAAAACACCTTGCAGGAAATTATCAGAGAAAACAGTCCAAATCTGCTAGAACAAGAAGACAAAATAGTCATTGAAAGAATACATAAAACTCCTCCAGAAAGAGACCCCAGGATAAAAATTCCAAGGGCTGTCAGAGCCAAATTCCAGAATTTTCAAATAAAGGAGAAAATACTACAAGGAGCAAAAAAGAAGCAATTTAAATAAAAAGGAAACACAATTAGCTTTACACAGGGCTTATCAGCTTCAACAATGAAGAACTAGAGGACCTGGAATGCCATACATACATATATCATAGAAATGCCATACAAATATATATATATATATATATATATATATGTATATATATATATGTGTATATATATATATATATATATATATATATATATGTATATGTATATGTATATATAAGGGCAAAGAATTCAGCCTATTCTTTCAGGGGAAAAGATGGATATTCAACAAAATAGAGGACTTCCAAAATTTCCTGATTAAAAGATCAGAAATGAACAGAGAATTCAATCTCCAAATACACGATTCAAGAGATGCATAAAAAGGTAAAGGAAAAGGCAAAGGGTGGGGGGGAATGTAAATCAAGACTATATTATTGTATACAATCCTATAAGGGAAGATATAATACTTGTAACTCTTGAGATTTGGATTTCTCTCAGGATAGTTGAAAAATTGAATATAACTAAAGAGATTGGATTTAGAGGATAAGGGCATGGTTAGTTCTTGTCTTTTCACTGAAGAGGACAAAGATGACATCACTATGTTTGATACAAAAAGCCCAGATGAAAAATAGGGGTGTTTACTCTAAACAAATGTGTCTTAGTTTCCTTTGACCTACTTTTAATTTTTCTTTGCTCATAAAGCTTAGCACTTCCTCTGATGAGGGAATCCTATGCAAGGTGGTCCTGATCCAGTGCCTCCCGTATCTTACAAGTTAATTGTAAAGTTCTTAAGAGAAACCTTCAGAGTGTCCCAGTACTGAGAGCACTTAAAGACTCTACAGTTAATTAAATGAGAAGTGACTTTAGGGGCAGAGGGGAGGGAACCACTTAGATGGTTTGGACTTAATCCATACTTCAGTCAAGGGTTTAAGTACCCTGGTTGGGGAGCTGGTGGGGGAGAAGAGAGTATACTCGGGAAGGGGGAGTTACAAATAGTTAATGCAATGATTTCACTGGGGATGATACTTTGGTTCATGAAGATTGTGTGTCCTTGGAGGGTATTGTAAAAAGGCGGTAAGGTATGAAATGATTAAAATTTGATGTAATTTATGACTCTTGAGAAGTGGATTTCTAATGAGACAGAAGAGGGGAGGGTACTTAATGACTATGAGGCAATTCTGCTTATCAATCTATGATTGTACTTTGATAGCACCTTGAGTTTATCAAGTAATCACTTAATCAAGCTTTGAATGATACCATTTAATTGATAATACTTCTATTGATAAGTAACACCAGGTGAAGAGACACAAAGATTTATTATATTAGAGGGAAAGAAGGGAGGGTGTGAACCTTGAGTATATTTTATTCACTTGCTTTGGCCCAGAGAGGGAATAAGATACTTGAAACAATTAAAAATTCAGCAAAGTAGCTGGATATGAAAAAAACCCACATGAATCATCATCATTTCTTTATATGAACAACAAAAATCAAGAGCAAGAGATAGAAAGAGGAATTCCATTTAAAGTAATGGCAGACAACAATAAATACTTGGGAATCTACCTCCCAAGACAAACCCAGGAACTGTATAAATACAATTACAGAGCACTTCTCACACAAATAAAGTCAGAACCAAACAATTGAAAAAATGTCAATTGCTCATGGTTAGGTCCAGCTAATATAATAAAAATGACAATTCTACCCAAATTAAGTTACTTATTTAATGTCATACCAATCAAACTACCAAATAATTATTTTTACTGAGCTAGAAAAAACAGTAACAAAATTCATCTGGAACATCAAAAGGTCAAGAATATCAAGGGAACTGATGGAAAAAAAAATGTAAAAGAAGGTGGCCTAGCTCTATCAGATCTAAAGTAGCAGTCATCAAAATTGCCTGGCAAAGAAATACAATAACAGTTAAGTAGATTAGGTAAAGTTCAAAAGAAATAGTGGTAAATGACTACAGCAATCTACTGTTTGACAAATCCAAAGACATTAGCTTCTGGGATAATAACTCACCATTTGACAAAAATTGTTCAGAAAACTAGAAAATAGTGTGACAAAAACTAGGCACAGACCCACATTTCATGCCCTATACCAAAATAAGGTCAAAGCAGGTATAGAATTTAGACAGAGTGCAACATAGATCAATTAACAGACCAAGAAATACTCTATTTGTCAGATCTATGGAAAGGGGAGAAATTTATGACTGAGCAAGAAATAGAGCACAAATAAATTACAAAATGGATGATTTTTAACTATATCATGTCTCTATGTCACATTTTGATAATTTTTCACAAAATTTCAAACTTTTTATGATCACTATTATGTGTGTTATGGCAAACCACGATCAGTGATATTTGATGTTACTATTGTAACTGAGAGACCACAAACTGCACCCATATAAGATGGTGAACTTAATTGCTAAATGTTGTGATTGTTCTATTTGCTCCACCTACCATTTTCCATCTCTTTCCCTCTCCTCAGGCCTCCCTATTCCTTGAGACACAATATTGAAATCCGGACAATTAATAACTCTACAAAGGTCTCTTCAGCATTCAAGGAAAGGAAGAGTCAGTCTATGTATTAAACTCCTTTCTTGTTTTATTTTAAGAAATTGCCACAGTCACCCCAACCTTCAGCAACCACCACCCTAATCATCAACAGTAATCAACATCAATCAAGGCAAGATTCTCCACTAGCAAAAAGATTACAAGATAATGGTTAGCATTTTTTTTTATCAATAAAGTATTTTAATTATGTACATTGCTTTTTAGACATAATACTTATTTCAGACTTAATAAACTACAGTATAGTATAAACTTAACTTTTATATATGCCAGGAAACCAAAAAATTAGACTCACTTTATTATAACATTCACTCTACTAGCATGGTTGAGAAATGAACCTGTGGGGCAGCCAGGTGACACAATGGATGGAACACTGTCCCTAGAGTCAGGAAGAACTGAGTTCAGGTCCGACTTCAGACACTTGATAATTAACCTAGCTATGTGACCTTGGGCAAGTCACTTACCCCATAGGCTTGCCAAAAAGAAAAAAAAGAAAAAAAGAAAGAAAAAGAAAGAACTGAACCCATAATATCTACAAGGTGTGCCTGTATATGTAAAATATTTGATGAAAAATTTTCTTAAAAATTTCATTCCCACTTAAAATTCACCTCAAAGAACCAGCACCAAATGACAAAAAGTATACTAGAGCTAGTTCCAATGGTTTCAGGAGATAAGATTGATAAATATTTAGTATAAGCAAATGCCACAAATCAGGGATTGGTTCATTATTATGCTGATTTTCTAAATTTAAGAATTGAAAGGGACAAAATACAAACAATACAGATTAAAAAACAATTTTATATCCTGCATATTCTTCCCTCTCCCAAGCTGGTTTCTAACTATTTCCCAAAACATCCCAGCCTTCATCCATTAAAAAAAAGAATAAATAAATAAAATCTAGATACTGAAAATTCAGTTAAATTTAACCAACCATTTAACACCTACACAAAAAGTAGAAACAAAGTATCTCATTCTTAATTGAGTTCAAGTGGAGCCACCTAGTGCGAAGAAAGCAGTACTACATAAAACTAGGTTTGTTTTTTGTTTTTTTTAATGAATTAGGAACAAACAAGTTTCCTCTTGTAGTTATTTCTAGAGAACTGAAATGTGACCAGGGAAGGTCCACGTTGTATCTGAAATTAGGAAGCCATAAGGAAATAGGTGGGTATACTCCTATCAAGAACAATGGCAAAGTTAGTTTCAGAATTGGAGGAGCTATATCGATAGCAGTAAGCTAAAAAAGTCAGCCCAGTTGTAGAGCAGAGAGTATTAGACTTCAGTCAAATGTTTACAGCTCAGAAATCAGCAAAGGCTACAAAATTAGGGTTTTTGACTTTCTAGACAAGAACACAAGGGATAGCAATATTAATAAAATATTAATAAAACTTAAAATTAAGTCCTGGGCACTAACACATTGTAACCATTTGCCAATACACCTCTTGACTACAGGGCTCTAGAGAAAACTATTTTAAATGTCCTGAGAAATCAGGGACTCCTTAAATTCATGTTCTATAATCACAAGTAGGAGATAGAAGAAGGGAGGGAAAAGAAAAGGAAATATCCTAAGTTCCACATTACTTTTAGTGATGGAGTAGACAAGGCTGGTGAAGAGCTTTTCCAGGGGGACCCTCAGACTTGAGACTGTGACTGTTTCCAAACATTTCTGAAATTTATGGTTAATTATTCTACAATTTCTGTTCTGTTTTACTCCTTTTAATCAAACTTACTCTGCCATTGAAAACTGTGTACTTGCAAACAGAACTTTAGTCTCTGGTACTGCAATAGACCATGTATTTGTTTACCTAGTTTGCCAGGACAACAGTTATAAACAATGAGGGTAAGAAAACCTCCTGTTATCCATGCACGTGGGTCTTTATGTCACAAGAGAGCTGATTTCACATTAAACAAGGTGAACAAATTTGGTTCATTTTATAGCATGAAGGTCAGAGATGCCCAGAAAAAACAGATGTTTCTAATAACATTTGCTGCAAAAGTGGAGACGATCTACAACAAATACAACTGTACCATCCCATTCAGTCACTCCACAACTACTCAATCACATTCTAATGATGGTGCAATGAACTTCACTTTCCAATCCCACACTATTAACAAGTACTCTATTGCCCTAACCACTGAACTATACAAAGATCAACCCAGACAGATGTGCATCCTTCCAGGTGAGTAACCTAGACCTAGACAGTACTCTTATTCCTATGTATGCCTGAATCCCAGAGCTACCACTTTCTACCTATGGGACACTGGAAAATGTCCCTTTCTGAATCCCAGTGTCCTTACCTGTAAAAATAAGAGGACGCAACAGGATGACCTTTACAAGTCCCTTCCAGTTCTAAATCTATGAACCTATTAGACTTTAGTTGCCTTAACTGCTATGGGATAATACTAGCTAGCATTTTATGGCCGGTGTTGTTCAGTTGTGGCTGTAATCCCATTTGGGCATTTTCTTTGCAAAGAAACTAGAGTGGTTTTGTCATTCCCTTCTCTAGTTCATTTTATATATTAGGAGACTGAAGTAAACAGGATGAAATGACTTGCCCAGGGTAACACAGCTAGTATTTATCTGAGCCTGAGAGATTAATGTTCTCTACTACAACGCCTAGTTACCCCAATAGCTCACCTTACACCTCATCCTACCCAGAACTTGGTTCTACCTTTCCAATATCTCACATTTTTCTCTTCTCTATGCATCCTACAATCCAGCTAAGCTTAAAATCAATAATACTTACTGCTCAAATATCAGAACAAAAACCACTTCTAAGCAAAACACTTTAATAAGAAGATGGAAATTTATTCTATTATAGGCCTCTTTTCCTCCATGAGGAAAGGAGAGAAAAGAAGGGGGGGAGAGGAGAGGGGAGAACAGGAGACAGCAGATAACAATTTGCAATAACATATCAACATGTATGCTTCAGGTTTCATATTTTCTATAAATCTGATTTAAATAAAACCTGCAAACCATTTATGATTATATTAATCCTTTTTAAAATGTGTTTATTTATTTCATCCATATGCACATGTATATTTTTGTTACAAAATTTACTTCCATCATCCCTTCCCACCCCTCTCCCCTCAGCAGTGAACAGTCAGGTCCCCATTGTACATACATATTTTGATAAACAGATTATTAATTTTTCATATGAGGAATTAGAATTAAGGGAAACAGATACATAAGAGATAATTCTTATAGTGTTCATCAGATTCTGAAGGTGTGTGTGTGTGTGTGTGTGTGTGTGTGTGTGTGTGTGTGTTTTGTTTTCTTTTTCCTCCTTTTTGATAGGAATAATAGTCCATAGTTGTTCTAAGACAGTTATCCTAGCTCTCTGGATTGCTGGGAGGAGCTTCTTCCATCAAGATTGTTCATCTCACAATGTAGCTGTTGATGTGTACATTGTTCTCTTGGTTGATTACATTAATCTTAAGTACACAAATAAATGAGTTCTTAAGGAAGAAATTTCCCCCTTTTGCATCTCATTGAATGAATGCAACTTACACTGGAATTTTATGATCAATTCCCAGATTCCCAGAATGTAAGTAATCTAACCACACCACACATAAAAGGAATTCCACTAATGCATACCTGATAAGTGATTATCCTCTCTCCCTGTCCCTCCCTACCCAGGAAATCTTACTTTTCAACAGCTCTAATGGTTAGGAAGGTTTGTTTGTTTTTTCCTGGCCCCTATTACATGAAGACAAGTCTAGTGTCTTCTCTTTTCCAGGCTAAACATACCCAGTTCCTTCAACAAATCTTCCTATGTAATGGTCTCAAGGCCCTTCAACATTCTGGTTGTTGTCCTCCAGACACTCTCCAGTCTGTTAACATCCACCTTATAATGGGGTGAAGACACAATGCCTCAGATGAAATCTGACAAAAGCAGAGTGCAAGGCAACTGTGTTGACTCACTCCAAAAACACATACGGTTTGAAAGTAGATACTGTCTTGCTCTTCTATTTGTATTAGTAACAGCACAATGCTTTACACATCACATTTATTCATTTACTTATTTATATGATCATTCATTCATTCATTCATTTAGTCCTAAGTGGCTCTGCCCTTCTTAATAAAGCCCAAGATCCTATTACCTTGATTTGGTTGCCATATTATAGTAATTTATATTAAGATAATTAAAATGTTCAGAATCTTTTTCAGTCAAATTGCTTGTCTAACCAGTCTTTGTCCCTCTTATAGCTGTGAAGTTGTTTTTTGGTAACTCAGGGCAAATTTTTGCATTACTTCTTTTGGGATTTTCTTGGAAAAGATAACAGAATGGTTTGCCATATCGTCCTCCAGAAATTAGCCATTGTTATCAGCAATGGTTAAAAGAGAAATACCCTTATGATTGTCACAGTACAATCTATTCCCTTAACCCTTATAGAGATGGACAATGGAGGCATCCTGGAATTCTTAGGAGATAATCTTATAATACCATATAAATACCATGGAAAATTTCAGACAATTTCTGGATGAGCAATGGACCCCACCACCACCTTGTAGATCTCAGCTGGAATAGAATCAGCACCCAGCTCTGCCTCTTGAAAGCAGCCTAATGGCATTCAAAACCTCTTCTTCACTTGGAACTTCAGCTAGGTACAAAATGACTTCAACTTGGGGTAAATTGTCAATGATTTCTACATTGATTGATGTTGGTCTGTGGAGGAGGGCAGAGCCAAGATGGTGGCATTAAGTGGGAATTTCCAGGAGCTTTTCCCCAGAACACTCCAAATGCTGTAAAATTATGACTCTAACCAGATTTTAGAGGGGCAGAACTCACAGAAAGACTGAGTGAACAATTTTCTGGCCCAAGATAATTTGGAAAATCCATGAGAAATGTCTGTTGGAAAGAGTCACAGTGCAGCCCAGGTCACAAACACACTATGCTGGAGTAAACCAGATCCAGCCTTCCAGGAAGAGCCCTTGGGTTGCCTAGGTCCCTGACAGTGGACCTCTCAGTCCAAGGATTGCCAAGGACAACTTAGAAGATCAATGGGGAAAATTCTGCCACATCAGAGTTTGGAGCTCAGGACAGCACAGACCTCAGGGAAGACTTGGCCCTGGAACATCCCCCCCCCCCCAACAGCTGCTTCCAGAGTGCTCAGCCCACAGGGGGTCAGGAGAGACTGCAGAGGTCTCTCTGCTATCCCTGGGGCAGGACTCTGCTGCTTTGTCCATACCCAGATCCAGGTCACAGTCTGGGCCACCATACTGCCACAGTGGAACAGGGTCCCTTCTCACAACTCCAGGGCAGTGAGGAGTGCTTGCAGTCATTTGCAGACCAGAGCACAGACCAAGAGAGTAGTCAGAGTCCCTCATAAGACATTCAAGGAATTAAAGTCCCTGCGGAGGGGGTCCTAAAACCCCCTAAAAGCTTTGGAAGCACAATAAAATCAGATCATAGGCTGGAGAAACCAGCAAACTACAGAAAAAAAATAATTTTCCCTTGGAAAATTACTTTGGTCCCATGAAGGATCAAAATATACACTCAGAAGATAACAAAGTCAAAGCTTCTACATCCAAAGTCACCAAGAAAAATAGGAACTGGTCTCAGGTTATTGAAGAGCATAAAAAAGACTTTGAAAAGAAAGTAAGGGAGGTAGAGGAAAAATTAGGAAGAGAAATGAGAGTGATGCAGGAAAATCATGAAAACCAAGTCAGCAGCATGGTGAAGGAGATACAAAAAAATATCAAAGAAAATAATATGGTAAAAACCAGTTTCAGTCAAATGTAAAAAGTAGTCTAAAAAGTCAATGAGGAGAATGCCTTAAAAAGCAGAGTTGACCAATTGGAAAAGGAAATAATAAAGCTCTCTGAAGAAAATAGCTCCTTCAAATGTAGAATGGAGGTAAGGGAAACTGATGACTTTATGAGAAATCAAGAAACAATCAAATAAAATAAAAAACATGAAAAACCAGAAGGAAATGTGAACTATCTCATTGGAAAAACAACTGACCTGAAAAAACAGATCCAGTAAAGATAATTTTAAAATTATTGGGCTACCTGAAATTCATGACCAGGAAAAGAGCCTAGATTTCATTTTTCAAAAAATAATCCAACAAAATTGACCTGATGCCCTAAAGCAGAGGGTAAAATACAAATGGAGGGAATCCACTGTTCACCTCCTGAAAGAGAACTCAAAATAAAAACTCTCAGGCATATTACAGCCAAATTCCAGAATTCCCAAGTCAAAGAGAAAATATTACAAACAGCCAGAAAGGAACAATTCAAATATCGTGATTCTATTTAGCAGGCTTTAGCAGCATCTATACGAAGGGTTCTAGGGTTTGAAATGCGATATTTGGAAAGGCAAAAGAGCTTGGATTACAACCAAGAATCAACTATACAGCAAAACTGAACATCCTCTTTCAGGAGAAAAGATGGGCATTCAATTAAATAAGGAACTTTCAAACTTTCCTGTTGAAATCACCAGAGCTGAGCAGAAACTTTGAGAGAATTAATGATGTTGAACTACATGTATTCCTGCCTGGGAAGATAATACTGAGAACACATGAACCTTCTCATTTATTAGAGAAGCTAAAAGGAGAAAATATAGACAAGGTAGAGGAGAGAGCTGAATATAATGGTATAATAGATTATAAAGATGGAGTCAGTGGGTGAAAAAAGGAATGCACTGGGAGAAAGTGAAAGGAGAGACAGAATGGGCTAAGATATTTCTCATAAGAAAAATCTTTTGCAATAGAATAGAAGCAGGGAGGGGGTATGAGTGAGACTTCATTCTCATCAGAAGTGGCTCAGAGAACCACTATAGGACATTCTATAGGACACAGAAATCTATCTCATCCTAGAGAACAAAGGAGACGAGAGATATAGGAGAAAGGAGATGGGGGGAGGGGAGGTGTTGTAGATGACAGAAGACCGGGAAGATGATGGGAGAGGATAGTCAGATACAGATTCCTCTTGAGGAGAAATAGTTTAAAAGGAGAAAGAGAATAGAATAAATGGGAGTGGGGAGGAATAGAATGGAGGGAAATACAATTAACAATATCAACTGTGGGGAAAAAATATTAAGCAACCTCTCTGATGGACTTATGATAAAGAATGCAACCCATCCCAGAGACAGTCAATGATATCTGAACACAGACTGAAGGACACTTTTTTTTCCCTCTTGAGGTTTCTCTATCTTTGAGGGCGGAGGGGGATTATGTTTTTTCTCACAAGATTATTGTAGTAATGTGAAAGTAAATAAATAAATCATGAGAGATTAAAAAAAAGAATGCTATGGAAGTATTCAACCCATCTCTCTAGGATCAGGTCCCTAGTGTTAATCAATGTGGACCCATTAGCCCACTGAATCTGGTGATCCAATTTAGTATAAGTCCATTTGATTATTTTAGAGTCTAACCCAGAGTTTCTCAAAGTACAGTCTGGGGAATCCTGGGGGTCCTTGGGAGTCTTTCGGGGGTCTCTGTACAAACTTTTTATACTATAAAATTCTGGTCTAATTCATATCTTTCCACTTTCTACACAAGAATAATACAAGATTCTTTATCAAAAGCTGTACTATGTCAATAAAATTATCCTTTTCTATTAGTTTAGTAATCCTGTTAAAAAAAGGAAATGAAGTTAATCATAATGAAGCCATGCTGGTTATCTGTAATATTTTCTCTCTCTAAATATTCACTGTTATTGATGTTATTATTGTTTTTCAAATACCATCCATCTTAATCAAGTTGAAAGTAAAGGGTCTACTCATGGACTAAATCCCACCACTGGTTAATATGAGATATTTGATCTACTCTATATTCTTGACCTAGGCTGGTTTGCCTTTCCTTGGGAGCACTCCACCAAAGTACCCCTTTAAAGCCTCTTCAAGGTTCCCAGCCTGCACCAGCCAAGTTCAAACTCTGGCAGGTCTGTCCACCCTTGCTAATAAAGGTTTCAAAAGCACACCCAATATATTTGTTGTCCAAAGACCAGGCTAAGAGGCTCTTCACCAACTTGGCCTCAAGGTAACTTAATTTTCGCCACAGCAGCTTTCAAAGATCATCTGAGGCTGGTGGAATTCTTGAGCCCAGGAGTTCTAAGCTGAAATGGGTGATAGAAATCATGAGTCTGTACCAGACCTAAACCTCACTGTGGTGAGACCTCATGAGCACAAGGGCCAACAGGCTGCCTTGAGGGTGGGTGATCCAACACAGGCTTAATAAGTCAAATCCCTGGACTTTGGTTGGAAAGTTCTTCAAGTTCCAATCTGGGAGAGGTATGGAGACCCAGTGAGTAAAGAAAGGAAAAAGAGAGGGAAGAAAAGGGAGAAAGAAGGAAAGGAATGAAAGGGATATTCTAAATCCACATAACATGATGTCTCTAGACCCAGTGTGAGAGGATCATGAAACCCTGGGTTCAAGGCACTGGCTATGGGACCCTGGATAAGACACTTGAGCTCTTGGTGGCTCCATCAACTCTCTAAAGCTACAAGTCAAACTTAGTTCTAATTTGCATTAGCAGAGGTAGTTCCCATCCAACAATAAAATCACATAATCAGACACCCCCAAAAGAACTCTAATGCATATTGCTAAGAAAGAAAACATTATAACATTTTAAATGACAGCTCTAATTTGAGTCATAAGTTGCACTCCATCAGACTACTAGCAAAGAAACATTTGGGTCCAGAGGTGGTTTGACCGTTCTAACCACCATATGGTAGTAAAATGAGTTGTCAAAACCCATTAAAGAAGTTTATTTAATTTGTAAATAACTCCTCTCTAGAAAAAAAAAGCATTTAAGGCTTTTCATAGGTTCCCAAATGGACCACTGGAAGAACTCAGAGGTCATTAAGTCCAACTCAGAACTGATACCCAGAAAAATTCAAGTAATTTATCCAAAGTCACAAAGAGACCGAGGATCTGTGACAAGACTGAACTCAAGTCTCACTGACTCCAGATCCGGGACTCTAGCCATACACCATGTTGTTTCATAAATAACAAGAGCTCATTTGTAAGAGAATAACTTCATAAAGGTAAGTGATTTCCATTTAAGAAACAATATAAGGGTGGCTAGGTGGCACAGTGGAGAGGGCACCAGCCCTGGAATCAGGAGGACTTGAGTTCAAATCCAGCCTCAGATAATACTTAAAACTTACTTAGCTGTGTGATCTTGGGCAAGTCACTTAACTCCAATGACTTGCGAAAAATGTTTGAAAAGGAAAAATATAGTATGCTGGGAAGTAGGAGTTGGAGGACAGATAGGAAGTAGAAGACTTGGAATCAAAAAGCCTAGGTTCAATTCCTATCTGTATGATTTCCTAGCACTATAATGTCCTTGGACAAGTCACTTAACCTCTACCTAAGTCTCAGTTCTCTCATTTGTAAAATGGGAGAAATGATACTATCCTACCTACTTCAGAACATTGTGAAGATATGCTTTCAAAATTATGAAGTAGGGAGCAGCTAGGTGGCATAGTGGATAGAGCACAAGCCCTGGAGTCCGGAGGACCTGAGTTCAAATTTGACCTCAGACACTTAATAATTACCTAGATGTGTGACCTTGGGCAAGTCACTTAACCCCATTGCCTTAAATAAATAATTTTTTAAATGTAAGGTACTATATAAATATTGTGATTATTCCTTCCTTTCCTTCCTATGCACCTTTTGAAAAGTTAAATCTAATTTAGTGGTTTAGGTCTTAGGGAAGAACCACATCTTGAGCTGCCATATTCTCAGCAAAATATTCTAAGAATTATGAAGTCTAAAGGTAAAATGGCAGGTTTCAGAAAATGCATGTGACTTAGTCCAAGTGATATCTTTATAGAAATTTGTTCTTTAGCTTCCCCAAGAAGAGGCTTTTCTCTGCATAAAGACCACCAGTAATTGGAGAAACCACAAAACAACCCAGCCTACTTTGGAACAATATTATTTATCAAACTGAAATTCACCACTACAGTTATTATATATCACGCCTAGTCTTCCCTCTTTGACCAAAAAGAATAAAATTAATCCCTTTTCATGAAACAGCTGTTTATATCCAAGAAGATAGTTATCATACCCACTTCTAAGACAACCCCTTAGTCTAATTCTATTCTTTAAGCTCAAGGTCCCCTGCTCCTTACACTGATTCTCATTTGGTATGGTCTTCTATCTACTGATCATCCTAGTTGACCTCTTCCACACCTGCTGCAGTCTATAAATTTCTTTCCTACAATGTGGCATCCAGGACTGAATATAGCACTCCAGATATAGTCTGACCAGGTCAAAGAGCAGCAGAAATGCCAGCCTCTCTTTTACCATTCTGTGTCTCTCATGAATGCAGCATAAGATCACATTCACTTTTGGGGCTGCCGCACCCCTCTCTGGGTGACTCATATTGATACCCTTGCAGTACACAAAAATAACCAGGGTATTTTCACAGAATCTGTCATCCTCCATCTTTTGTCCTTGTGTGGTTGGTTTGGGGTTGGCAATTTCGGGAGGGGGGAGTGTTAACTTAAATATAGAATTTTACATTTATCCCAATACAAATTTATTTTATTCCATTTTGTCTCTTCATTCAATTGTTATTTACTGTTTTCCATATTCCATTAAACTATGTAAGACACCAAGGATACAAGTATAAAGAGTAAAAAAGAATTCTCAATTTATATTCTATTAGGAGAAATAAAGAATATATACACATGTATATATTTATATATATACACATATATACACGTACACACGCACACACACACATATATATATATATATATGTATTTATAAGTATAGTAAGAAAATAAATACATATAAATATCATTTACTTAAATACAGGAGATTTAAGGAAAGAGGACACTTTAAGTGAGGGCAGAAGGAGACAGAGATAGGGGAAGGGAATAAGCATTTATTAAGGAGACACACACTATGTTACTCTTTTGACAAACATTACAACCCTGTGAGGTAAGTGCTATTATTATTCCCATTTTGCAGTTGAAGACACTGAGGCAGTTCCATGACCTGTCCAGAGTCCAGTTAGTAAGTGTCTTGGGTTTGATTTTGACTCAGGTCCTCCTGAATCCAAACCAAGCATGCCAATCACTACACCATCAAACTGGACAAGAAGTACCTGAGCCATATCTGGAAGGAGTAAAGGGATACTCTGCAGTGGAAGTGAAGGGGGGATATGTTCTAGGAACAAGGGATGGCCAATACAAAGATACAGAGACACAAGTGCAGCAGGTGAGGAAGAGCAAAAGGCCAGTTTGTCTGGTTCACAAAATACAGGAGGGAGAGTGAAGTCCAGAGAGGCTGGAGAGACTTCTAGGGTCCAGCTGCAATGGACTTTAAAAGCTAAATGCAGTTTGTTTGTTTTTTAATCCAAGAGGCAACAGGAGTCAAAGAGCTTTTCATGGTTAGATCTGTGTTGGAGAAGAACAGTTTTTGCAACTGTGTGGAAGACAGATCAGCCAGATGATGATGATGATGATGATGCTCGTCCTTCATTCTCGAAAAAGGCCATGACACCAGGGAGGTGATGCCATGTCAAGCACATGAACTGGATTTTTGTGGGGGGAAGGGAGCTGCGCTAAGTTACCAGCCTTTCTCCTCCAGAGCCATCAGGGTACAGTGGCCAGATATGAACCACAACTCAAGATGGCCCTGGATGTGAGGCAATCAGGATTATGTGACTTGCCCAAGGTCAAAGTGTCTGAAGCTGGATTTGAACTCCCATCCTCCAGTCTCCAAGACCAGCCAACCCAGCTGCCCCAAGAGATTTGAAGCAAGGAGGAAGCAGCTGAAATAATCTAGGTAAGAGTTGGTGAGGATCTGATCTAAATGGATGGACCCTGACTCTGGCATTCAATGAGCCAGCTGGATTATAACAATCTCAAGGAAGAAAACGGTTTCTCTGATATCTTTGCAACTCAAGAGCTTGGTATACAGCAGGTACATAATAAATCCTTATTTACTGATGTTAGCTGTTTCATCCCAGCTCTGGGTGATCTTTACATTTTGTAGCAGTAAGGCACCTACACCTTTATCTAAGGAGCTGATAATAATGTTGACAAGTACATGGTCAAGAGGAGAAAATACCAGCATTCCTTTGGAAATGCCTTTGAAACTGAAACCCTACAATCATGTTGGCTCTTGGCTTCCAGTACACTCCATCAGTTCAAAATCCTTTTAAAAATACTACCATCCAGTCCATACATCTGTATCTCTGAAGGTTTTAAAACAAAGGCCTAAGGTGATAGAAAGGATTCCTATTTGGGGGGTTAGAAATGAGTGAATAGACAAGATTACCTCTGAAATCCCTTCCAAATGTGAGATGCCATGATTTCATATGTCAAAAAACCAAAGTATCATTTTTGGGAATTATTTGCTTTGTTATTACTGGAAAGAACCCAAACTATGTTCAGCTTCTTTCAATTAAATCTGCTCAGAATTTAGCATTTCATCAATAAACATCAGTAAGCATCTATTAATTACCTATTATTAATTAGTCAGGGAGACCTGATTTTGAATCTAATCTCAGTCATTCACTAGATGTGTGACCCTGGGCAAGTCACTTAACCTTGTTTGTCTCAGTTTACTCAATTGTAAAATAAGCTGGAGAAGTAAATGGCAAACCACTCCAGTATCTTTGCCAAGCCAATTCCAAATAGGGTCATGAAGAATTGGATGTGACTGAAAAGAGCATGTGTGATATGCCCTATTGTCTTAAGCAGCAGGGATCAAAAAGGAAAAATAACAAGGAGGGGGTAAGGGAAAAGGAATGGGAAAGAGAAAAGGAAAGGGAAAAGGAAAAGGAAAAGGAAAGGGAAAAGGAAAGGGAAAAGGCAAAAGGAAGGGGAGGAAACAGAGAAGGACAAGAATTGGGGGAGAGGGAAAAGAGAACTGAGGACTGAACTTTGAAATACACTCACAGTTAATAAGCATCAATAATCAAGACTGATATGAATTATAATGATAAAGGATAAAGATAAAGAATTAGCTGAATAAGGATAAAGAATTAGAAAATGAGATTTAAATGGAGTAGCCAGTAAAGAAGGAAGAGAACCAACAAAGCATGTTGTTACACACACCCACAAACAAGAAACAAGAGAGTATTTGGAAGAAAAGATGGTTGTCAGATGCTGTAGAAAGGTCAACAAGAATCAGAATTAAGAAAAAGCCTTTAGCTTTGGCAATTAAAAGAGCGCAGCTTTAGTTGAGCACTAAGAACAGAAGTCAAACTACTAAGAGCTGAGATGTGAAGAAAAGTAAATAGAAGCAAAGAATGTGGTTGATTTTTTTTTAGGATTTTGCTGCAGGGAGGGACCAAGTTTAGATCAAAAAAACAAATTTGTAGTGGACCCAGATGGATCAGTTGCATGACTTCCTCCAGCTCCATTTAGCAGCATGTGAGTAGGAGTAAAGCAAATGGTAAGAGTAATCCAGAGTTAGGGTTTGATGAGGCACGAGTGTCAAAAGGACAGGGAAGAGAGTTAGGACTTGCCCATCCTGTGAATGGATAAGGTGGAATAGAAGAGTGGGCATGGATCTGAGTAGATGGAGTAAATGGGAGGGAAGGACATTGGAAGAAGTATCACCAGTAATTTTTGGAATCCTTTTAGCATAAAGACATGAGCAGAGGAGAAGAGAAGACAGTGAGCCAAGCTCCCTTCTTGAGAGAACAAGAAGAATGACCTGGAGTCTGGTAGAAAAACAGCCAGCATGAACCAACATAAAGCTACTGAGTATCTTTGTTAGCCAGCTATTCAGATGTTCTAAAAAGTCACTCAAGATATTGACTCCATTTTTTTTAAGGTTTTTGGAAGGAATTGCGGTTAAGTGGCTTGTCCAAGGCCACATAGCTAGGTAATTATTAAGTGTCTGAGGCCAGATTTGAACTCAGGTACTCCTGACTTCAGGGCCAGTGCTCTATCCACTGTGCCACCGAGCCGTCCCTTTCATATTTTTTTGATGTGATCACTAATGCAATGTGAGAAAATGCCTTTTAGCTACTAATGATTTTTGTAAAAAGTGAGATGTTTTTACCAAGCCAAAAGTGTCAAAACCACTTAAATTATTAGGGTAATGAGCATTATTGTATAACTTTTATCTTATAATGTGCAGCAGAGAAAACATGTCAAATGCAAAAATAAAACATTAGACAAGGTTTTCCCATCTTTCTATACTTATATATACACATATACATATATACACATATGTGTACATACACATATATGTTTGTATAGATATATAGACAGAAGGGTAGATAGATATAAATATCTTACTTTAATCAAATGGATGTTCAGTATAGCCCTGCCCCAGTAGTCTCTGACAAATTTTTAATATAGATGATTATTACTGTCTTTCATAATCGAAAAAGACCATGACATCAAGTGAATGATGATATGACATGCTCATTATGTTGATTAAAGTGATGGAAATATACAAAGACAAGATTCTCACTGCCTTTTCTAGAACTATCTCCACCCTGGGGTCTGCTTGTATAGGAAACAGGACTACTGGTGATGATCTGGAATCAGTGGGAGGCCTTGGCCCTCTAGATATGGTACCTGCCATGTAACTGAGGCACCATGGTGAAGCAACAATATGGTGAGATCAATTAAGTGTAAGGGTCCAAGTCTGTGATCTCTGCCACTAGAGGAGGTCAAATTTGCTGAATCACTTGATTTTGGAGTTTGGAATTAGAAGGTGATGCAATAGGCTATCTGCACTAAGGACAGAAATAAGATGGCAAGCCATCAGGTAGTCTAAAGAGATGTGAATCCCCATCAGAAAAAGAAACAGGTTAAAGTTTCTGAGACTGGCTGCTGCACTTAAGAGTGAGAGGGAGGAATGGAAGGAGGAAAGGAAGGAGGCATAAGAAGGAAGGAAGGAGAGAAAGAAGAGAAAGAAAAGAAAGAAAAAGAAGAGAAAGAGACAATGAAGAAAAGAGAAAGGAAGGAAATAAAAAAGAGCAAAGAAAGAAAAAGAGAAGAGAAAGACAAAGGCGAGAAGAAAAAAGAACTATCAATAGGGAAAGAAAGACTGAAATAAAGTTGAAAGGGAAGTGGAAAGATGGAAGCTCTTTCCAATATTTTAGAAACTAAATTCCAATAGGCAGAGCATGAATTAGAAGGAAATCTATTACACAGTGATAATAGGATTTCATAGTAGTAGCAAACTGAATTTGTAACCCTAAAACAAAACACAGACCTACCTTTTCCATAGTGAACACTCTTACTCATAAATTCAAGGACAAGATTAAGATGTGACCTCACCTTTCCACTTCCCTCTCTGGCACAGATTTCTTCTCAGGATGTTGTTCATTTTCCTTCAAAAATACTTCATCTTCTCCACCTTCTACAAACAATCCTGGAGAAAATGTCCCTGATCTAGTTCCAAGCCTTTCTGAAGAATCTTTCCAAGGTTCATCCCAAACACCCTCCGTCAACTGGACTGAATGAGAGAAAGTCACAGATGGAATGGGATGGTTTGACCCTTTGGAAGACTCTTTGCTTTTGGAAAAGGCTGTCCTTTCCACAGATGCCTCCACATCTGCTGAAGAATGTCTCATTTCTTCCTCCTCTCCCCCTGTCCAAAGAATCTCTACTCCTTGAAATCCTACGTGTTTGATCCTGCCAGAGCGACCTGTCGAACTTCCCTGCTCTACAGCTGACCTGTAGACTGTACCTTGATCAGATCCCAGAGGCTTCCTTCCCGAGTCTGATCGTTTTCCCCCCTTAAAGTTAATGGTGCCCTCTACTTTATGGGCCACTGCTGGTTGTTCCACAGAGGTCTTTTGGCAGATCACCTCCTGCCTTCTGGCAGTCTCTTTCTTCCCATCATTTGTGATTTGGGACAACACTGGCTGGGTTTCCCCAGTTAATAAGGCAGTCAAATCCTTTTCAATACTCAAATAAAAATTGTCCTCAGTTATTAATTCAGCTGGAAGAGGTATTTCTGGTGGCTTTTCTTGGCCAGCGGTAGCTGGTCTGTTGGCTCCTCGTGCTTCCCGGCGGGTGGCATTCAACCTTTTTTCCATTCGCCGAGCTGATGAAATAGAAATCACATCTCCTTCTAGTACCTTTGGTGCTTGCAGTTCTCCTGAAGCCATGCTAGTTTCCTCACTATTTGGTGCTGGGGCCAGGGAACCAATAGGTGGTGGCAAATTTGGATCTTTAAGATGGCTATGTGAGGATGATCGCCCCTCATGATTCAGTTCTTCTAAAGTTGGGCTGTTGAGACCCAATTGGGGGCCAACCAAGAGCTGACCCCGCTCCCGCCCCTGTGCACAACACTGTTGACTCTCTGCTTCAAATTCAAGTGAAGCTCTGAGGACTTCTCCCCTTTCTTCCATGGTCCCATATTCTGTAAATTCATTGGTGATATTGGGTGGGAGTAAAGTGCTTCCTCCATGATCACCTATGGGGAAAAAAAAAGGTCTCATGACTTATTTTGAAGGGAAAAAAAATCAAATTCTACCACTTATTTAGTACCCTCCCCTCCAACATGCACAGTGGTGACACACTAAAAATTCTTGATTTGCTATTTCAATATATTTTATTTCCCATTGCATAAACTTGCCAGTGGCACCCTCTACCTTCTCCAAGATGAGTTCAATCCCAAGAAGGTTTTTAGTATAATCATTCAATAATAATAACTAAGATTTATAAATTGTTTCATAGCATATGAGGTACTCCATTTAAAATACTCCAGGGAGGCAGAGTCCAAGCATTATTAAGCCCATTTTATAGATGAAGAAATAAGAGCCTTACTACAGGTTCAAAAGTCTTATTCAAATCTTACTCCTGAAAGTGCCCCTTCAGATAAAGATGTTTGTCTGTCTGTCTGTTTGTCTGTGTGTGTGTATGTATGTATGTATATGCTCCATAAATTCTAAGATCAATGGCATTTACATTCTCCCCACCTCTCCCATCTAAATTTATGGCCTTTCAAATATTTAGCCCACAGAATATTTGTAGGATTAACTAAATTGTTCATTATCACATTCTACATAGAAGAGCCTAATTCAACTTACAACCGTTATAAAGCATCCAATGTAACCAAAGTCCCAAAGGAAAGGGGAAATCTATTTAACAAATATTGCCTCTATCAGAACTCTCCAATTATTATATAGAGAAAAATAACCTTTCAAAAATTTTATGAGATAATGAATAAATCCAAGATGTCAACCAACTTGGAAGCATTGAGGGGTACATTTCTGTATATTTCTAGAGTCCAAACTGAACAAGATAACCTGGTCAATTTGGAAAAAATTGTTAAAGAGGATTCTTGCAATTAAATTTTAAGGGCACTTGACTTCAGTTGAGTAAGGGAGCTAATACTTACCTTAAAAAACTTTTCAAAAACTACAATAGAGTTGAGAGTTAGTCCTGACTGACAAAGCAGCTTGTTATTAGCATGTGTCACATTTCTGGTCCTTCAAATATGTGAAAATGCCTGGGTATTAACTAGATATACCTCTTCCTGCCCATCTGAGCAGACTTTGGTTAAAGGCAGGTAAGACATAGGGTTAAGGGTCAATTGGTTTTTATCTATTCCACTGTTACAGGCTATTCTGGAAAGGGGAGAGAAAGAGACAGAGAGACAGAGAAACAGAGAGAAAAGGAGGAGGAGAAAGAGGAAGAGGAGGTGAATGAGGAGGAGAAGGAGGAAGGGGAGAGAAAGAGACAAAGGAAAAAAGAAAAAGAGAAATTAAGAAAAGGGAGAGAGGGAGAAAATAGAGAAACAAAGAAAAAATGAATAAATAAATGACTAGATTATCAAATAAGCAAGTATGGATCACTCCATCTTCATTTACTTGTATAAGAGCACCTTAGAAAGGGTAAATAATTAATTAGCCTCTTCTTCCAAAGGAAAGCAAATTATTTTGGGGATAAATCTGAAAAAAATTATTAAATGTCCAATAGTTTTTCCCCATATTTCAGCCATCTCAAGTTTGCCTTCTGGCTAGAAGCTTCAGTTATGGAAGAAGTAGCTGCAGTTTATAATGAGGCCTTTTCCTCTTCCATCTGTCTGAAATCTTTGCCTCCCTGGTGGCCACAGGTCAAGACAGTTTGACAGCAACTGTTGTTCGAGTCTCTATACCCACAAAGTATGTGAATAGGTAGTTGTTGGGAATTATTGAGATAAGGAATAAGAAGGGAAATAAAGAACAAATCTCTCAGGGACAGCATGCAGGAAGAAAAAAAAATCACTAACAATTAAGGAAATAGGTTTGTGTACTCCTAGAGAAGAGCTACTAATCACGATCTCCCTTATCTAACTCTGTGAGATGGCACAGCAGACAGTGTTAGACACAGAGTCAGAAAGACCTGAGTTCAACGCTAGCCTCAGACATTTATAAAATTGAGTGACCCTAGGTCACACAGTTGCTGTCTGCCTGAGTTTCCTCATCTGTTAAAATGGGGATAATAATAACATAAATCTTACCAGGCTGTTGTGAGGATCAAATGAGATAAAACATATAAGATGCACTTCGCAAACTTTGAAGTATGATATAAATGTGTACAAATAAAAATATAAATATTTATATACTTAATAAATATAAATGCTATGTAATACATATCAGCTATTACTCTCATAATCATTATAATTATTAGCATTCTTTATCAATTTTTAAGATTTTTCAAAATCTTAAAAATAGAAGCTAGAGTTCTCAGTGCAAAATACTACTATAGGACACTTTCATGTCCAAGAGTAAACATTAAATAATGCCTTTTGACACCATTTTATATAGATTGCTACTTGATTCAAGAAGTTTCAATGTATTTAACCAAGTGTGATAACAAAATTGGGTTTGGAATCAGGAAGGCTCATCTTCAAAGTTCAAATGTAACCTCAGACATACTATCTCAGTTTCTTACTGCCTCAGTTTCTTCATCTGAAAAATAGCAAACCACTCCAATATCTTTGCCAAGGAAACTTCAAATGTGGTAATAAAGAGTCAGTCTTGACTAAACAAAAACAATCAACAATATGGGTTCTGTCGAATCACTGAACTTTTTATCATTATAACAATAATGAGAGTATTCCTATGTTTTAAAAATCATTTTCCTCAATACAAAGCAGGTTTTATATTCAGATGACCTCATCCTTCCTGATCTAAACTTCTCAAGGAAAAAACTATACTGGTAGAACAATGCATTGGATATCAATAAATGTTATTTATATGAATAAATGGTCTCATTTTCAGACATTTTGCTGAGGAATACATACAACAGAAAATCCAGATCTTGACCAAAGTGGGGGTGGGGGGTGCAACAACTAGCCAGGGATTATCAATGGTACTAAACTGAAGAGAATAAATAGGAAATTGAAAAAGGACTTCCTCAGATCATTGAGCCACATTTGAAGGAGTCCACTGGGTCAAAACTATTTCATAATAATACTAATGTTTTAATTTATAGCATGCTAAATATGACTAGTTATATATAACCCACCACAGGGCTGCTAGGTGGCACAGTATCAGTCCTGGAGACAGGAGACTCCTATTTCAGAGTTCAAATCTGGTCTCAGACATTTACAAGTTGTGTGACCATTGGCAAGTCACTTAACTTGTTTGCCTCAGTTTCCTCATCTGTAAAATGAGGTGGAGAATGAAATGGAAAATCATTCTACTATCCTTGTCACGTAAATACCAAATGGGGTCACAAAGAGTTAAACATGATTGAAAAGTAACTGAATAACAAAAATCCACCTAAAAACGCACTTTGAGAAAGTCTTCCATAATTTTTTAAAAATGTTAGAGGCAGCCAAATGGTACAATGAGTAAAGAACCAGCCCTGAAATGAGAAGGACCAGAGTTCAAATCTGAACTCAGACACACTAGTTGTGTGACCCCAGGCAAGTCATTTAACCCCAAAACTGCCTAAAACAAATGTGAAGCAGTCCTCAGACCAAAAGGCTTGAGAAACATTAATCTAGCAGAATCCCTTCCTTACTAAGAAGGAGGAGGAAAAGAGGAGAAGAAGGAGGAAGAGGAGTAGGAGGAAAAGAAGAAGAAGATGATGAAGAATTGTACAGCTTTAATGAAGCTAACTGAATTAGAGAGCTTGAAGGGTTACAAAATATATTTCATTTACTACTCTAGAAAGCAGGTACAATAAGTATTCTTTGCTTACAATAAGTATTATTATTATTGCTTACAATAAGTATTAAAATTACAAATTGCTTACAATAAGTATTATTAATTCCTATTTTACAGATGAGAAAGCTAAGTTTCAAAGAGGTTATATGACTTGTTCAGGGCCAAGTCACCCCCTACCTTCATCCTTCTTCCCAGGGATTCTAATCCATAATATGCCTAACTCTTAAGTCCCAAGTTTTTTATATTACATCTTGTTGTCTACATGATTTCTGACTAGAGAGGGCAGCAATATAGCTCCTTGGTTTTCCATACACAAAAGTTTATATCAGGAGGGCTGTCACACAACAACACATCTCCTCATAACTATTTAAGAAGCTTTCAGACAAACTTCAGAAAAGCCTAGAAAGACTTGCCATGAATGGATGCTCAGTGAAGTGAACAGAACCAGAAGAATATTAAAAACATTAACAGCAACAGTGTATGTTGATCAACTGTAATGGACTTGTTCATCTCAGTAGTACAATGATCAAAGTCAATTCTAAAAGACTTGTGATGGAAAATATATCATCCACATCCAGAGAAGAAACTAGGGAGTCTGAATGAAGACCAAAGTAAATTGTTTTCAATTTTTTAAATTTGTTTTGTTTTTATCCTTTCATTGTTTTTCACTTTTTGTTCTGATTTTTCTTTCACAAGAAGATTAATATGAAAATGTTTAGCATAGTTACACATGTATAAACTATATTAGATTCCTCTCTGTCTAGGGGAGGAGGGAAGAAAAGGAGGGAGGGAGAAAAAATGTACAAATCAAAACCTTACCAAAAAAAAATGATTGTTGAAAACAATCTTTACACATAGTTGGAAATAATTTTTTAAACATAGATTACACGGATAAAGGTAGGAGGATAAGGTAGAGAAAGAAAAATAATTGCTTTTTAGAGACTCTAGAATATCCATTATTCTAAATTCCCAGAACTAAGAGGAACAGCTGTACAGTTTTTAATCTGTGTACATATATAAGGAATAATTTTCAGAACCTAAAAACTGTTCCCTACCCCCCATTCTTTTCCCTCACTGATCTTCCTACGCTTATACTACCTTCAAAAGATGTGATGAATAGTGTGTGGTTTGCTGCAGCTCAGGAGGGAAGAGGAGGCAGCTTTTCATACACTAGCTTTGAAAAGGAAGACAGTTAACAACAATGGAAATCTCTCTTCCTAGTGTGGTAGACTGAAATTTTTCATTTGATATCAGGTCATATTTTTAACAAATTTTATCACCTTCTAGTTCTCAGGCAATTTTATTATCCCAAGCTGTTCAAAGATATAATTATTCTTCTTCCAAAAATCCAATAATAAAAATGGCTGGGGGTGAGGGGGATCAGAAATTCTAAAGTTCTTTTTTATGCCTCACCTTTCTGGGCCACAATATACAGCAAAATATGGTGTTTATTCCCTAGGGGGAATACCAACTCTGATTTTACCATAATATGATTATTTCTTCCTTAAAATAAAATATATAGCCTCCAAAGATGCTTACATTAACATATTTTCCTTTGCCCAGAAAGCTTAATAATGTGTCTAATAGAATCTTAATAATGTCACTAGACAGAAAGGTAGATGGTGGTTGACAAGGATCACACCAAGGGTCTTTCTCTTGTGTACTCTTGAGTCTGATTAAACTTCAGTTTTTTGGCTATTCTATTCCACTTTCCCAAGGGCCCTTGGGAGAGGCAGCAGTGGGTAGCCAGCTGCTACCACCACACTGACAGACTCTGAAGGCTACTGCTCTCAGTCATTTATATAGCACACAGTTCTTCACCACTTTCCAAGTCAAAGACATATGATGATAGAGTGTCTATAGCTACCAATACTTCCCAAGCTTTTACTGGTCAAGAACAACAAGGTGTGGAAAGGGCAGGATCTACATAGATGGCAGGAAGAATCTCACTGATGAGCTCACAGATTGACTGGAATAACAAAAATCAAGGTATAGATGATCTTTACAATTCTTTTCAGCTTTAAATTCTGGGTTCTTCCAAATTTTTGTCTTTCTCTAGCATACAGTAGGGCTCATAATATATCTTTCTCGAATGAATAAATTACAAAATTTTCAACAAGTATTTGTTTAATGAAAAAGGTAAATATATTTAGCATGCTATAAATCAACTGAATTATCCCAATCCTCATCCCAAAAACAATTCATAGAATCATAGTCTTTCTATCATATCTGGAAGGAAGTCACAAACTAAGCTAACCACGTCATTCTGGAGAGAAGAAAATAGAGATCCAGACTAATTTTTCCAGTTCTTACTTTCTATTTTCTCTGAACTCAGAATAGTTTACATTTTCCTCTAATCTTTTCCCTGGAACTATCCAATGTAAGAATTCTCTTAGTAACTGTGCTCTGTTCCTCTTCTGACCTGTCACTTACCCTAAGTAATGACAATAGAAGAAACATCCTAAATAAAACACTTGAATTGACAAGTGATAAGAAGCGATCTGCCACTGAGCATCTTGGGAAGCCCTAAGTCTCTGATAACAGTTCCACTGCTTCCTAATAACTTTAAAGGAGAGAGAAGTCAGAGATGACTCCTAAGATTTCACTTCTTAGTATGTGGGGGGGAAATCAGTGGTCCCACTACCAGAAAAGGGGAAATCAGGAGGCAAAGGGTGAAGGGAAAGATAACTAAAGCAAAAATGATAAGTTCAGTTTTATGGTTTTATATGTGTGAGGACTAAGGCACTAGAAAAGCACTAGAGCTATACAGATGGAGAACTCTAGCACAACTAGAAAAGGGGGATTATTCCTCAAAAGAGGAAACATAGCTAGAGATGAAGATTCGGGACTCATTCACAAAGGCATAATCAATCAGTCAAGTCACAACAGTGAATAAGCTCACCAAAAGAAAAATATGTAAAAAGAGATGAAAAAAAAGGTCCAGGTCAGAGAGTGTGAGAGATTTGGACACCAAAGATATAAAATAAAGAAGAAAAAAGGAGACAGAGAAATAGAAAGGTAAGAATAATACAGTACCATAGAGCCCAAAGGAGAAGAGAGAACAATGATGAATAAAACAGGATATTTTTTCCGATTCAGTCTCCTTTAAAAAAGGGAAAAAATCTGTTCAAAAGAAGACAACAAAATAACAAATGTCATCATGGAATGACTTTTGTGGAGAATGTGGAAAGTAAGATATTCATTTGCTGTGAGAATTGGACTAGTCCTTCAAAGTCTAAGAAAGCCCTAATAGCTCTCAGGTCCTGAATAGAGAATGCAATATAGTTGAGTGACTGTGTTCCTATCAGACCCTAGAACAGGGTCCATCTTTTTTTTTTCCTTTTCTTTTTATTTAAAGCAATAGAATGTTTATTAAAGATATTATTTGAGTTTTACAGTTTTCCCCCAATCTTGCTTCCCTCCCCCCACCCCCACCCCACAGATAGCACTCTCTCAGTCTTTACTTTGTTTCCATGTTGTACCTCGATCCAAATTGGATGTGATGAGAGAGAAATCGTATCCTTAAAGAGAATAGAATTCTCAGGGGTAACCAGATCAAACCATAAGACATCTGGGGTTTTTTTTCCTAATTAAAGGGAATAGTCCTTGTACTTTGTTCAAACTCCACAGCTCCTTATCTGGATACAGATGGTATTCTCCTTTGCAGACAGCCAAAAATTGTTCCCAATTGTTGCGCTGATGGAATGAGCAAGTCCTTCAAGGCTGAACATCACTCCCATGTTGCTGTTAGGGTGTACAGTGTTTTTCTGGTTCTGCTCATCTCACTCAGCATCAGTTCATGCAAATCCCTCCAGGTTTCCCTGAAATCCCGTCCCTCCTGGTTTCTAATAGACATGACATACATATACCACAGTTTGCTAAACCATTCCTCAGTTGAAGGACATTTACTGGATTTCCAATTCTTTGCCACCACAAACAGGGCTGCTATAAATATTTTTGTACAAGTAATGTTTTTACCCTTTTTCCTCATCTCTTCAGGGTATAGACCCAGTAGTGGTATTGATGGGTCAAAGGGCATGCACATTTTTGTTGCCCTTTGGGCATAGTTCCAAATAGCTCTAAAGAAGGGTTGGATGAGTTCACAGCTCCACCAACAGTGTAATAGTGTCCCAGATTTCCCACATCCCTTCCAACAATGATCATTATCCTTCCTGGTCATACTGGCCAATCTGAGAGGCATGAGGTAGCACCTCAACGAAGCTTTAATTTGCATTTCTCTAATAATTAATGATTTAGAGCATTTTTTTCATATGGCTATGGATTGCTTTGATCTCCTTATCTGTAAATTGCCTTTGCATATCCTTTGACCATTTGTCAATTGGGGAATGGCTTTTTGTTTTAAAAATATGACTCAGTTCTCTGTATATTTTAGAAATGAGTCCTTTGTCAGAATCATTAGTTGTAAAGATTGTTTCCCAATTTACTACTTTTCTTTTGATTTTGATTACATTGGTTTTATCTGTGCAAAAACTTTTAGAACAGGATCCATCTACCTAAGAATTACTCTATATGTGTAATTTTTATATTGTAATAATAATAATAACAACAACTAGCATTTATATAACACTCTAAGTTTTGCGAAGTGCTTTACAAAAGAATTAATACATTGGATCCTGCCAATAATCCTGAGAGGTAGTGTTTGTTATTATCCCCATTTTACAGATGGGAAAACTGAGGCTGGGGTGATAAGGCCAGGGTCACCAAGTCATAAAGTTTCTTAGGCAGGATCAAATTCAGTCTTCCTGACTCTAAGTCCTATACTCTATCCACTGTACCACCTAATTAATTAAATAGATAACTTCAGAGCTTATAAACAATTTTATTTGCATATTCCAATTATCAGATCAACCAATCAATTATCAAAAATTAATCAAGTTCCAGTATTCAAGATTCCAGAAGGGTTAAGGTCTGCTTTACACACAGAAATAATGGCTTTGATCTACAACTGGAGGCCAAAAATCCCAAGAAAGGCCATGTCACATACATTTTACAAACTCTGAAAAGCAACATTCCTTAACCATGAATTCATCCACTTCCCCCCCCCCCCCCAAGGATTTCTTGTTCCTTGTTAGTCAACTTCAAGGTAATCATAGCCCCCTGGCAGAGTCCAAACATGCCTTCTGAACTAGACCCATCCACTTCCCAGCTAGCATTTAACCTTCTCTTCCCACCAAAAGATCTCACAACTATTCTGACCCGAGTATGTCCTCCAATTCAATTCATGGATAAATGAGCTAGGCTCCAAGAGGGCTCAGAATTGCCTCCACTGGGTGTGACATTGCCCCCTTTATTCTACACATTGAGCTCTCTCACAATGAATGACTATGCTTGGATAATAAATCCACAATGAGCTACAGCAACTATAAATGCAAACTTTACTATTATTAAAGGATGAATGTTAACAATGGGTATAAAAAAACAAACAAGGGGAAAAGTCTTTTTAAAAACCCTTTAAGAAAGAAAAACAGGGAGGTAAGTTTTAAATATGATGTTATAGTTTATTTAAGTTAATTCCCTACCATTATTCATTTTGATAAAGTTCATATGAATGAGTTAATGAAGAATAAACATGTACATTCACCTTGATGAGACATATTGGGAAGTACAGTAAAAGTATATAATTTATTCTATAACTATTCAATTCACTGGGGCACATTTCAATCAGCTCTCTTATCCACTCTCTTATCCAAATTTCTTCCAAATTTCACCTGAAGTAAATGCAAGTATTTTCTTAATGTGATCTTCATGGGATCATTCACCAAATGCTTCTCATGAGAAGGAAGGAACTGAGATTGCACCTTTGATGTCAGAGAGTTCCAAAATTAAATTCTTAAATTTCTGACTGACAGTGCAAGATCAAATTGGTATGTACAGTTCCCTCCTAATGACAGAGATATTGGTTCAGTGTTAATGAGAATTCAGCATCCACAACAGAGACAGAGGAACTATCCTCTTGGGCTACAATTTCATATCCAGTAGGAAATGAGATAAAACACATTCATTTTTAAAAGCAAATATGAAGAGCAAGCCAGGCAGAGATGATATTTCAAATGCATTTCAACCAAGATGAGTAACAGGAACTGTCATCGTAAATAAGGTTGATAAATGTTACATTGTCTAAAGGTTCAAAACTTCCCCTACAGGTTCCATGATTTCGTTGTTGCTTAGGCTGAATCTGTGATTTCTGGGATATAGGGAACTTGTATTTTGGAAACATTTTCCACAAAGATCTTCAAATCTCTCTGTAACTTAGAGACTTGGAGAGATGTTGGAGGTACTGAAAGGTTAATAGTTGCAAGTAATCACAAAACTAATTCAGGTCCAAAACAAGTCTTGAAACTAGCTCTTCAGGGCTGAGCTAAAATGGCAGTGTGAGGGCAGCATTTCCCAGGAACTCCTTCCCCCCAAAAAACTCCAAACGCCAACAAATTATGACTAGTCAAAATTTAGAGAGAGGCAGAACCCACAGAAAGACTGAGTGATACATTTTCCCAGTCAAAGATAACTTAGAAGTTCCACAAGAAAAGTGTGTTTCACCAGGACCAGGAGCTGGAAAAAGCCCCGGTTGCAGCACAGCCCCAGAACAGCTGAAGGGGCAGGGAGAGAATTCTGCTACACCAGAATGAGTGTGGAGTGAGGGAACACCATGGCAAGAATCTGGAGAGGGCAGTCTACAACCCCAGAGCACAGCCCACAGAGGGTAATCAGAGAAGAATGCAGAAATTTCTCTGCTCTCCCTAGGGGCAGGACTCTGCTGTTTGCAAACACTCAGATCTGGATTGCAGTTTGGGCTTCCATGCTAGGTAGCCAAGCAGGATCCTCCTTGCAGCTCCAGGGCAGAGGGAAGTGTGGTGATCATCTACACACCAAAGCACAGGCAAAAGAACATAAGACCTTGGAGGAATAAAGGTCCCAGTGGGGTATACCCCCCCCCCAAAACCCAAAGCCTTGGAAGTGCTGTAAATTAGTTTTGGGCTGAGGAAATGAGTAAACAACAGAAAAAAGAAGTATCTGAGCATAGAAAATTACTTTGATCCCATGGAAGATCAAAACACACTCAGATGGCAACAAAATCAAAGCTTCTGTATCCAAAACCTCCAAGAGAAATAGAAAATGGGCTCAGACTATGAATGAGCTCAAAAAAGACTTTGAAAAGCAATTAAGGGAGGTGGACGAAAAATTGGGAGGAGACATGAGAGCAATGCAGAAAAATCATGAAAACCAAATCAACAGCTTGGTGAAAGAAATACATAAAAAACTAAGAAAATAATATGTTAAAAAGCAGTTTAGGCCTAATGCAAAAATCAAAATAAAAGGCATAGGAGGAGAAGAATGCCTCAAAAAGCAAAACTGTCCAGCTGGAAAAGGAGATAAAAAAGCTCTCTGAAGAAAAATAACTCCTTCAAATGCGGAATGGAACTAAAGGAAGCTGATGACTTTGTAAGAAATCAGAAAGAAATAAAATTCTTCCAAAAAAGCCAAAAATTAGGAGAAAATGTGAACTATCTCATTGGAAAAACAAGCAACCTCAAAAACAGATCCAGAAGAAATAATTTAAAAATTATTGGACTATCTGAAAGCCACAATCAGGAAAAGAGCCTCGACTTCATTTTCCAAGAAATAATACAGCAAAATTACCCTGAGATCCTAGAAGCAGAAGGTAAAATAGAAATTGACAGAATTCACCAGGCACCTCCTGAAAGAGATCCCAAAAGAAAAATTTCCAGGAATATTACAGCCAAATTCTCAAACTCCCAAGTCAAAGAGAAAATACTAAATGCCAGAAACAAACAATTCAACTACAGAGGTTCCATAGTTAGGATTACACAGGATCTGGCAGCATCTACATTAAGGGCTCATAAGGATTGGAATATGATATTCCGGAAGGCAAAAGATCTTGGTTTACAACCTAGAATCAACTGCCCAGCAAAACTGAACATCCTCTTTCAGGGGGAAAGATGAACTTTCAATGAAACAGGGGGCTTTCAAACTTTCCCACTAAAACAGCCAGAGCTGAACAGGAAGTCTGATCTCCAAGTACAGGACTCTGGTTAATCATAGACAGGGTGGACAAGAAGGATAACTTTGAGGAACTTAATGACATTGAACTGCTTGTATTCCTGCATGGGAAGAAGATATTGATAACTCATATAAATGTTCTCATTTATAGGAGCTGTTAGAAGGAGCATATATAGACAGGACACAGGAAGGAGCAGAATATAATGGTATAATATAGTAAAAAGATGGAGTCAATGGGTAATAAAGGAAAGTACTGGGAGGAAAGGGAAAAGAGATGAAGGAGAAGCTAAGAAATTTCACATAAGAGTCAAGAAAAAGCTTTGTAAATGGAGTGGAAAGAGGAAAGGCAAGGGGGGAATGAGTGAGCCTTCATTCACATCAGAAATGGCTCAGAGAGGAAATAACAGACATACTTAATAGGATGAGGAAATCTATCTTATCCTAGAGAAAAATGAGAAGAAAGGATTGGATAAGGGAGAATGAGGGGAGGGAAGGGGGGAATAGGTGATAGAAGAGAGAGAAGATTGACGGAGAAGGTACTCAGATACAACACACTTATAGACAGGGCCAGGATGAAAGGAGAGAGAAAATAGAATAAATGAGAGTGGGGATGAACTGTGGGAAAAATATTGAAGCAACTTCTCTGGTAGACTTATGATAAAGAAAGCAACTCACCCCAGAGACAGAGCCATTGGAATCTGAATGCAGACTGAAATACAATTCTCTCTCTCTCTCTCTCTCTATTCCTGAGATTTCTCATCGGGGGGGGGGGGGCTTATGTTTACTCTTATAACAAAATTATTGTAATAATAGTAATAATAAATAAAGTTCACTTGCAAAAAAACTAAAAAAAAAGAAACCAGCTCTTCCTAACTCCAATGCCATCCTTCTATCTCTACCTCATTTAGTTCCTTAATAATCTGATGATATAGGGGGCTCAGAGTCTCTTGTCAGATGGAGAATTCCTCCAAGATGACTCTGCAGGACAATCTGGTGATTCTTTATAAAGCAGTAGAGTAATATATCCAGTATGATAAAGATAACAGAAAATGAGGATGAGTAATGTGAACATAATAGATGAGTAATTTCAGTACTGCAGGCACCTTTATTCTTGAACATCCTCCTCATCCTAATAAAACCATTTTACTTTAGAAAGGATGATAGGAAGAGAAAGGTTATATAGGATATACAAAAATGCCTCTAAACTACATTTTGAATGAAGAGATTTTAGATCCAGCAAAACATAGAAATAAGTCAAAGCAGCTCTTGGCTACAAGCTTTTTAACTTGTACACATGAATGTAGACATTAATTAGAAAAGCCTCCAAGGAAGTGATTAATAATTTTGGCTATACATATAGAATCAGAATCACAGAATCAAAAAAATCTGACAGTTGGAAGGGACCTCAATAGTCATTTAGCCCTACCCATATACTAAAGAAATCCTCATTGGAATATATCCAATAAATAGACATCCAGACTCTTCTTGGACAATTTCAAGGAGAGGGTTAGCCATACTCTCTCAAGGCAGGCTATGCCACTTTTGGATAGCTCAGGTTACTCATACATTTTGTTTTATTCTTATTACCTTGAGCCCAAACTGGTCTCTTTGCTATTTGTATCCACTGCTGCTGATTCTGTTCTCTAGGACCAAACAGGGCAAGAATGATCCTTTCTCCACATGATAGCCTTATAAATAGCTGAATACAGATATCACCCCCCCCAAGATTCTTCTCTTTTGCAAGCTAAACATCCCAATTCCTTCAAACAACATTCATATGCCATGGTCTCAAGACCCTTCACCATCTTGTGTGACCTCCTTAGGGAGATAGGTGGCACAGTGGATAAAGTGCCTGGCCTACAGTAAGGAAAATATGATTTCAAATCAGGACTTAAACTTACTTGCTCTGTGACCCTGGGCAAGTCATTTAATCTTGTTTGCCTCAGTTTCCTCATCTGTCAAATGAGATAAAGAAGAAAATGGCAAACCATTACAGTATCTCTGCCAGGAAAACCCCAAATGGGATCATGAAGACTCAGATCAAAGAGTCAATTGAAACAAATTAACAAATTGACCTTCTCTGTTCTCCAATTAATCAGTGCCTTTCTTAATGAAGGTGCCCAGGTGGAACACAGCACTCAAGATAGGGTTTGATGAAAGCAGATACAATGGTCTATATCACCTCTCTGTCCCCAGAAGCTGTGCCTTTCTTAATGTGATCAAAATTGCTGCCTACCCTTCTCATGTCAAGCTCCTTTTAGGGCTTTGGCCTGTGGCATCTTGTCTGTTAGTTAGCCTTCACATGCAAAAAGTTGAATGTATCATCTTCATACTTAGCTAAGTCATTGATTAAAATATTAAATAGTAAAGAACCCTGAGATACTCCAGTGGAAATCTATTGCCATACTATCATTTAGTTATTGTTAAATTGAGTCTGGACATCTAAACAATTATAAACTTATCTGAGGTATTATCATCTAATCTCTTATGTCTCTACCTTATTCACAAGAATGAGATACTTCATCAAATAGAAACATAATACATGAAATATATAATAAAATATAAACTATATCTAAAACATTCCTTTCATCTAAGTTTAGTTAGTAATCCTTTCAAAAACAGAAATGAGGTTAATTTGGCATGACAATGATGAAGCCATGCTGGCTCTTTGTAATTAATTTTTTCCCTTTCTTGATGCTCTCTAACTACTTCTTTAATGATCCATGCTAGAATTTTCCCAAGAATCAAAGTCAAACTCTTTGTCCTATAATTTTGCAAACTCTATTTTCTCCTCTTTTTTTTAAAATCAGCTCACCATTTGTTCTTTTGCATTCTTACTTCTATTTTCCATGATCTTTAAAATATTATAGAAGTGACTCGTCAATCCCATTGGTCAGTTCCCTCACAATAAGTCTTATGAAGCTTGAATTCAGCAAGAACAAGTAGGTGCTCTCTTGCTGCCTCCTTATTTCTCTAGGCTATCAAGTCCCTGTTAGTCACACCTTGGGCCATCTAAAATACTAATCATTCAGGGCCATTTCTCATCCTGTTCCAATCCCTAGGGAAATGATCCAAGTATACAATTCCCATCAATTCCAGAGGATGCCCAAAGTTCAAAGCATCTCCTCAGCGAAAGCAAGATAAGTGAGATAAGACACAGGTCACTGGTTTGAAATTAATACCTTCAGAATATTGCTGAGCACACACAATTTTCAGAGAAAACTGATAAAATACAAAATTTTGAAAGCTAGGGTTTACCTTGTCTTGAGGGAGAAAACATTTCTTTTCTTTTTTCATACAAATCCTTTTTTCCCCATTTGTCCCCTCTACCTCTCCACTTATTTCACTTTTAGATTTATTTTTTCACATCCATAACTTCTCCTTCTCATGCCTTTTGGTCCCTTATTGATTTTCCCAAATCATAGATCAAGAATATGGAAGTAAAAGAGATTGTAGAGATCATCTACTGTTACCCTTCCATTTTATAGATAAATAAACTAAGACCCAGAGAAATTACAAGACTTGCTTCATTTTCTGATAACATTTTTCTTCCCTTTAACTCACTCATTCCTCAAATATCCTATTCACTCATTTCCTTCAATCCCCTGGATGTCTCCTTTTATACCAATTGTATGGGATGAGGAAATCTGGTGTTTTTTTTTTAAGGAAAAAGCTTTAATAAAAATTTTAATATTTATTAGTCTTATTCTGGAGATGAAGGCAGGGTAAATCTTTTCAGAGTTAAATTGAGCATAGAACTACTAAAATTAACTGGCTTACAAGATCACAGATTTAGACTAGGAAGGAACCACTCATTTTAGAGATGGGGAAACAGAGGTCTGGAAGGTTTAAGTAATTTGCCCAGTAACAAAGTAACAAAGCAGTAGATCTGGGTTTCAAAATCCAGGATCCTTTTCAATTCAGCTTACAACTTACTGTGTCTTAAATTTTGTGAAGCATTTCCATTAATTTTTAAGGCAATATGAGCAGTAAGGTTTCAAAATGCTTGTCAATTCTTCAAAACAACAATGAACTACTTTAGCAGCTAAGGTTTCTTGCTAGCAGCGCTAATCAACCACATCTGTGGGCTTCCCTACACTGCTATCAAGCCAGATGTTGGCTACCATGATCAAGTGAATTTTTCCTAAGTCTCAGCAGATCGACAGCTACATCCAGAAGATTTCCTCTCATTTATAGACTCATGCAACTGTTTAAGATTGAGGTAACTTCTAGAACTCCTGAATTCTTTTACCAAAGATTTAAGTCCAGTTTTCAGAGACAGTAAGATGAAACTCATAAGCAATTATATAATGATCAATCAATAAGCAGTTATATTATGGTTGTTCAGTCATATCTAGTTCGTGACTCCATCTGGGGTTTTATTGGCAAAGATAATGAAGTGGTTTGCAATTTTTTTTTTCTCCAGCTCATTTTATAGATGATGAAATTGAGGCAAACAGAGTTAAATGACCTGCCCAGGGTAAATGTCTGAGGCCAGATTTGAGCTTAGGAAAATAAGTCTTCCTGATTCCCAGACCCTTCATTCTACCTATAGTACCTCCTAGCTTCTCCCCAATAAGCAGATTATGCACCTATCACAATCAATACCTGCTACCATTCATCCAAAAATATATATCAAGATGAGAAAAGAAAGGAATCAAAACACCTGTGAACAGATCCTGATATAAAATTCCTACTCAAGGGCCTGCCTCTGCCTCAACTACCATATTTGCAAATAACATATTGTTTATGACATAGGACATAAGTAACCTTTGTCTCCTGTTAAGGTAGACTAAGCATTACCTGGGGGACTAGAAAGGAAAAGAGTTTAGCTCTTTAAGAGAGAGACTCCTCCCCTATTCCCATCCACCATCACAGCATTATATCGTGCTAAAGCTACCAGTATAGCCTGCCCCCCCAATATAATGCATCATAATGGGGGGGGGTTAAGGGAGTAAAAGAATAATATGTTCCAGGAGAGAAAGGAAAGAAAATAAGTTCTCAGGTAAGAAGAATATTTCTGTTTTAGGTTTTGGAAAATCAAATGTCATCTGCTATAATACAAATTCCAGACCTAGTCAAAACACTGGGCAAAGGGCAGATGGCACCTTTCTGATGACTAGGGAGTTAAAGAAACCTTTGCTTGGACATCCCTGACATAAATGCAGTATGTTCTTCCACATGTCAAATATTCAGCACATTCCAACCTTCTCCCAGAAGGGATGGGCAAAAGACAAGACTAGTACGCAAAAGCAAGTCAATAATACAGACGGATTATTTTCACAGCAGCATTTACACAAGAGATATTTTTTTTTGCCTGCATAGACCTACAAATAGAGGTTACTCACAGAGATTACCGTAGCTCCAGCAGTTACCCATTGATCAAAGAAAATGCCCAGTTCATCAGTTTAACGCTTGAGAAAAGTTAGCTAGAAAAAGAGACACGCTAATTCAATTATCTGCTTGTTCTAGTCAACTGGAAGCAAATTAGTTTCAAATTTCCTGGCAGCCCCTCTTGCCCTGCATAGCATACAGTGATGTAAATGGAAGCATTTTAAGCTTTAGGAAACCGAGCAGAGAGAGGAGATGCCGGCTCAGTCACTCTCACAAAGGCTAAGCAGTCTGCTCTCTTCTCTCTCTCTCTCTCTCTCTCTCTCTCTCTCTCTCTCTCTCTCTCTGTCTCTGTCTCTGTCTCTGTCTCTGTCTCTCTACCTTGGTAGCTTACCGAAAACAGCCACCGTAGGGCTTTTCTATATTTGAGAAAACTACTTCCAGGGAGATAATTGAGATGCCGGGAGTTAGCTTTAATGTAACCGTTTCACCAGCACATAAGCAAGAGAAACGAGCATCAGCTCCGAGAGGATCGTACCATCCGCTGTGACATCAGAGGTAGGGATGTCATTTTAGTATTATGCAGTATTTTCTTTGATGCAGGGCTGAGACACGTGAAGGGCGACGTACAAGCGCTCTTAAGTGGTTTTCTGTTTCTCGTGACTTTAGTGGAAAAAGCACGTAAAAATTTAAATATCATGCAACTCTAAGATAAAGATGCTGCTTTTCAAATCTGTCATCTCATTGTAGAAGGACACTGTCATCTGAAGACTTTTTTTAAAACTAATAATCATTACCTTTCTAATCCTATGATATGAAGTTGACACTTAATGTGTAATTAATTATATGGTTTGGAAATGGCTATTTTTATCCATTTGTCAATACTTGGTAATAAACATTTGTCATTCCTAATAGTACTTTACTTTTGGACAATGTCTTACAAAATGGACAATAACAATCATACCAATGCTTTATACTTGTAAAAATGTTTTAATAGTAGACAAGACCCTTTTACATGCAACATCATCATCAAAGTAAATTCTCATAACAACTCTTGTGAAGTCAAAGGGATAAGTATCATGGGTGGTTCCCATTTTAAAAACAAAGATCCTAAACAGCAGAGATGTTAAAGGACTAACCCAAAGTCACAAGGCTAATAATGGCAGAGCCAAGACCACAACTCAAATCTTCTCAACCCAAAGTCACTGGTTCTTTCTACCAAACTATACTGCTTCAAAATTGTTTTTGTGATGTTTGGTTTAATTAGGAGATCCACCCTTCTACCCATCTCACTTGCTGGAAACCCTAGAAGTCTCCTAGATTTCTGTCACTGCAACATCATCTATGCTCACTTTTCTTCCTAAAACATTTTTCACCTATTTTGTTTTGTTTTGTTTTTGCAAGGAAATGTGGTTAAGTGACTTGTCCAAGGTCACACAGTTAGTTATTAAGTTTCTAAGGTCATATTTGAACTCAGGTCCTCCTGACTCCAAGCCAGGTCTTCTATCTACTGAGCCACCAAACTGTCCCAATCTAATTATTTTTTTGAATCAAAATATTCAATGTCTCTCAAATTTCTCCAGGAACAAGTCCAAAAGTCCCCCGAAGCATTTATAGACTTTTCTGGTCTCAGGTCCGTGTGTGTGTGTGTGTGTGTGTCCACACATGTGCATATATGTGTATAATTATATATATTTATATTTTTATACTCATGGCACACCTTACAGAGGGGTACACTGAGACTCCAGAATCTTAAATAACTTGTCAGAAAAGACAAGTCCTGGCAGACCTAAAATAGCAAACCATAGAGACAACAGTCTATCCTTTTCCTTTCCTTTTACAGGCCTGAAGTTTCCAAATTAGCATATACAAAATACAGAAAACATAAAATAAATACAAGATCAGGAGGGAAGAGGCACTGGCAGCAGCAGGAGGGTGGAATAAAAATGGGGAAGTTTTCATTTAGAGATTGTTACTTGGACAACGGAAGGAAATACGGAATTTTTAAAAAAAGTAAAAACAAGGTGAAAGTACATCTGCAGATGAGGATATTTGTTATGTCTATTATATACATAGAAAATAGTATAAGGACTAAACAAGATGAGAGACTAGTGAGTAGTCTGGTTTTGGGGTAAAACATATGGGGATGAAGGGGAAAAAGCTAAATAAAGCTGAAAATGTCCACTGGAGTCAGATTGTGGATGGCCTGAAGGTCAGATGAAGGAATTTATTATATTGTGCTATGGCTGACAAGGAGCCCTTAATTTTATTAAGAACAAAGAAATCCTGCAAGGACCCAGAGCATCCTTTCTGATCCATAAAAGCAATGACCAAAAAACCTGGAGATCTAAGCTTGGGTTTTGATTTGGCCACTGATTATACTTATCAAAAAAAAAAAACTGCATACATCCAGGGATCGATCTTTAACCAGAACCAGATATCCATGCATTTTCATAGAATGAGTTATCTTTTCCCCAAAATTCTCCCTTTTATCTAACTTCTTCATTACTGTACTGTACTCTTAGTCACTCACACTCTGAAACAAGGGCTCTCCACTGCCTCCTCATGATAAGAACCATCCTCAGTTGCTCACTTTCTCTCACCTCCCAAATCCAATTAATTATCAAGTTCTTTCATTTTTAACAACCTTCATAATATCTCTCATATACTCCTCCTATGACACTATCACACACACACACCACACACATTCTCACTCATTCAACTCACAATAGCCTGTCAATTGGTCTCCCTGTCCCAAGTCTCTCTTTACACTCCAAACCATCCTCCATTTAGCAGCCCAACTGATCTTCCCACAGGTTTGACCACACCACCAACCCCATTCAATAAACTACAGTGGTTCACTCTTCTCTCCATAATCAAATTTGGCTTTTAGAGTCCCTTAAAACCTGTCCCTTTTCTACCTTTCCAGGATTCTTAATCTTACTGCCCTCCACATACTTTGTAATAGTGACTGAATTATCCTGGCCAATGGACTTAACCTCTGTCCAGTGTTACTGGTCTCTTTGCTATGCTAGGCTTACAACTATTTCATCTTCCTATTTAGAGTATTTTCACTGGCTCCCTCCTCATCTCTCTTTCCTAGCTTCTCTATCTTCCTTCAAGTCTCAGTCTAAGGAATACCTCCTTATCCTTGGTACCAGCCCTCCTACCTCAAGGACCCCATTGTCTGACTGTATTTTGTTTGCATAGTAGTTTGTATGCTGTCTCCCCTCTCACACTGCATGCATATTGAGGGCAAGAACTGTCTTTTGCCTTCTTTGAAACCCCTTGATATACCCTATACCAATTAGGATAATGTCTAGGTGCTTTGTAAATGCTGGCTAACTTTATTTAGTATATTACTTTTTTTCTCTTTGAATAAAACATTATGGGTTCTTGATTACCTGTAGAATAAATCATTCTAGCCTTCTACAATCTGGCATATCCAAACTAACATCTCATAGCTCACTCCCTCCCCTCTGAGCAACTGGTTATTCTTTCAACTTATCAATTCAATTCATATCCTTATCACTCAAGGATTAAAACCTTGAAGTAATCTTTTGGCTCTTCTCCTTGTCTCACTGCCCCATATTCCATCCATTGTATCTACCATTACAATTGTTCTCACATCAGCCTCCTCCCTCTCCATTCCCACTTCACCACTCTGGCACAGACTCCCAAAACTTCTTGAATGAACCTTCTTCAGTTGATGTCTTTAGCCTTCATTGCTGATAAACTTGATGAACAAAAGAAGTATCAATTATCTTATCTCTCCCAGTAATGCTTCCACCCTAGTCTCTCTTAATTCCAGTTCTTTCTCCCACTATTATATCCTTCAAAACAATCCTAATGTGTAGCTCTGTTTAAATCATTACCATACCCAAAAAAGTTTAGTGGCTCCCTATTTATAGGATGAAATATAAACTCTTTAGCTTGTCATTCAAGGTCCTACTTAATCCTGTTCCAAAGGAGCTTTTAAGGGGTAAATTGATTAAATATTTGATCAAATATAGCAGACTAATTTTTGAGTTGATAATTTTATATGGCCCTCAAGTGATGTTACAACCATTTAAATGGCCCTTGGTTTAGCCAAATGAGACTAATCACCATTGTCCTTTGCTTTCCTCCCATTTATACACACACACACACACACACACACACACACACACACACACACAAAATACTATTTTCTATGCATACAATGATTTCCTTCTCTACCCTCCCCAGTGACTCTGTTGAAATCCTTTTGCTTCCCTTAAAAGCATGTTTTAGGAGAGATTCTTGATGAACTCTTGAGAGCCCTTCTAACTTTGAAATTCTTATTCTCTCACAAGTTCTGGGGCTGCCTCTTCTATGAAGACTTCAATTGATCTCTTCTTGACTCTCACCCCATACCTCTCCTATACACTTGGACCATTCTATGTATTTAACTGTAATAATATAAATTATGACAGTAAGTAAGCTACCTTGAGGGCTGGGGCCATATTTTATTTTTCTGTTTCCTTGGTACAACGCTTTGTGCAGAACAGACCACTAATAAAATTTGTCAAATTAATTTCACCTCCTTGTGACATAAGAGGGATGGACACAGGCTTAGTCAATGGACCTTTTCTGTTTGTTTATTTACTGAATTTATTCACAAAGTATCCTTCAAAGTATCCCCCCACTATAGATAAACAATTATCTCATACCTTACAGTGATAAATTCTGTGAGTGAATATAAATATTCCCAGGCCACAAAGGAATAACAGGATATTCACAACTTGCTTAGCAATGCCATCCAGAAGCACTCTTTAAAAAGTAATGATACATGTATAACCTTTATCAAATTGCTTGCTTTCTCATTAAGGGGAAGGGGGGTGGAGAAATAAAGGAGAGAATTTGGAATTTAAACTTGTAAAAATCAAAGATTAAAATTGTTTCTACAAGTAGTTGGGGAATACATATATAGATATATAACTATATATCTGTATACAGATACAGATACAGATACAGATATAGATATAGATATACATACACGCACATACATGCATATTTTAAATTTTAAAGTAATGTGGTAAAGATGACCTTTCCCTTTCAGGGTAAGAGGCATCCCTGCTAATACCAACTGTGTCTTCAGCAGGAAAAAAAAAAATCCCTATAGTCATGAATCGTCCTGCTTATCCTCCTACTGTGAGGAATTTGTTTCTCATATAACCAAGGTATACGTCAATGGTAAATTAGAATTTGACTTACAAACCCCTGATGTATATGCAACTTTACAGGGTTGCACCTATTTAATAAAGACTACCTGAATAGTCTAAGGAATTTATTTTCTAGAATATTCTGACTGCTTGTATCAGGTTTAAAGATAAATGTATGTTCAACGTGTTTCCTAGCAACACAAATTCCAAAGCAGTAATGTATTCCACAGATTGTAATGTCATTAGCACTTTGTCCATTAGGTCCTATAGTGACTGTCACCTGCAGGTGACAGTATTTAATTTTATTTGAGGCCTCTCGAAATTATCCAACAATGTAATAAACAACCATGTTTGCTTATTCCCATTATGATCCAATTTGCAGTGAGGTTTAAGATGTAATTTCTCAAAGTTAAGAGCTATTCTTAATTTTTAGCATCCTTTATTGGTAAAGTCCTTGAATTGTCTTGATCTTTCATTATTTGAAATGTTTCTTATCAATATGGAGGAAGAGTTAAAGGAATACAAAAATGGTTGCTAAAAATGAGCCTTTCATTTAAAAAAAATTTGTTCACTGAACACATGAATGAGACTCCCATTCCTATATTTGCTACATTGTGAATTTACTATACAAACTGTTATAATATTGAATAACAGTGAACAATATCAGCATTTTCTCTTGGCTTTTACATATTACAGTACTTGTGACTTATAAAAATCTTATTTTATGTATAACAAACTTTATTGCCCTTATAATAAAAACACAAATAAATAATATGTAAACAAATAGTGAATAGAAATACATAAGACCTTAATATGTGGTAAATAGATAAAAAGGATGCAACAGACTAGCCATCCTAGTATTCTTAATGGGAATTATATAAACTGTATAGTTTTAATGTTTACATGTACTATTTTAAAAAATGTAATTAAAGAACTTTGGGAAGAGTTCTTTCTCTCCCCTGAGAATACCCAAGTAATGAATCACCAAAGAAAAGCTGGGGAAGGAGGCTGAACTGGTAACCTAAACCAAAAAAAAGACTTCGTCATTCCTGGTTATTTCTGCCATCTGTACTCTGTAAATAAACTGAGAACTGACTAGAATGGGAATTTTACACTTAGCCCCTTACTACTGTAGTCTTTGAATAAGTATAATAAGGAATCTGCTGTGGGTTCTGAAGACATTTGAGAAGAAGCAGAGAATTCCCCACCCCCAAGGAAGCAAGCAAAACCCTAACTTGGAACAGTAGATGAGGAGGAGGCAAACAAAATCTTAACTTGGAACAGAAGATGAAGAGGTCTAGCTTCCCAGGATGGTAGTTGGCCTTAAAAACAGGCTTCAGTGGCAGCTAGGTGGTGCAGTGGATAGAGCACCGGCCCTGGAGTAAGGAGTCCTAAGTTCAAATCCAGCCTCAGACACTTAATAATTACCTAGCTGTGTGGCCTTGGGCAAACCACTTAACCCCATTTGCCTTGCAAAAACCTTAAAAACAAACAAACAAAAAAACAGGCTTCAAAACATACTTCAGATAAACCAGAAACCAGACATGGAGAAATGGGTCAGGGTGACTGAAGGTAGAGAAGTTCCAGGGACCAAGACAGAGATTTCCAAGAAGAGAAAAGGAAGCAGCAGCCACAGAAGAATAAGACAATGTCCAGAGCAACCAATATTTGGGAATCAGATAGGATGGCACCTTCCTCTTTCAAGAGAAGACATTCCCAGATCACCTCTGCTTCTCACAACCTGGTATTCTTCAAGACTCCATCCAAGTACTATGTTATATACAAGTCCTTTCCTGATGCCTTCCTACAGTCACTTTGAGGGCATAATTATGGTCAACTCTAGACAAGTCAATAACCTTTTTGAAGCTGTTTTCTCATCTCTAAAATGGGGATAGTGCATCTTCTTCATAGGGTAACTGTGAGGGCCAAATGAAATAATATAATGGGCTATGCAAACCTTTAAAGAAATATATTAATGTTAGCTATCATTCCTTTGTGGGCAACCAGGTGATACAGTGACAATAGAGAGCTGGGTCTGGAATCAGGAAGACTCATCTTCAAGAGTTCAAAAATCTGGTCTCAGATACTCATTAACCATGTGACTCTGGGCAAGTCATTTAACCCTGTTTGCCTAAGTTTCTTCATCTGTAAAATGATCTGAAGAAAGAAATGACAAACCACTTTATTATTTTGGCTAAGAAAACCCCACATGGATCATGAAGAGTCTGACACAACTGAACAACAATCATTATTTTTATGGTTTGCTTTTTTTTTAAACAAAGTATTAGCCCACAATCTATGTCAATTATTGTGACCAGTTAGAACCTCTTAAGGAGGAAGCTCAAGATAATGCTTAAAAGAAATGAAAGACTAGGGGCAGCTAGTTGACAAAGAGGATAAAGCACTGGTCCTGGAGTCAGGAGGACCTGAGTTCAAATCCAGTCTCAGACACTTAATACTTTGCTGGGTGACCTTGGGCAAATTACATAACCCCACTGTCTTGCAAATAAAAAAATGAAAAACTAAAGGATCTCAGGGATTACTAATGGCAATCCTAGAAAAAGTAAGATTTAGGGGATATTTGGGATGCTGAATAGATGCTATTTAGAAATCGTGTTTTCCTTGGTCTTACCTAAAAGACAAAATTCTAAGCAAGGGATAAAAGTTACAGAAGATAGTTGACTGTTATATTATGCTTTTTTTCCCCATTTTGATTTGATTCTTCTTTTACAACATGATTAATATGGATCTATGTTAAGCATGGTTATATATGTATAACCTATATTAGATTGTTTTCTGTCAGAGGGAGGAGGAAGGAAAGAGAGGGAGGGATAAAAATGTGAAACACAAAACCTTGCAAAAATGATTACTGAAAACTATCATTGAGGTAGTTAGGTAGCACAGTGGATAGAGAGCTGGCCCTGGAGTCAGGAGGACCTGAGTTCAAATCCGACCTCAGACACTTAATAATAATTACATAGCTGTGTGGCCTTGGGCAAGACCCTTAACCCCATTGCCTTGCAAAAACCAAAGAAGAAGAAGAAAGAGGAGAAGGAGGAGGAGGAGGAGGAGGAGGAGGAGGAGGAATAGGAAGAAGAAGAAGAAGAAGAAGAAGAAGAAGAAGAAAAGAAGAAGACGATGATGACAACTAGCATTGCATATACTTGGAAAAATTAGTAATTAAAATATTGTTTAAAAAGTTATAGTGGAGAGATTTTCTCTTCTAAACTATTAGAATTGGACAAAAGTGAAACAAACCATCTTTAGGAGTTAGTAGACTGTGCATCACCAGAAATATTCAACCAAGAGAACTGAAGTAGAGGAGATTCCTTTTCAGGCATAGGTTAGAGTAAATGATCTTTAAACTCACTTCCAGTTCTAAGGGAAGGTAATTTAATCATCTTGTCCATTCCCGTGGCTTTAACCAAGATACGAAGTGACTGAATCTGGGTTGTTTCTAAGCAAGGGAATGACATGATCTCTTGCCAGTGAATGTCTACAAAGTAGAGAAAACCTGAAGTTGATAAGAGGTATCAAAATGATCATTACTACCATGAAGAGACAGCAAGTTCAAAAGAGAATTGAAAGTTTAAGAAAGAATAATTTTAAAAAATAAAAATAAAAAATTTTTTAAAAATTTCCTCAACATAAAGAATAGCTTTCTAGAGGGAAGGAGGTGAAGAAATACAAAGGAAAGCAAAGTGGTATAAAGACAAATCCAAATGAATCTTTATAATCTTCCTTGTTCTATTACAGGCACTAGTCTCACAATGCAGTAACACAATTATCATTCATGCCTTATAGCAAGTATTTAAATTTTACAAAGATATCATCTAATTGTATTCTCCCTCAAACCCTAGGAGGTAAGTGCTATTGCTATCAGAATTTTACAGATGGGCAAACTGAGGCAGACACTGGTAAACTGACAATACTAGTTTCAGAGGTTGCATTTAAATGCAGTTCTTGCCTCCAAGTCCTGTCCTCTAGCTCTTGTACCACCTTGCTATCCCCATGAAAGGCCATGATGAGTCTGAAGTGTAGTAGGCTAGACTTTCTAATTGAAAGAAATATTCTAAATCTTTCTTTTATAGCATTTTCACAAGTAACAATAAATAATATAGGATTTCTTGAGTCATTGTTATGCCCTCTGTGGTCTGGAATATGGAAACATTTTTTGGTGAGCTTAGAAAAAATTCTATGTTAAAATATTTGTTGACATTAGGATAAATAATTCTAAGATAACCGTTTGGAACTAAACTTATTTCAGGGTTCACTGTGAAAAAGGGTGAGAAGGAGGCAGGTGGAGGAAGCAAAAACTATAACAAATAGAGCCCCAAATTAATCTGATTCAAGTGAACTTTCAAAAGTAAAAGTGATTATTCTACAGTTCCATGACAGTTTTTTTTAAATTACAGCTTTTGTTCCACCAGAGGGTAGTATTGCCTAACTGGAAACAAAACCTAGTTATCCAAGTAAGGGGAGAGGATATTACTTTCCAAGTCTCATAGCAGAAAGGTCAATTCTGAAAGGACTGTAAAAGAAGGTTGGAATAGATGCATTCCTTCCAGCTCCAAAATTCCATGACTCAACTACCTCCCTTGATCTGAATATTATAGTTCTATTTAATTCAGTCATTGCTATTTTTTGGCAGGAAAGCCCCACAGTTGGCTCATGCTGAGTTTTGCAGTCAGCTAAGGCTGCTGATCCCTCCCATTCCGTACTTCAGTGAGTTTCTCTATCAAAATTACAAGACCCTTCTGTTTATCTCCACTAAACTTTCACCTTGTTAATTCTACCCTATTTAGATCTTCCAGATGTTTTCTGAAAAGACTGCAAATCTTGATTCTGTCATTCAACAAATTACCCATCTTTCCCAGCTCCATGCTATCTACAAATCCAATAAGCACACCTTCTACTCTTCTTAAATTTCCAGTTGATAAAAACTTAAAATAAGGCAGGGCCTGGAAGTAAATCATTAGAGACTTCCAGCTGAGCTGATATGAATCTACTATGAATTACAAGTTAGGTTTTGTTTTCCTCCAGTCACCCTGGCACTAATTCTGCAGAATTAGATATCTTAAGCACTTTCAAATGGCAGGGGTTGGCCAACTATATCCTCTGAGGAGGGGAACTGAGATTCAAGTCCCTCTGAATAAATTGTTTTCTCCCCTTTCCAAGTTTGAGAATTTTCCTTCTTGACAGAGAAGATAGAAAAAAATACAAGTTGAGTGGTCCCACTTTATCTCTGACATCTGTTAATATTTCACCATCTGCCTCAAGCAGGGAGCACACTCCTTGCCTGTTCTTTTCCTAGTAGAGAAACTTTAATTAAAAGGGGGGGCAAGAAGAAAAAAAATGGAGCAGTCCCCAATTTCCAGAACCCAACTTCATGTAACTCTTCTATTATTTGGCAGGCAAAGTCTGTTTCTCAGTGGGGTGGGGTCCAAATACAGGTTTTCTTTTCAGACAAACTGTATTTAGGGAATGCTGAAGCAACAATACTAGTACTGCTTGCTTATTAAATAGTAATAAGCACTTAATAAAAAATACTTTGTTGACTGGGAGATGGAGGGGGGAAAGTCCCCATTTATAGAAATTACTTAAGTTATACTTAAATATTCAAGGGTACCTACCACAGTCCTTTTAATAGAGAGAATGCATTCCTAAAAAGTTATCCACAAACTTTTTTGGAAATCAAATTCTCCTTTCTCATTGATGACATTTTCATTTTAGAGATGATTTATCTTCTTTTTTTACTATCTTTTAGGTCCTAAGAGGTTCACAGAAAATTAATGCTAGAAAGAATACTGGGGAACCCAACCCCCTTCATTTTACTGATGAAGAAACCAAGGGTCAGAGGGGTAAAGTGTAACTTCAGGTTTCTCTGAATTGCAAAAAAATAGAATACTGAAAAAAAAGCCTTAAAGGAACTCCTATTTCAGGAAGTCCTCCAGTGAAACTCTTTGTAAGGGAAAAGTTCCTTTTATAAGGCAAATAAAGGACAAATTCTTTTACAACACTAGAACTTGGGCCAAGATTTAATAAATAATGAAATGTAAAAGGGCTAAATGAAAAGTCCTACCCTTGGATTTAAGGGAAAATTAAATTGAAGGATGCATGGTTGGATAAAAATTCAAGTAAAAAGATGTGGGGGGGTTGACTGACTATGTTCTCAACAATAGTGAATAATATAAAGAAAAATAGATTGGGGTAGGGGAAGAAAAGAAGGAATGAAGGAAAAAATAAGGGGAAGAAGAAAAAAGGGAGGGAGGAAAGACAGGAGAAAGGGAAGGAGAGAAGCAAAATAGCTATCTTCAGATATTTGAAAGACTGTGGCACAAAAGCACAATCAGACTTTAACTTGATTCCAAGACAACACTAGGAGTAATGTTCTGAAATCATAAGTCAAAATCCAGCCTCTATCATTTATTAGCTGAGCAATCTCTGTCAATGCCTAGCCTCCCTCATCTGTAAAATGGGTGGAAAGGACCAACACCATTCTTGAGTCCCTTCTAGTTCTAAAGTCTATGATCATGTCATCCTAAGAAATTGTACAGAAGCAGACTAAAGCTGTATACGAGGAAAACTTCTTAATTCAAAATATATGAAGTGAAATTGGAGACCTCTGAAAAGGAAAGTTTCTCCCTGACTAGAAATCTTCCAGGGCCATCTGGATAATCACCTGTTAGGAATGATGTTCAAGCTTAGATTGGGCTAGAGAACTAGAGGTGACTAAGGTCTGGGATTCTGGAATTAATGAACTGTAATAGCTCTCAATGGATCAGAACAAGACATATGCACAGAAGTTCCATGATAATTTAAAGAATAGAAGGAAACCTTTTCTTCTCCCCATCCTCTGTAGAAGGTAAAGACCTATAGGTATGACAAACTGCATAGACTGTGAGACTCAACTTTTGTGTTGGTTAATATTGATACTAAAGTACTTTTTTCTCTCAACTTTTTTGTAGGTTGATATTGATACTAAAGTACTTTTTTCTCTCCCTCTCTTATTTTTTCTTATAGAAGAGGCAGAGGACTATTTACAGAAATGATGATGATGCTAAACAAAAACCTACCTTTTTTTTAAAAGAAGACTAGAAGGTAAAGTAGACAATTTTGATCAGATTAAGTTAAAAAGCTTTTGCAGAGACAAAATCACTGTACCCAAGATCAAAAGAAACGAAATGTAGTAAATTGTGAAACAATTGTTCAGAAAACTGAGTCAAATTCTTTAAAAAAAAAGACAAGCCATTCCCCAATTGACAAATGATCAAAGGATATGCAAAGGCAATTTACAGATGAGGAAATCAAAATGAACAATAGTCATATGAAAAATTGTTCTAAATCACTAATTATTTGAGAAATGTGAATTAAAGCATCTCTGAGGTACCACCTCATACCTCTCCAACTGGCCAATATGACCAGAAAAGACAATGATCAATTTGGAAGGGATGTGGGAAATCTGGGACACTAATACATTTTTGGTGGAGCTGTGAACTCATCCAACCCTTCTGGAAAGAAATTTGCAATTATGCACAAAAGGCAACAAAAGTGTGCATACCCTTTGATCCAGCAATACCACTACTGAATCTATACCCTGAAGAGATTATGAAAAAGGGTAAAAACATCACTTGTACAAAAATATTCATAGCAGCTCTGTGGTGACAAAGAAATGGAAATTGAGTGAATGTCCATCAACTGGGGAATGGCTCAAAAAACTGTGGTATATGTATGTCATAGAACACTACTGATCTATTAGAAACCAGGAGGGATGGGAATTCAAGGAAGCCTGGAAGGATTTGCATGAACTGATGCTGAGCGAGATGAGCAGAACCAGGAGAACATTGTACACCCTAACAGCAACATAGGAGTCATGGTCAACCTTAATGGACTTGCTCATTCCAACGGGACAACAATCAGACAGAATTTGGAAGTATCTGTGACAGAGAATGTCATCTGTATCCTGAGAAAGAATTGAGGAGTTTGAACAAAGATCAGACTATTACCTTTAATTTTTAAAAAATGTTATCTTATTATGTAAATCTTCTATATCTCATATTTTATGTTTTTCCTTAAGGATATGATTTCTCTCTCATCACATTCAACTTAGATCAATGGACCTGACTCCCTTTCAATTGAAACAATGTAAAGACTAACAGACTGCCTTCTGTTGGGGGGGGGGGATAATATCAGGGGAAAAATTGTAAAAAATTGTAAAATTCAAAATATATAAAATCTTTCTAAAACTTAGAAAAAAATAAAGAAGACTAAAAGGGGAAAATGCCCCATATTAAAGGAAAAGACTAACTAAAGTCAAAGAGTTTATCCAAGGCCAAAAACAGCAAGTTTTTCAGTGTATGTTTAAGTTACCCTCTTCCAATACCTCTACATTTGTAACATCAAGTGAAGGAAAAAGCAGCCCTGAGAAGTTAAGGAAAACTACTTTTATAAATCAATCTAAAAAACTAATTGTCTGTTTTCCTGATAGTAGAAACCTTAGGGAAAATGGCACTTGCTGTAGGAAAATACATAAAGTTACAAATTTGAGTGTGTATGCATGGGGCCTATGGAGGGGCAGAAAATTACTGTATAAGGCCCACAATCTGTAGAATTATGAAAGCTGTGATATTCCTGGTTTGTGGTGCTATGCTTCTCTGAAATAATGCCCTAGCCCTTGCCCCAACTGTGGGAGTTGTCTCAGACAGAGATTATTAGCAGGCACACAACAACCAAGTTTGCCTAGACAAATAGCATCATCATAGGCAATTCCCCAAAGGTACAGTCCAGACTTTGGGGAGACACTTCAACTCAAACACAAGTAGGCAAAACACCCTGGGGGTGGAGGGATGCACATATACATACACTGCTACTCTCCTATATCATTAACACACACACACACACACACACACACACACACACACACACACACACACATAGGTACATGAACAGAGAATCCTAGCAGAACTAGCACATGTGAAGTCCCAAAAGGACAGGATGCTTTACTTTGAGTTGGACCTGACTCCCCTTCCTACTCCTCCCTCATCTCTTGTCCCCGCTCCTTCTGAGTATAAGAGGTATGTGTGGCTGTGTCTGTACTGGGAAGGGAAGAGAAGGTTTACCAACACTAGCAACAGGAGAACCCTGCTTCTCTCCTTGTTGTATCATACTTAAATGAAGCTAATTCCATCATATAAGACAAATGTCATATAATTTCTAGAGCTAGGAGTTCGAGTCACCCCTCTCCATGGTCACAATTCTTTGGCTCATTTTCTATGGGATTACCAGAGGTCACTGGAAATAAGCATGTACCAGGTCCCAAGGATAGAGACAAAAAATGGCCAAAAAAACAAAAACTAAACCAAACCAGTCCCTGCTCTCCAGGAGCAAACAATGAGATACAAAAAGAGACAAGACAGGAAACACTAAGGTAGTCTCAGAGAAAAGGTACTAAGGTTAGGAAGGACTGGGAAAGATGGGAGGACTTTAGCAAGACTAAAAGAAGCAAGGGAAGCCAGGAGGAGGAGAAGGAAGAGCAAAAGACCTGTGTGAGGATAAGCAATGAAAGGCGGTTGGGGAGAGTTTTGAGAGAAGCACAGTGATTCCTTTGCCACTTGCATGAAGATCTTGCTCTCCCTGCTGCCTAAGCCTAATTCTTTTATTTCTCCCCAGTTGAATACCCTCACTTCCCACCAAAGATATTACAGACCTTTTCTTTTCTCTTCAAACCTACCACATTTCTTCCTCTCCTCTATTAATTTACTGAGAGAACTGAGGCCATTCAAGATGAGCTCCCTCTTCTCCAGTATCTAGAAGTAGGCCTCCTTTGCCATCAATACTGCGTTCCAAATCCTTCAGATTGCAACTTAATTATAAATGCACCCTCAAAAAAAACCACCTTTATCCTCTATCTACTATCTCAATCCTTACTGCCTTCAATCATGGACTTTTAAAAAACCTTCAGTAAACTCTACCATTCCTTCCCTATTTTGCAGCAAAATTGTTCTCACTCTTCTTTTGGTCATTTCTCAACTCTTCAAAATCGGGCTTCCAACTTCAATCTTCAACTGAAACTGCTGTCTCCACTGCTACCCATGAGCTCTGAATGGCCATACCTGGTGGTCCTTTCTCAGTCTTCATCTTTCTTGATCTATCAGATGAATTTGACATTTCTGACATTCCTCCTGGCTATGTCTTCTTGGGGTTTTCATGACACCATTTCCTCCTGATTATCCAGTTTATGTAATCACTTCAATCACCTCTGTTTGGCTTATCATTCAGAGACATGCCTTCATAATTGTGGGTGTTGCTCAAGGTTCTGGTCTGGGTCTTCTCTTTTCCTTCTAAAGTTACTCCCTTTGCAAATAACTTCCAAATCTAACCCCTAGTCCTAACATTACCAATTACCTACTGGATGTCATGAAGACAAATCAAACTAGACAAGTCCAAAGTAGTTCTTTCTTTTTCATTGTATTATACAAAATGTGTTTCAGCAATGCAAAAATACAAAAGATGTCACCTTTAAATTCTATGAACTTGACACATTATTGTTTTTGAAATAAATATTCCCCATTCATTCCCAATAAGTATGGTATAAATAGCAATGGGATAACAGTCTTATCCCATTAAGGCAGTGCATGAAATCCTTGTGGTTTTTTTTTTTAAAGCAGTAAGATGATGCAGTCTATTTTCACCATTCTTCTTTGGCAATATGGTTCACTTCCTGGGTTTTAAAATTAGAGAGTTACAACTGCATAGTAATAATTTATATTGAAATAAATGTAGTGTATAATAGTATATTTATCCTTTGGGTTTTTCTTTTTATTAAATTAATCTGTGCCTCCCATTAACTCCTAATTAATATTTTTTTAAAGAAGAAGAAAAATCCAGAGTTCTAATATCTTTCAAAATTGCTTTTCTCTATGTTATCATTGTATAAACTGGTCTACTTTTGTTCACTTCTATATATCAATTCATAGAAGTATTTCCAATTACCTCCAAAATTGCCCATTTCATCATTTCTTAAACCACAGTCTGTTTAGCCATTTCCCCCACAGGAAAATACCCACTGTTTCCAATTTTTGACTCCCACGAATAGCAAATTCTGTTTGCTGTAAAAAGTTGTGTACAGAGAGAATGCATTTTTCTTTGACTTTTTTTTGTCATATAATATAGCTGGTTCTACAAGAATACACATATTTTTCTTTTTCTTTTTATTATTATTATTGTGTAGGATCAGAATTATTTTAATGATTATTATTTTTTAAAGATTTTATTTTGAATTTTATAATTCCCCCCGCCCAATCTTGCTTCCCCCCACCCAGAAGGTAGTTTGTTAGACTTTACATTGTTTCCATTGTACACATTGATCTATGTTGAATGTAATAAGAAAGAAAACACATTTTTTAAAACTTTGGGCTTAAGAACTCATCTTTCCTCCCAAACTCACCATCTCCAAACCTTCTTGTCTTCTATTGAAGGCACAGCCCTTCTTCCAGTATCTCAGATTTATTAACTTGATATGATTCCTAGTTCCTGATTCTCTTACATGTAATAACAACTAAAATTTATGTAGCACTTATTATGAATACTATGCAATAACAAATTTTATGATTATTATCTCTTTTGGACCTCAAAACAATCCTGGGAAGATGTTATTATTATCCCCATTTTACAGATGAGGAAACTGAGGCCAACAGTTAAATGACTTGTCCAGGATCATCCAACTACTACAAAACTGAGACTCTGGACTTCCTGACTCTAGGACTGATGCTCCTTTCATTTTATCACCTATCTGCCATACCTAATCAGATGCCAATATTTATTATTTTTATCTCTATAACATCTCTCACCTCATTCACTCTACTGACAAAACCATTGCCTTACTTCAGGTCCTCATCACCCCTCTTCTAGATTATTGCAAACAGCTTCCTAAATGATCTCCTTGCCTTCAATCTCTCCCCATTCCAGTCCATCCCTCACATAGCATTTCTTTAAATAAAATAATATGAAGACAAACTATTTGCTTAAATAAAAATCAGCTCATGTCACTCCTCTGCTCAATTAATTTCAATGATTCCCTATTATTTCTAGGATCAAATATAAACTCTTCTCTTTAATTTATTTTTGACTTCAATCTATCTATCCAGCTACATTCTATACTCATACTCTATAATAAAGTCAATCTGGTCTTCTCATCTATTAATTTTACTTCATTTCCCAGCTCCTGACTTTTAACCAGGATGCTCCTCATGCCTAAGATACATTCCATCTGACCTCAGGAGCTTAATAATTACATAACTGTGTAGTCTTGGGCAAGCCACTTAACCCCATTGCCTTGCAAAAAATAAAAACAAATAAAAATAAAAAAAAACAAATAAATACATTCCATCTTCATCTCTATCTACCATATAGAATCGCTCTCTTCCATCAAGATCCAGCTCAACTTCTACCTTCAATTGGAAGTTTTTTCTGATGCCTTCCTTCCCCATCTACCTTATATTTAACTACTGTATATTTATTTATCCTCTTTATATTCCACATTTATGCACTCATAGTTTCCCTCCATTGTATTATATAAGCACCTTGAGAGCAGGACTTGTTTCTTTCAATGTTTTTGTATATTTAACATCTAGTATATTTGTCTGGGATGTTAATAAATGCTTATTGATTGACAACAGGATCACCCAAAATAATCAGGCTCAAAAATATCTCCCTGACATATTTCATCAATTAGAACTAATTAGCTTCTTTTAACATTCACAAACACCTAAATTAATTTTAATAAAACACATTTTTCCTGCCCTACAGAGAAGTGAGGGGGGAAGAAAGGAAGTAAAGTGATAAAAGGGGGAGATGAAAGCAAAAGTAAAGTTAAAAGAAAAGTAAAAGGGGAATGGGAGAATGAAAGGAAAAGGACAGAGAGGAAAAAAAGAGCTGATCAAAAGGTAGCAGTCAGATAAGGGGAGAGAAAAGAGAAAAATACAAAGGAAGATAGAATGGAGAAACATACAGAGTTAGTAATCTTAACTGTGAATGTGAATGGGATGATATATCCCATAAAACAGAAGTAGATAGCAGTGTGAATTAAAAACTAGAACCCTACAATATGTTGTTTACAAAAAATACATTTATAGTAGAAAGATACACACAAGGTAAAAGTAAAAATCTGAAAAAAATATGCTTCAGCTGAAGGAAAAAAAGGTGGAGTAGCAATCCTGATCTCAGACACAAAAGCAAAAAGAGATCACATTAAAAGCAAGGAAACTATATCTTCCAAAAAGATACCATAGGTAAGGAAGTAATATCAATATTAAACAAATATGCACCAAAAGGTAGAATAGAATTTTAGAAAACTTTGATATGATAGACCTCTAGAGAAAATTAAATGGGGGTATAAAGGAATATTTCTCTGCAGTACAAGACACCTACACAAAAACTGACCATGTTTTAGGACATAAAAACCTCACAATCAAATTCAGAAAGTCAGAAATATTAAATATATCTGTTTCAAATCATGATGTAATTAAAAATTACATGTAACAAAGGACCATGGAGGATAAACTAAAAATCAATTGGAAAATAATCTAATTTTAAAAAATGAGTGAATCAAACAGCAAATCATAGAAATAACAATTTCATCCAAGACAATGATAATGAGACACCATGCGAAAACTTTGTGGGAGGCAGTCAAAGAAGTTTTTAGGGAAAATATCATATCTCTAAATGCTTATATGAATAAAATAAAGAAAGAGGAGATCAATGAATTGGGCATGCAACTAAAAAAAGCTAGAAAAAGAACACATTAAAAATCCTCAATTAAATACCAAATTAGAAATTCTTAAAATCAAATAAAAAATAAAAACAAATAACAAAAAACAGTTAAAATGGAAAGTAAAAAACTATTGATCTATTAAAACTAAGAGTTGACTTTATGAAAAAAAACCCAACAAAATAGATAAACGACTGGTTAATCTGATTAAAAAAGAAAGAAAACCAACCACCAGTATCAAAAATAAAAAGAGTAAACTCATCATTAATGAGGCAAAATTACAGAGATGATTCAGAGCTATTTTGTCCAACTGTATGCCAATAAATTTGACAATCTAAGTGTGAAATGGATGAATATTTATAAATAAACTACCTAGATTAACAAAAGAGGAAATAAAATAATTAATCCCAATTCAGAAAAAGAAATTGAAGAAACTGTCAATGAACTCTCGAACAAAAAGACTGAGATGAATTTACAAGTGAATTCTACCAAGCATCCAAGAAACAATTAATTCCAATTCTATATTAACTATTTTAAAAATAGAAGTTCTGCCAAATTCCTTTTATGACAACAATATGGTGCTGACTCATAAACCAGAAAGGGTCAAAACAAAGAAAATTATAGATCAATCTCTCTAATGAACACTAATGCAAAAAATCTCCAATAAAATGTTGGCAACGAGATTACAAGTTATTACTAGGATAATACACCATGACCAACTATGTAGTATTCATTTATATCAGGTAAGCAGGGAAGGTTCAATATTAAGAAAACAACCAACATAATTGGCCATATTAAAAATAAAACTAAAAGAAATCATACAACTATCACAATAGATGCCTAAAAAGCCTTTGAAAAAATACTCTCTTATTAAAATATTATAGAGTATAGGAATAAATGGAACTTTTCTTACAATAATAATCAATATCTAACTAAAATCATCAATAAGCATTATATGTACTGGAGCTAAATTAGGAGCATTTCCATTAAGATTAGGGGTGAAACATGGATGCCCATTATTAACTAATATTATTAAACTTAGTAGTATTAGAAATGTTAGCTTTAGCAATAAAAGAAGAAAAAGAAATTGGAGGAATGAGAAATGGCAATGAGGAAGCAAAACTTTCATTCTTTGCAGACGATAACTAAAAAACTACTTGAAACAACTCATTCAGCGAAGTAGCAAGATATAAAATGAATCATCAGCATTTCTTTATGTGAACAACAAAGCCCCAAAGTAAGAAACAGAAAGATAAATTCCATTTAAAGGAAATGTAGACAACATAAAACATTTGGGAATCTCCTCCCAATCCAAACCCCAAAACTCGAAAAACAAAATTATAAAATGTTTTTCACGCAAATAATGTCCAATGCAAACAACTGGGAAAATATTAATTGCTCATGGTTAGGACAAGCTAATAAAATAAAAATGACAATTCTACCCAAATTAAATTACTCATTCAGTGCTACACAATGAAACTACCAAAAAACTATTTTATAGAGCTAGAAAAATTAGAAACAAAATTCATCTGGAGCAACAAAAGTTTAAGAATATTAAGAGAATTGAGGAAAAAAACTCAAAGGAAGGTAAGGGTGCCTAGCTCTTCCAAGTCGAGAACTACATTACAAAGTGGCAGTCATCAAAACTTCCTAGCACTATTTAAGAATTAGAGTAATGGGCCAGTGGAATAGAATAGATACAAAAGAAATAGTAGTCATTTTGACAAACTTAAAGACATTAGCTTATGTAATAAGAAATCACTATTCAACTAAAACTACTGGGAAAACTGGAAAATAATGGGGCAAAACTAGGCATAGACCCACCTTTTACACTCTATACCAAAATAAAGTCAAAATGGGCACAGGATTTAGACATAAAGGGCAATACCACAGACCAATTAAGAGAACAAGAAATATTCTCTCCGTAGGATATGGAAAGGGGATAAATTTCCAAAGAAGAAATAGAGCTGGATGATTTTGACTATACTAAATGAATTTTTACAATAATAAAAGCAATGCAACAAAAAGGAAAAATAGAAAGCTGGAAAACAATTTTCACAGCAAGTGTTTCTGATGAAGGATTCATTTCTAAAATATACAAAGAAGTAAATCAAATTTATAAGATTACAAGTCATTCCCCAACTGATAAATGGTCAAAGATTTGAAGATGAAGATATTAAAGCTATATATAGTCAAATGAAAAATTGCTCCAAATCATTACTGATTAGCGAAATGCAAAGTAAAAGAACTATGAGGTACCACCTGACACCTATTGGATTGGCTAAGAAGATAGAAAAGGAAAATGAGCAATGTTGGAGAGGATGTAGGAAAACTGAGATGCTAATGTACTGTTGGTGGAGTTGTGAATTGATCCAACCATTCTGAGAGTAATCTGGAACTATGTCTAAAGGGCAATAAAACTGATCATACTTTTTGACCCAGCAATATAAATACTAGTCCTATAACCAAAAGAAATCATTAAAAAATGGGAAAAATCCGACATGTTCAAAAATATTTATGATAGTTCTTTTCATACTGGAAAAGAATTGGAAATTGAGGGTATACCCACCCATCAATGGGGAATGGCTGAATGAGTTATAATATATAAATGTAATAGAGTACTATTGTTCTATAAGAAATCATGAGTGGTCAGACTTTAGAGAAGCATATTAAATGAACTGATGCAGAGTGAAGGGAGCAGAACTAAGAACATTGTACATGTCAACAATAACATTGTGAGATGATCAACAATGATAGATGCAGTTCCTCTCAGCAATTCAGAAATCCAGGACAATCCTTAGAGATCTGCTATGTAAAATTCCATTCACATCCAGAGGAAAACACCATGAAATCTGAATGCATACTATATTCACTCTTTAAAAGTTTCCCTCATGTTTTTCCTTCCTTTCTCATGGTATTTTTCTTTCCCCTTAGCTCTAATTCCTCTTCCCAAAATGACTAAAATGTAGATATATTAAACACAAATGTACATGGACAACTTTTACCAGATTGCTCCTAGTGATGGGGAGTGGAGAGGAAAGGGAGGGTGGTAGAAAAACGTGAAACTCATAAATTTGCTAATGGATGAATGTTGAAAAATTGCTGTTGCATATAATTGGAAAAATAAAATAAATTTCAGTTTAAAAATATTCATAAACTCCTAAATTAACCTTAATAAAATACATATCTAGTTAAAATTCAAAGCCCTCAGGGAGTAAAAGTACATCAAGAGGCAAGGAAAAATTCAGGACTAAGAAGTTGAGTCTAGACAAAAGGAAAGGGCTTTGGAAGGTACAGTCTAATAGCAGCAGGAGACCGAAGAACAAGAAAAACGGAATTGGTTTTCTTTTTTCCTTTTTCAGAAATTCAATCCTAACATTCCCCTGATTCCCCACTCAGCTCAAGCATTTATTCACAAACATGTATTAAACTAGGCTCTCCTATACTCAGGAGAAAAATGGGAGGAAAAGAAAAGTCTTGCCCTCAAGGTGCTGATATTCCATTAAGGAAGACATGTACTCATTTAAGTTTGATTCTAGCCTTTCATTATCAAAGAAGAACAAAATGATATCACCATGTTAGAGACAAACAACAGTGTGTCTGTGACTGATCAGATCAATACGATCTTGGAATGCTCTACCACAGGTTGTACACAAATTGTCCATGTGAACACCTGGGGTGTTGACCTAAACTTACATATCTCACTTTCCTTTGAGCTGCTTTATAGGGTGCAGCCTCCTCAATGATGGAAGCATGCCAAGCTGGGTGGTCCTGTGCCAATGTCTCCCATGCAATCAATTCTAAAGTTCTTAAGTTCTTCAAAGTGTCTCAGTATCTCTTCTTCTGATCCCCTTCTAAGCACCTGCCCTGTGTGAATTCTCCATAAAATAATCTTTTTGACAAGCTTAAGCTTGACTTTCTAACAATGTGGCCAATCCATCACAGTTGTGTTCTCTGTAGTACTATTTGAATGTTTGGCAGTTTAGCTCAAGAAAGGACCTCAGTATCTGGTAACTTCTGCTGGGTAATCTTCAGAATCTCTGATGCTTGTGTTCATTTTGGTCTAATAATTAATACCAAGAAACATAAGTGCTCCATCAGCCAGCACCACAGTGGAACTATTGGTTACAGCAAATGGAGAAGTTTTGAGTACTGTGGACAAGTTCACTCACCTTGGCAGTGTCCTTTCCTAGGAGTTACACACTGACAATGAGGGTGAGACTCACATTGCCAGGGCTAGCTAAATATTCAGGAGGCTCCGAAAGAAAGTGTGGGAGAAAAGAGGTATTGGCCTGACTACAAACCTGAAGGTTTACAATTGTGCTGACCTTATTGCTGTATGCCTGTGAAATCTGGACAGTCTACCAGCCCCATGCCAGAAAAATAAACAAAATACATACAAGATAAACAAATATTCAATACTCAAATGGATTAATAATTTCATGGCTTGGGGAGAACCCTCTAACAATGCAAATCATAACTCATTCATAACCCATTGTATCTTACTTGTATGAGTCTTTCCGAAAATGTCATTGGAGGGATAGAAGATTTGGAGGGAGGGGTGGAAGGAGAGGGATATTCAATATGCTGGAAGACTTCTTCATAAGAGAACCAATGAAGCACACTACACTAGCCACCTACTAGTCACTTCTGATCCTTGATCAGATCTTTTTTCAAAAAAATCCTTTATGACATCCTTTACGACTATTCTTCAGAATTCCTAAATGCTGATAGACAAATCAATTCCACCATGTATTTTGCACTACTGCACCATCCCTCCATATAGACCTCAGTTTAAGTTTTTTTTTAACAAGAGAGATGTTCTGTATCTTGCTAATACCATTCAGCAATACCAGTAAAATATTAGTTGAGAAAATGGGTCTTTGCTTTCATAGGAAATTTGAAGTATAAGATAAATACAAGATCATAGAGGATGGGGAAGTCACAAATAACAGGTCATCAGAAAAGGCCTCATGTAGAAGGTGGCACTTAAGCTGAACTTTACAAGGAAATCAGATGTCTGTTCTACTTTTCCAGCAAGAGCTTTAAATAGAGATTTGTTTAAAGAGGAACTCTCTTTTCAGGATATAGGATAGTTAAATAGTAACTAGCCCTCGAGTAAATTTTATACCTTCCCCCCCTATTCTTTGGTTTTCCGGTTCGAATTTTATTTCAACTATACTTTCATTTTTATTCTCATGTCCATTTTTCTTATCTCCACATCATGAGTTTTTACCCAGGATAATCTTAGCAAACAGAATTTTAGCAACAAAGCAAATGAAGTCTGCTTCTGGGTGAAAGACCTCATAGGATCATTCCTAGAGTTAGGAAGACCTCAAAGGTCCTCTTATTTTACAGAAGAGGAACCAAGAGCTCAAGAAGCATTTTATCCAAGGTCACAAAACTAGTTCACTTTCCCAGTTAGATCACATAACTTTTCCACTATAATGTACTGACTCACATGGCTTGTTGGACAGTATTCCCCTCTTGAGCCAACGGATAGGCAATCAGTGGCATCCTCCTCACCCCAAGCTCCAGGCCCAAAGTTCTTATATAAGTTAGGTACCCTTTCATATATAGTACCAGTCATTTCTCAATTTAGGAGTTCAGTCACAATAATGAAGAGGCAAGTGTTGAAACTCAGGACACAAAAGCTCTTCACCTAGATCATTCACCTCTCTTCATCTGCAGAACTGGCTCCAATCACTGTCTCCATAAGACATATACAGTACATGATATTCTGGTTTCCCATTCAGCTCTGCATGAGAATATGTTCCACAGTACTGAAAGAGCAGTTTGGCAAAGCTCCCTCACCCCATTCTAAGCTTAGCCACACAACTCAACTGCATAAAGAGTTAATATCCACTAGAAAAAACGGAACAAACCAAGTGTGCAAAAACTGCTCAAGGTTAATGACCTAGGCTGCAGTGGAAGTTTAAGAAGAAAACAGATGGAACTTTTAAAATGGGGGAGAAAATTAATCCAAATGCTAAACAATTTACCTAGCTTTACTTATATTCAGTTTACCGGCAGCTTTACTCCAAAAACTTTTCACAGTTTCAGAAGAAAATTACCTGTCACTGTCTTTTTTAAAGAAAAGATAACAATGCTAATAAATTAGCAGCAGGGTCAATCAGGAAGCAAAGCTAAGGTAGGGGATGCAACCCTGTAGTCATGGGCATAGTTCAAATCCAATAGGTTAATAAAAAATTCTTAAAGGGGGGAATGGGGGTTGCCATGCTGTTTTCATCATTATTACTATAAATTTCATAATATATAAATATAATGTATAATATTTATATATACATATAATAAAAGAGTATTATCCCTAGACTCAAGAGACTAGAGTTCAACTGCAGCCTCAAATACTTAAGTTGTGTGACCCTGAGCAAGTCACTTAACCATTATTTGCCTCAATTTCCTCATCCGTAAAATATAAGGATCAAATGAAATAATATTTAAAAAATGCTTAACACAGTACCTGACCTGTAGCAATGTTAGCAATTAAGATTTATGTTGTTGTCGTTTAAATGAAGAAGAGACATTTGGAGAAGGTAAGGATTCCACAACATTGTTTCTTCCCATAATCAGTTTCTTACAACTTTGGCATATGGGAATTCTTCCATTTCTTCCTGAACAAAAGAAGACCAGATGCCAATACAGTCCAGGTTTCAAAGCAGCAAAGCGAATGTAAAGTGAATTAGGACGTTTGAATTATCTGAATCTGGAACTGGACTGCTTCCCCTGGGATACTGGAGAAAATCCCATTGTCCCAGAACAGATAGCATCAGCATATTAAAAATAAATACAGTTCAAAGAACTGAGAAGGGAAGAAGCAGCTATTGCCACATGACCTTCCCAGAAGTATCTTACAGGAAAGACAATGGAGGGCAATGGAAGGAGGCCTCAGTTAGAGTGAAACAAAGGCTAATTTTGCTCTTTTCTACTTTAAATAAATGTTTGTTTGCTTTTAATTAACTGAAATCTATTTTCTCCCCCTCATTCCAATCCCTCCAAAAAGGAAAATGAAAAGAACAAACTCTTTGTAACAAACATTTATAGTCAAGCTCGACAAATTCCTTTGCTGACCATGTTCAAAAAAATATATTTCATTCTTCACCCAAAACCCATCACCTCTCCATCCAGAGATGAAAAGCATCCTTCATTATCAGTCCTTTATAATCATGGCTAGTCAGAGTGTTGATCATACTTCTAATGGCTTTCAAAGCTGGCTTGACAGTGTTGTTGTTGCTGGATAAATTGTTCTCCTGTTCCTTCAGTACACAGGGTCATATATTGTTTCATTCAGTGGATGGAGATTTGCTTGCTACTTTCCCAATAATAGCCTTTTTAGCCCCACTACCTGTATTTCCCATCTTATCTATCTATAGATCTAGGTAAAAATCCCCAGGGATGCTAAAAGACACTGGAGTCCTGGGTCCAACATGGAAACCACTTTCTAGACCCTTTATGGATTGATGTTATCTCTAATCAATGATTTATCTATCTTATTGCACTTGCCAAATCAAAAAGCTAAGGAAAAAAATAAGAGATTTGCTTTTGGCCAAAATCAAAAATTAATACCAGAGTGGGGAATGTGATCTAAGCATGCTCCACTTCAAGAAAACCTACAGCCATAAATTAGAACTGATTATGAGCATTAGGAAAGATTTTTCATGTTACAAAAAGGGAATGCCTCAGGGTTCCTTAAAGTAGTGAATTCCCTGAGTAAAATGGATATATATATCGAAGAAGGTAGAGAGAGGGAAGGAGAACCTATGAATTGACACAGTCATTTTCAAAAACACACTTATTGTTTAGAGGCAGCATGATAAAATGGATAGATTTGCTGGCCTGGGGTCAAGAAGACCCAATTTCGACTTCCACCTTTTATACTTATAAACTATTTGAATTATATAATCAGAACAAATTACTTAACCTCTATAAGGCCTCAGGAAACTACACAGGACATATCTACTAAGTCTGAGCTGGATTATGCTCCTACACAGGGACTTTGTTGCTAATGAAATCTAATGAAATTTTTCTAAAATTGAATGGGAGGCATCAATCAGAGGAAGTAGAGTTCAAAAGAAGGATCAATGAAATCAAACGAGAGACTTCTTATTGAGTTCTGACTTCTGCCACTTAATGGTTCTGTAACACAGGACAAGTCACTTGATCACTCCATTCCTCAGGTTCCTCATCTGTTAAATGAAGATCGCATCTGTCCCTTTTATTATGAGGATCAATCAATGAACCAAAGATTCAAAATACAGTATGCTATTGCAAAAGCAAATTTATTAGAAACTTAATAACAAAGTCAAAATATGAGACTTCCATAATATTTAAACTGTAACCTAGAATTCTGGTAAAATTACTGATAAAGCTCAGAGAAATTTATGGCCTCATTGAAGTACCTTCTGATGATGCAATAATTACAGATTTCAGAGAAGGCCATCCAAAATACCCAGCTCATTACTGGGTCATCAAATAGTACAAAAGAGACAGGTATCTGCTGAGGGCAGCCAGGTGGCACAGTGGATAGAATACCTGCCCTGGAGTCAGGAGAACCTGAGTTTAAATCTGCCCTCAGACATAGACATCTGATACTTTCTATCTGTGTGTACATGAGCAAGTCATTTGACCCATTGCTTCATAAAAAACAAAAAGAAAAACAAAAACTCTATTTCAACATAATTGGTATCCTTTGTAATGTAATAAGTATTATTCTGAGAAGATCACCATAATCTTCAACTGATTGCCAAAGGAACCCCTAACCATAAACCTAATTCAAATGCCTCCATAAAGCTTTCCCTCATAATTTTTAGTCAGTAATAATTTTGCTCCTAGTGATCATATATTCCATTTGTTTTGCATCTCCTGAATGTGTTTACCATTTATTATTGCACATTACAGTTATGTGAGTTGGGGTCTCATCCCTCAACCTCCCAATAGATAGATAAGTTCTATGAAAGGAGGAATTTTTAAAAATGTTATTATCTTCCCCATCTACCTAGCACAGCATCTGACATTTTTTTGTCAAATACAATTCATTACATTCTGTTTAAGCAGGCATATTTAAAAAGTTCCCTCAAAAAAGTTAAAATACTTCACCAGGAGAGGGATAAGAGAAAGGGGAAGGAAATTCCCAAGAGCAGCCAAAATAGAAGGGGAGTTCCTGGCAGGCAGGTTGAAAGGTCTTTCCTATGTGAGAGAAACATGCAAGTCCTAGACTGTGTATGTTTATGAAGATTCTTATCTGGCTTGAGGTCTAATTACCTACACATTTATGTTCAGGTGAAACCAATTTCTCTAACTTAATGAATTTCAGAAACCAGACCAACAGTTTAGGCATAACAAAATCTGGCAACCTGAGCTCATAAGCAAGAGATGATTTGTGATGAAATCATGAACCAGTATGGTAAAATCAAACCAAATCCTAGGGGAAGCTGAAGGAGGCTTAGCATTTCCAACTCATGTGAAATTAGTGACAAAAACAGAGAAGAGCAAGGTCTTGAACACCTCTGAAAATGCAGTTAAACCCTGATAGAATGCAGACAGTCAAACCCTGATAAACACCTCACTTTATCTGAAGATCATTAATCTAGCAAACCAAATTATCTTTAAAATAGCCAAGAACTCACTGGGGAGGAGGGGAGGCTCTGAAGAGTCCAAAGGATTGCTATCAAGTTCATTCATTTAAACTCATGCAACTTCACTCATTAAAGAGTCTCAGGTTCTTGCTCCTAATTCTATCTTATTTTAGACATGTATCTAACAAACTTGGACATTTGTTTTCCCAAAGCACTGGATACTGTAAATAATAATTTAGAGGATATGGATATGTTCTTCTAAAAGTTGGCACACTAACCACCCACCACAACTCAACAGTGAAGAAGAGAGAAAAACCAAAAAGGAGACCCAAGAAAGTCTAATAGATTGGGGCCATTTTGGAACAAATGCTTTACTCTGAGGGTATGTACTATATTGGCAGGCATCTAGTAGAGATTGTTTAGGAATGAGAATGATCTCAAGGGAGACACCCCTGAGAATTTCACACAACAGAACTTGATTTTTCAGGACAGCTATGTACAGGTCCTGGAGTCAGGAGGACCTGAGTTTAAATTCAGCCCCCCTTAATTACTTAGCTTTGTGAACTTGGGCAAGACACTTAACCCTATTGCCTTAAATAAATAAAATTTAAAAAAAAAAACTTGATTTTTCCAACCTCCTCAATCTAGAAGCACATCCTCAAATGCCTCCCTCTGAGGAGCACTAATTTTCCTTGCTTTCTCAAACATCTCTATCTGCTCTGCAGAGGAAATAACACCTTGATGGGAAGTAGCAGTGTGTAGTGGAAAGAATTCTAGATTCTGAGTTGGAAACAAGCACTGGTCTTATATTTTCATTGTTTTTCATTTCTCTAACAAGAGGAAACTTTCTGGGCGTTTAGGTGGAGCAGTGGATAGAGCACCGGCCCTGGAGTCAGTAGTACCTGAGTTCAAATCTGGCCTCAGACACTTATTAATTACCTAGCTGTGTGGCCTTGGGCAAGCCACTTAACCCTATTTGCCTTGCCAAAAAAAAAAAACCCTAAAAAACAAACATACAAACAAAAACAAGAGGAAACTTTCTATCATTGCAGTTGTCTATTGTCTACAATCTACTTTCTTATTCATTTATTTATTTATTTGCAAGGCAATAAGGTCAAGTGACTTGCCCAAGGTCACACAGCTAAATAAGTATTAAGCATCTAAAGCTGTATTTGAACTCAGGTCCTCCTGCCTCTAGGGCCAGTGCTCTATCCACTGAGCCACAGAGATGGCCCCAACCTACTATCCTAAAATGTTGCCTAGAGCAGGGGCCCAGAAGGCCAAACCCTCAGGTCTTATAAGGTCCAAGGAATCATTTGGTCTAATGCTAAATCTAGGAGTTTTTTAGATGAATTAAAGGTCTGATCAAATATAGCAGGGTTAACATTTAAGTTGTTAATTTTGTATGGTCCACAAATTATATTACAAATATCCAAATGGTACTGGGCAGAATAAAAGGTTCCCTACCCCTGACCCAAAGTATTGGAGAGTTGTTACTTGTCCCTAATCCCACAACCCAAGAAAACTAGACCTAAAGTCAAGAAGACCTGAATTCAAATATAACCTCAGACACTTATTAGTTGTAGGGCCCTAGGCGAGTCAATTAACCTGTCTGCCTCAGTTTCCTCATCTATAAAATGGGGGTCATAACTGCACCCACTTCCCAAGGTTGTGGCAAGGGTCAAATGTAAATAAAGCACTTTGTAAACTTCAAAATACCATATAAATGCCTGTGAGGATGATGATGTCAAAAAAACTAATTTCATTTCCTGATATTGCTATTTACTACCTACAGGAAGGAAGTCAATTCATTTTTTCCTATAAGAGGATTGGATGACATCAATGGCTAACCTATATGACCTTAAAAAAATTTTTTTTGAAAATCATTTCAATATAATTGGTTTCTTTTGTAATCCTATATGTTTTATGCATTTAAAAACACTATCATTTAAATATAATAGTCTCCTTTTTAATCTTATGTATTTTATACATTTAAAAATATTTTTCATGAAAAAAGATCTTTAAAAGACTGCCTGCCAGAGGGGTCCATGACCCAACAAAAGGTTAAGAATCACATGTAATCAAAATTTTGAACTGACAAGCAATGATTTTGAAAAGACTCTGCTTCTTGATATAATAATAATAATAGTAATAATAATAATAATAAACCTACTTTAGAACTGTAACGAGGAGTGGGGGGGTCACATAAAAGACTACATGAGACTGGTCATGGGTAGCCATATACACTTTTACATGACTTCCAGGTGTTTACCCCATACTGTGGGACCTTCAGGTCTTTGGAAGAGGAGACCCATTATTTAGCTCACTGGTAGAGACTAATCTTCACTAGTGTATGCCTCATGGACATACATTCTCACTGCCTGTGTGAGCTTGGGCTGGAAGGGACCTGGAAAACTGAGACCCATAAAGATAAAATGATCTGATCAAAATTCACGCAAGTAGGGAATGTGGCAGCAATGAGAAGTGAACCCATATCCCTCCAACTCCAAACCACCCCCACCCCTGTCTCCACAGTAACAGGAAGGAATCATAAAAGTAGCTATCTGCAAAATAAAGGGAATGAATGGCAAATATGAAGAATATACATCCTATACAAAGGATAGAAACAAAATTTCAGTAAGTGTATTGAAAAATGTTCAGAGGAGATCCACACAGACAAACAGGATGCTTTCATTATGAACTTGCTAAAAGGAATGTGAACATTTTGAAAAATGAGCTGTAAATACCACAAGTTTGTATATTCAGGAACAATACCATTTTTCCTTTGTTCATTTGTATAGTTCAGTGTTTGCTAATGGACATTAAGGATCTTATAGAACTCAATGCTCAAGTCGACACAGCTCTCCCAAATAGATAGGGAACAAACAGTAGGCATAGAAAAACATCAGGAATTACCTATCTCTAAGAACCCAATACTAAGAAGAATCCTAGTCACAGTTCAAAATCCCAGTTCAAAAGTCCAGAACCTTTCTTTACAGTAACTGTAATTTTAATTCTGTATAACTGTATTCTAGATAGTCTGGCTCATACATGAATAAGTGGGGAGATGGGAATCCCAAGGACAGCAAGCTTCAACTAGAATATACTAAGCTAATTTTGCTAGATCCAAGTAGCTGGCAGGGTTTTGGCAGAGGAGGCTTGATCAGACAATAATTAGTTAAGGTATGGTTTTTAGTTCACCTTCAAGGTATTGCTTCCAAAGTCCATATTTTTTTTTAACAAGTTGCTATTACTAAGTTACTTCAAGTTTTATGTCACCATGTAGCACAAGAATCTCAACTTGAAATGATTACAAAAGAATTGGTCACAAGAACTGGGGGATGCTTGAGAAGAAAAAATTTGGACTGGGGAGCAGGATGGCAACTGTATTCAACTTTCTAGAGTCCTGGAGTTTTTTTTAAAAAAATCAGAATTACCTTGGAAAGGTTCAGAAAGCAAAAATAAAACCACAAAGGAAGAGTTACTGGAAACCAACTATTCACCCACAACAAGGAAGCATATCTTAAGTCAAATCAACAAGCATTATTAAGTGCCTACTATGAGCCAGTGTGAAGCACTGGGATACAAAAAAAGGCAAGATGGTCCCTGCCCTCAAGGAGCATACAATCTAATCTGAGAGACAACAAGCAAATAACTTCATCCAATGAACTATATACAAGATAAATAGGAAATAATCAAAAAAGGGAGAGTACTAAAGGAGAAACAAAAAAATCTTTCTAAAGGTTGGACTTTAAGATATGAAAGAATCCAAGAAGGCAAACGGCAAAGGAGACAGTGAAAATACTGAGAGAGGATAGGAAGGAGAACCCTGTCATCTAAAAGTTCTTTCCAAAAATGAAACAGGCTCCTTCAGTAACTGGGAATGATTTTTGAGCAGGGAGTAGCTGATGATTGACTACCTGTCAGGAATTCAACAAAGAATTCATGTTGAAATTCTCTACTTCAAGGAAAAATTCCTGGTCTATTTCTTAGTCCTGCATCTAGGGAAAATCAAATAATGCAGCACAGTGATACCTCAGGACTCCCAAGAGATTCTGCCTTGTAAGTCCTTGTTTTGAATCTTCATTGAAGGCACTGTCAATATACAACGGCATGCCTCTAGCCATAGGCATGCCTTGTCATGCTAGCTATTTATTTACTCGAACACTTTAAGGTACTGAGGAAAGAGGGTGGTAGCCATAGAAAAAAAGGCAGCTCTAAAAACAAAACTGGAAAATGCTCTGGTGACAGAAACTACAAGCTAGTAGGTATTTACCCACTGTCTTCAAAACCTTTTTTTTGTTTGTTTTGTTTATAAAGATAGGAGTGGGAAGAGGTGTGTCAATCAATCAAGATCAAGTAGCAACACAGTCCTTCTCCCCTCCACCACCATCCCCTGTGTCTTCCTTCATTTCTGGCAGCCTCTTACTAACAGATGGATATGCTATAAAGCAACTCTGAGAGCTTTTATAAGTGGGCAAGTATATGTTCTCATAAATCTGTGAAAATAAGGAAAGGTTTGTTTCTAAGAGATGATCCAGATTTGCATCTGTTCCCCCTCCAGGCATAATGGCATGCCACAGCCCTTGTTCCAATTTCCCAATCAAGAAATACCCTGCCTTCAAACTCTCTATCCTCTCTATGAGAGGTGAATAAGGTTCAAGGAAAAGGATGTTAACCTTAGAGTCACAAGAAAAAAGATGGACAATGACCAATGATAAGGATGCTGTACTTGGAGAACAAGAAATACTCTATCTAACTAATTTAACTGCCTAATAGATCAAGAAATACTCTATCTAGCTAATCTATGGAAAGGGGACAAATTTATGACCAAACAAGAAATAAGAGTACATTAAAAACTACAAAATAAATGATTTTGACTATTTTGAATTAAGAAGGTTTTGCACTAATAAAATCAATGCTGCTAAAATTAGAAGGAAAGAAGAAAGCTGGGGAAACAATCTTCACAACTAGGAGTTTCTGATAAAGGTCTCATTTCTAAAATATATAGAGAACTGCATCAAATTTATACGGTTGCAAGTCATTCCTCAAATTGAAAAATGGTCAAAGGACATGAATAGACAGTTTTCAAATGAAGAAGTTAAAGCTATATATAATCATATGAAAAATTCTCCAAATCATTATTGATTAGAGAAATGTAAATTAAAGCAACTCTGAGGTATCACCTCACACCTGTCAGACTGGCTAAGATGAGAAAAAAGGGAAATTGATCAGTTTCGGAGAGGTGGTGGGAGGATTGAGATATTAATGCATTGCTGATGGAACTATGAATGGATCCAACCATTCTGGAGAGCGATATGGAATTATGCCCAAAGAGCAATAAAACTGTTCATACCCTTTGACCCAGCAATTCCAATTCTAGGTCTATATCCAGAAGAAATCATAAAAAATAGGAAAAGTCCCACATGTTCCAAAATACTCATAGCAGTTCTTTTGGTGGTGGCAAAAAAATTGGAAATTGAGGGGATGCCCATCAAATGGGGAATGGTTAAACAATTTATGGTACATGAATACTATGGAATATTACTGTTCTATAAGAAACCATAAATAGTCAGACTCTAGAGAAGCATGGAATGAGTTATAGGATCTGATGCTGAGCAAAAGGAGTAGAACCAAGAGAACAATGTACACATCAACAACAACATTGTGAGATGAACAACCTTGACAGAATTAGCTCCTCTCAGCAGTTCAGAGAGCTAGGATTCCCTTATTAAATCAGCTATAGACAATGCTATCCCCATCCTGAGGAAGAAAAAAAATCCTTCAGAATCTGATAAACACCACATTCACTTTTTTTAAAAAAAAATTCTTATGTATTTCTTTTCCTTAATCCTAATTCCTCATAACAAAAATGACTAATCTGTAAACATGCTTGACTCAAATGTGTATGTACAATATTCACCTGACTGTTCATCATGGAGGGGAGAGGGATGGGAAGGGGGAAGGAAATTTTGTAACTTAAAAATATACATAGGCATATGGATGAATGTTGAAATACTTTCATAACAAGTATTTGAAAAAACTAAAACATCAATAAAAAAAGAAATATCCTGCCTTCAAACTATATCCCCTCTAGGAGAGGGAACATGGTCCAAGGGAAAGGATGTTGACCTTAGAGTCACAAGAAAAACCTGACTCCCAAATTAGTCCTTCAATCTACCTTCTAAAAGATGGAAATTGGACCAAATGAAAGGATGTTGAACTTGGAAGCATAAGAAATACCCCATATAAGATTCACTTCTTCAATCTATCCACTTTGTGACAAAAAAAGATCCACGAAAAATGACCTTGCTCTAGGAATCACAAGGGTCATGTTCAAGACCTTTCTTCTGACTCACTAATATCTCCTTAGGCAAATCATATCACCTCAGAACCTCCATTTGCTTATATCTAAAATGGGGATATTTATAGTTCTCATGTGGCAATAAATTATAAATAAAAATAGTTAACATTTATATAGCACATTTAAGTTTGCAAAATACAAGTTCAAAAAACAAAGGTCAGACTATATAGTACAATATGAGTTACAAAGTACTTTATATACATAGTGTCACTTCATACTCACTATGTCTTGGATAAATTAATTACAAGAGATGAGGGTCAGAAAAATCCAATTTCTAATCCATGTCACATAGCTACAAAATGGCAAAGGCAGGATTTGAAAAAAAAGCCTCTACAAACTCTAAGTCTAGAGTACTTTCTCTTATGATACAATCTCATTTATGCTCAAATTATCCCATATGACACTCACAACAATTCTGTGAGGTACTATAGATATTACCCATCTTTTAAAGATGAGAAAACTGGCTACAGATGCCAACTTGCCCATTGTCATCATCATACAGTCAGTAAATATGGGAGCAAAAGTTCTAATCAAAGAGAGCAATCACTATTCTAGAGTCAGAAAATATTCTGGCTAGAATAGGCCTTAATGATGACTTGGCCCAACTCGCTCATCTTATATTTTGGCCCAGGGTCACAGACCTGATGACAGAATGAGGTGCTAGAAGCCAGGTCTCCCAATTTTCGATCTGATGCTCTTTTCACCAAAAAAAAAAGCAAACAACAAAAAAAAACCCCACCACATCATAAATTCACAAATTGCCTCTCTGCCCCAGCTCATGGATATGAATCACACACTGCCTTTTACTAAAGTTGGGTTTTTTTTAACCATTTATTAGTTCACAAACTAGAGAGCAAGACCAGCTTAATATGTCTAGAGCTAGCCTTTGAAGTTTCTTGTATACTATAGGTGCTCAATAATTTTCTTTTTTCAGTGAAAAAATGCATCAAATGAATTCATAGAAGGCAGAATGTCACCACATAAACAAAAATATCACCACAGCTTTCATTAAAGCAAACCAGATAAGAACAACCTAATAAGGCAAATTCTATTTCATATATAATATTATATATGTTTGTTCTTTCATTTTTCAGTCACATCCAACTCTTCGTGTTCTCATTTGGGGTTTCTCATTTTTCTTCTCTAGCTCATTTTACAGATGAGGAAAATGAGGTAAACAGAGTAAACAAGTGACTTGGCCAGGGTCATATAGCCAGATTTGAACTCAGGAAAATGAGTTTTCCTGAATTCAGGCTCACCAATCTATTCACTGCACTTAGTTTCTCCCAAGGGAAAACTATCAGAAGTCAAACCAGAAGTTCAACAGTGACAGGAAGGAGTCTGGGATTTCCTATTAACAATAGAAGAATATAAATTTTTGATATTTTCTCTGATTAAAAATTTCACTCACTTCAGGGAAAGTGAGAGGAAGCATATAGAATAGGGAATCATTATTTATCAATGGAGTAAAAAAAGATGTGGGAAGTAAGAGGAAGAACAACTTTGAAAATTCTGTATCACAAATTAAGAGCTAGAAGGGGCATCAGATATCATCTAGACCAAGCCCCATATTTTACAGAGGACACTGGGGAGGTGGATCACCCAAGGTCACAGAAGTATTGAGCAGCAAAATGAGGACAGACTGAATTTAACCATCTGACTGACATCTGACTTATGGAAAAGAAATGTCTTTGTACAGAGAGTCATAAAAAAAATATGAGTTTTAAGGGAGATTAGCAACAACACTTATATAGCCCTTTAAAATTTTCACAGTACCTTTTTTTTAATACTATCTCATTCAAACCTCACAGTAATGCTGCTATCCCCATCCTTCAGTCATCAAACCCCCAAACAGTAAAAAGTTCGCAAGAATTTTACCTAGGTGTTGCTCTGTATTACTTTTAAAGGGCTTATTATAAAGTGCATTCTCTCTGAATTGGGAGACTGAGGTTAAAACAGGAAGAATCCTGAGTAAAATGTTCTCATTTTTCATTGATGCTAAGTGTCAAGATGTTAGGAGACATCCTATTGTCCAGTTTTCATAAGAGTCACACCTCTATTTAGTAATTAATATAAGTTTAATATTTAATATAATAGAAGCCTAAGGAGAACCAGGCTCATAATAGGCCTCCACACCACCACCATCACCTTTCCAATCATTTTCTACCCCCCTACATACTGGGTAATTCAATATCAATGACTTCCTTGGCTCTTCCATGAACAAGGTATTCCATAACATGACTCTGGAAATTTTCATGGGGTATCTCCCATGTCTGGAAGGTTTTCCCTCCCCATCTTTATCTCCTGGCTTCCTAGACTTTCTTCAAGCCTCAGCTAAAATCCTACCACCAATAGAAAGTCTTCCATGGTCCTCTTTCATTATTGTGTCCTTCCTCAGTTGATTATTTCCAATTTATTCTGTATACAGCTTGTTTGTACATATTTGTTTGCATGTTATCATCTCCCCCATTAGACTGAGCTTCTTGAGTTTTATATCTCTAGTGCTTAGTATAATACCTGCTCCATGGTAAGTGCTTAATAAACATTTATTATTTGAATATAGATGGCTCCATGGTCTAGTAAAAACAAACACAAAGGAAGATTTGATTTGATATAAGGAAAAACATTTTTTAACAATTCAGAAATGAAATGACACCACACTAATTGAGACCCCCAACAACTCTCACTGAGACCACTGTAAAAATTTTGGAATTGGTCGTCATCCTTGTCTCAAGTCTCCAATCCCATACAGATGTCAAAGAGATTGTTCTAAAATGTTGAATTGAAAATGTCACTCCCCTACTCAGTGAACTCCAGTGGCTCTCTGTTAACTCCAAAATTTATTATATAATAATCTTTTTGGCATATAAAGCTCTTCATCTTCCTACAAGTACAGTCTCCTTGTATGTCCTCCCCTCCATACATTCTTGTGATCTAGCTACATTACACTGCTGGTTGTTCTTCAAAAAGGACAATCATCTCCTGACTCCATATCTCTGCATTGGTTGTCTCTCTTGCCTGTGAGGTTGACTTCCTTCACCTCTCAGCCCGGGAGTCCTTCCTCACTCCTTTGTAATATTTAATGCCTTCCCTCTAATTAATCTGTTCTCTATTTGTTTTGTATATACATTTACATATTTGTCTCCCTCTTTAGAAGGTGAGCTTCTAGAGGGCAGGGGCCTTTCTCTGTATCCCTAGAGCTAAACACCAGTGCTTAACAAATAGGGACTGACTGCCTAAAACAGACTGCTTCAGACAGCAGTGGTTGTAATATAACAAACAAAAGGGCAGTTAGGTAATGGAGTTGAACAGTACCAGGCCTTCAGTCAAAAGGACCTGAGTTCAAATATTTATCAGTTGTGTGACCCTAGACAAGTCACTTAAGCCTGTTTGCCTCAGTTTACTTTCTGTAAAATGAGCTAGAGAAGGCAATGGCAAACTATTCCAGTATCTTTGCCAAGAAAACCCCAAATGGGGGGTCACACAGAGTCAGACAAGACTAATCAACTAAAAAACAACAAACAAAACATATCAATAAAATCTTGTTTTTAAATAAATACCTACATATATGCAAAAATGAGAGAATGAAGTGAGGCCCCTTCCCTTTGAAATTTTCTAATTCCATGAAGACAGCAGAACACACATAAGAATGAGGGGGACTTGGCAAAAATTTTGGTCTTGGCATCAAAGTAGGAAAAAAAAGAAAAAGTACTTACTAGGTTCTGGGGCTTTCTCTTCTGGTCTACCAAATAAAAATTCATACTTGGCTTTGGCAACACTTTTGGAATGAGCTGATCCACTGTTAACCCAAACAAATGTCTCTGCCTGCAAAATGAGAATAAAACAGAGATAAAATTTCTTTTGTTTAAAAATGTATCATCCTTCAAAAAATTACTATATATAACTATATTTAAGTAAACTGCTCTACAGCAAGAACATTTCTAAGATATGGATTATGTTGCTAAGAATGTTAATGATAACTACAAGTGCCCCTGGACAGAGGACTGTGTCTTTTGTATGTTCAGGTACAACCCTCAGCAAAACTGGTCACTATAGGGATCCCTGACTGAGGCAAAGTAAGAATTCTTTCCTTCTGTCTTTGAATATAGCTTATCCTCCCCACAGTTCCCTAAATACAGACCTGCCTGACTAGGTCACCCTGTCCAGTAAAGCCCCACTACTTCTAGGAACAAACAGAGACTCTTCTTTGGCATTGAAAAATCATTACAACTTAACCCTTTTCCAATTTATTTTCATCTTACTTCCTTCCACATATTTCACATAAGGTTCAACCTAATTAGTCTTTTATTAACATTCCTGACTTCCATCAACTCTCAGCTCAAAAATACCATATACATGAAACCTTTCATGACTTTCAAGTACCCCTCCTCAAAGTTGCTAGTGTACTCTGACCTTAAAATATCTACTGTTTACTTAACCATGTGAGTGAGTGAGTGTGTGTGTGTGTGTGTGTGTGTGTAACTATAGATTATGAGCTCCTTGAATATAATTTTTTTGTATTTCTATCCTAGTGTGTAGCATGGTAGGCTCCTAAAAAATTCTTGATAATTGCTACTGTGATCACTAAACTACCTTCCATCAATGAGTCAAAGAGCATTTACTAAAAGCTACTATGTGTGGGCAAAGTGAGGCTGGTGACCTTGGACAATCCCCCTCCTCCTCCTTAAATTCAAATCATTTGCACCTTATGGCATCCATTTCCTTGATATCATTGTCTTCTTCAAGAACAAAGAGCAAATAACAAGAGTCACAACTACAGGCAGGCATAGAAAGAAAGGCAAAGGCTGTCTCTGCTCTCAAGGATCTCAGTTTCATGAAGAAGATGCAAATAACTTAATGGGAGAGGCAATATACAAATAATTAGGTACAAACAAGTTATATACAGAATAAATAAGGAATAACATCAGATAGACTTGCTTGTTCCATCAGTGCAACAACTAAGGACAATTTTGGGCTGTCTGCAATGGAGAATACCATAAAGAGCCATGGAGTTTGAACAAATTTCAAGAACTATTCCCTTTAATTTAGAAAAAAACAGATATCTTATTGTCTGATCTTGTTATCTCTTATACTTTTTGTTTCTTCCTTAAGGATGTGATTTCTCTCTCATCACACTCAATTTGGATCAATGTACAACATGGAAACAAAATAAAGACTGACAGATTGCTTTCCATGGGGTGGGGGTGGGGGGTAAGATTGGGAGAAAAATGTAAAATTCAAAACTAAAAAAAAAGACTAAAAAAAAAGGAAAGAAGATTGCATTAATACAAAACCAAGGACTGAGTCTGTGACTACAAAATGATGATTATTACAAAGTAGTTTCACTTTACAGAAATCAAATAAACAAATTATTTAAATTTTTTAAAAAAGGAATAACATCAGAGGAAAAGCACTAAGATTAAGGAGGATCTATCATAGGCTTCAGTATCCTTTGTTACATCTCAGAAGATGAGAGATGTATATTAGAAGACTGAGAATGAGCCAATGTTTTATGTTGAATAAACCAATGACTTTCAAAAAGAGAAGAAATTTCAGAAAGCAGAGATTAAAATATTCTTAAATGGAAAGTTTGTAAATAGTTAGAAAGGAACATGGTCACCATCACAAGCCAGTGCAAGTTCAATAAATATGTCTTGATGTTGATTAAACCCATTTCCTTTTTTTTCATAGAGTTAATAGACTAGTGAATCAGGAGATGCTGTATACTGAGAACATCTGCAATCAGAAGGGCATCTGGCAAAGTTGGCCAAAATATCCTTATAAATACAATGAAGGAATATGAGAAAGGATGTGATTTCAGCAGAGAAATATGATTCCAGGGTTAGTTCAATAATCTATTGAAAGAATGTTGATGGGGCAGCTAGGTGGCTCAGTGGATAAAGCACTGGCCTTGGAGTCAGGAGTACCTGAGTTCAAATCTGGTCTCAGACACTTAATAATTACCTAGCTGTGTGGCCTTGGGCAAGCCACTTAACCCCATTTGCCTTGCAAAAACCTAAAAAAAAATGCTGATTAATGAAATACTTTCACCCTAAAAGGTCTCTAGTGGAAGTAGATGCAGTTCTTTCTTACACACTGTACTATTACTTTTTTTTTCTTTTTAAACCAGATGACTTAGATGAAGATATAAGAGGTGGTCATCAAATAAACTGATGACATAAAATTAATTTGAGGTGAAAAAACTGAAGCTCAAAAACATCTGGATAAGGGGTATTTAGCCTTCAATTGAGTCACGAAACCCTTTGGCAGGCTGGTGTCAGCTAAAATATCCTCACAATGTTTTTAAATGCATAAAAAAGTAAAATGTGTAAGAATCCAAGCATACTGGGAAAAGGCTATCTTTTTTTTAAGTTCAATATCTATGGATTGCTGTTTTCAGTCATATCTGACTTTTTGTGACCACATTTGGGATTTTTTTCTTTTCCTATTTTTGCTAGGCAATGGGGTTAAGTGACTTGCCCAAAGCCACACAGCTAGGTAATTATTAAGTGTCTGTGGTCATATTTGAACTCAGGTCCTCCTGACTCCAGGGCCAGTGCTCTATTCACAGGATTTTTTCACTAAAGATACTAGAGTGGTTTGCCATTTCTTTTTCCAGTTCATTTTACAGAGGAAACTGAGGCAAATAGGATAAAGTAACTTGCCCAGGATATTTGAGGCCAGAGTTAAACCAAGGAAGATGAATTGTCCTGACTTCAAACCTAAAGGTACCCAGAACCTCTAATTAGATGGACTAAAAAGTTGGAGCATTTAATAGGAGTAACTGAAGAGCCCTGCACTTTCATTAAAAAATCAATTACACAAGTATACAAATGAAAGATGTATCTAGATAGAAATACAAGTGAAAAAAAATCTGAGGAATATTTGTTGAAGGTAAGAACAATATAAGCCAAGAGAATGATATGGTTGCCAAAAAAACAAAAAAAGCAAAGTAATGAAATATCAGACTGCATTACTAATAGCTCATATTTACATTGCCCTTTAAGTTTTAATAAGTGCTTGTTTTACAACAATCAGCCAAGATAGACAGTGCAAGTATGATTATTCTCATTTTATATACAAGGAACCTGAGACTCAGTCTTGTGATATGGTACAATGAAAAAGCACAGTGGAACTGGGGTCTCTAAGTTCAAACCTGACTACACCAATGTAATCTAACTGGACCTCAGTTCCATGATCTATAAAATGAGCGAGTTGAGACAGTCCCTAAGTCTTTGAGTCTATTTTTTGCAGCTTTAAAATTAAAGGTAAAGGGGTGGCTAGGTTGCACAGTGGATAGAGCACCAGGCCTGACGTCAGGAATCCCCGAGTTCAAATCCCATCTCAGACACTTAATAATTACCTAGCTGTGTGGCCTTGGGCAAGCCACTTAACCACATTTGCCTTGCAAAAAAAAAAAACTAAAAAATAGTAAAGGTAAAAGTTCTTTGTGGAACTATTTTGTCAACAAACATGAGCAACCCATGACCAACTAAATATGATTGGTTTACAATGACAGAATATCTAGAATGACTCCTGGTGTGGTGCATATTCTAAGGAGTCATAACAAAGATAACTAACCAATATTAACCAACTTGCAACTAGCACACATTGATAAGGAGGGAATATGACTTTTTTTCCCCTAAATCATTTAAAAAAGAAAGTAATAGAAAAAGAAACCAAGAATCCTATGAAGACTGTAGTTAGCTTTGTAATCACCAGAACCTGTATACTGCCAGCTACCTTGACTTACAGGTACCTTTCTTAAAGATCTTTGACTTTTAACCTTATTAATCAAAATTAACTTTATTCACACTGGCCATTCTTGGAGCTCCTAGTCCTACTGGTTTGCATCTTCTTTTATATCAAGACAGAGAATTTTAGCCCATATTTGTACAGCTCCTTAAGTGATTGGGGGGAAAAAGGGGGATGGAGAAAGAGTTTGCAGTATTAGCCCAATAAAAGTCCAACTTACAGCCTAGTAGAATGTAAGGTCTTTAAGTAAAGGGATAGCACATCCTTTTGATTTTTGGTTTTAATTTTTTTCACAGTTCCTCAAGCTGTCAATAAATGCTTATTTAATTGAATTATTCCATTTTTTCCTTCTATGGTGCTACCTGAAGTATTTCTCCTTCTTTTAGGATCATAGGTGAATTTGACTTAATTCATTAAGTCCAAACTTTAAAATTTTAAGCATCTGTTTAGCTGCTAGAATACAAAAGACAGAAGAAAAGGAGAGAGGAGAAAAAAGGGAAGGGGAAGAGAGGAAGAAAGGAAGAGAAGGGTCCTCCTCAGTTTAATAGAGGATAAAAAAAACATAATTTAATGCAAGCTATAATGTAAATACTTAGGGAAGGTCAAATAGTAGACAGAGTAGAACAATGAAAGAGCATTTGTAACCAAGGATAACATAGTGCCTGGGTAGGTGAAATAGCATCTGAGTCAAGTACTGAAGAGTTCCTGTTCAACAAGCAGAGGAGAGGGGGCAGACTGTATGGGCAGCATAGGGCAGGGGAAAGACAGAGGACTGGAGGTGAAGTCAAGAAATCACCTGGGTATGAATTCCACCTCTATAGTTTACAGGTGTGTGATCAGGGGCAAGTCTGAGTTTTTCTCCACTGGTGTAAATAGAAGGTAATGGTAAAGGGAAAGTAGATTAACTTACCATGGGATTTATTTTAGATTTGTTGAATCCATGATAGTTAAAACATCTAAATCATAAGGTGTCATTCAGTATTCCTTGAAACAGGACTTTCCAAAGCTATAGATCTAAATAGGCAGATAGATGGATGAATGGATAGAATTGAGGGAGAGCGAGAGAAATCCAGGCAGATCTAGAGACACAGAGACATGGATAGATGTGAGGATGGATAGATATGTGGATGGATGGATATAAATTTGAGAGAGACAGAGACAGATAGATAAAAAGAAAGACAGATGGACACAGATTTGGGAGGAAAGAGAATAGAGAAAGAGAAAAAGAGAGACTAGACACACAAAGATAAGAGGGAGGTAGATAGATAGATAGATAGATAGATAGATAGATAGATAGATCTGTAAAATGAAGGGATTAAACTAACATGACCTCCAAGATCACTTCCAGTTCTAAAGGTAAGAACCTATGAAGTTCATTGTTAACAAAATAAATTCATTCTCCTAAAGGCTCAGGAACCTTAATTTGTCAGGATAAGGAAGTCCATCCTACTCTTGATGTTAGGTACTGTACTGCTTAGGAAAATACTCTTATAGTGAGCCAGCCTTTGAGCATGGGAAAAGAAAGACAAATGCATCCAATCCAGAAATTTAAAAGAAGAATTTAGGTAAAGCATGAAGCTAACTCCTCCCCCCATTCCCCCCCGTTAAGGGGACAGGATAAAGGGAAGTACTTTATTCTTATTTTGAATCTTCATGGAACACAAAAAGGTGAAGAATATCTGAAGCTGTGTAAGTTAACCAGAAGTTCTCTGGGTCACAGGCAGCCATAAAAACTAATCCAAGGTCTATGCAAATCCTACTTCACAAGCCACACTGGAACAATATTTGATCAGGATCCATGAACTCCCATCTTGTTCTAGTTCAATCCCATCTGCTTCTCGTTCACAGGTTCACCAGGAGGATTGGCAGCTGCCAGCCTCAGCTCACATGGAGGGAAGGTAAGGAATAGAGAATTTTTTAAAATTAAATGTAATGCACCTTTAAAATTCAGGGATGAGGGCAGCTAGGTGGTGCAGTAGATAGAGCACCAGCCCTAGAGTCAGGAGTAACTGAGTTTAAATCCAGCCTCAGACACTTAATAATTACCTAGCTGTGCAGCCCTGGGCAAGCTACTTAACCCCATTGGCTTGCAAAAAAAAAAACCCAAAATTCAGGGATGCTGTGACTTTGAAGGCCTTAGTAGCCAATTCTCCTAGAATCTCCTGATTTTGAACTAAAGGGAACTGAATGGGACACTGACTGAGACATCAAGTGATGTGCTCCTGAACACCCAGACAGTGCCAATCAAAGGCAAGGCTTGAACCCAGGTCTTCCTCCTTCCATGGCCAGCCCTGGGTAGGACATAAAGATCATTAAGACAGGGTACCCTCTGTTCATCAACTTTTCAAAAGAAAGGGGAGCATGTGAAACTGGAGAGACAGCTAAGCCATTCTACTCCTACTGAACTGGTCTTTAAGCCTGGGACGTAAAAGGACAGATATCTCCAATGCAGGTAGTTAAAGGAATAATTTAGGTAAAGCATTGAATTAAAAATTCCCTTTTAAAAGGGAATGCAATTTCCTACCACCTTGTCCCGCTCAAAAAAAAATAAAAATAAAAATAAGTGATACAATATGGTATGAAGAAATAACATTAAACTTGAGAGTCAAAGAGCCAGGGGTCATACCCTGACTCTACTACTTATCTGTATAATTTATCTGTATGACTGAACAAGTCACCTAAAGTCTCTGGCTCTCAGTTCCTTTACCTTTAAAACATTGAGACAGGGAAGGAGGAAAGAAAGGCAGGGATAGAATTTGGAATCAAAACTTTTTTAAAATCCCAAATGTTAAAAAAAATGGTTTTAACATGTAATTGGGAAAATGAAATATTATTGTAAAATAAGGAGACTGAATAAGATACCTTTTACTTTTTAATTCTCTGATCCTATGATACTGCAGAAATGTGAGGTAATTAAGTACCTACAATATGTAAAGCACTAAGTAACAAGGATACAATGATAAAAATGGGAAGGTGAGGAAACCGATTTTCCATCTTCAAAGAATGTATATTCCTCCTCTGGTGAATGAGAAATTTTGTTTCACTGCAGTGGGAACTTAAAAGTTATATAGACTCAAATTATATCCTGCTAATCTCACATAATTGATGGGTGACCAATCTGTTTTCGTGAAAATTCTTAACCATAGGGGAAAAAATGTTTCAAGAAATGCTTGCAATATGCACAAGTACAAAGGAATACTTCATAAAATAATGGCACGACCAAACATGTTTAATTTTCCCAAGATCCATAAAGTCAACTTTTCTTTGTTCCCACTGAATACAACTTTTTATTCATCTTAATAATTAAGAAATTTCCATTGAAAGGTAAGCACTGTCTGACATTTCAATCAACTGAAAGGAGGAAGTCATTCCAAACCTGTTAGACAAGTCAGTCCACTTATTTAGGCCTCAGTTTACTTATTTGTCGAATGAGAGGGTTGGGTTGGAGGATCAAAGAATCACAGAGATGTGATTCAATAATGAAAATGATTCAATTCTCCTTAGAGCCAGAAGGACAGGAATTTAAATAGCTCAAAGGACCAAGCTGGAGCAACTGTCATAGGTCCAATGCATGTAACTAGAGATAGTAGGAATTAATATTTGTACTTCAAAGTAAAATATAATATATCTTTGTAATTCTTTGCATTTAATTTGCAGGAAAAATTATAGGAAGTCATAGTAAAAGATTTAAAATTAAAATATGGTAAAATATTTAAAATTAAATATCTAAAATAGAGTAAAATATTTAAAATTTTAATTCTTCTATCATATGACACAATGGACATGCCTGATTCTTTAAGGTGGGCAGTTAAATGCCTTGCTGCAGTAGCAAAGGCTGGGGTCGAGATTGAATCTAGGTCTCCCCAGACAAGTTTCAATGCTCTTCCCACTTCAAAGATCATGTAGTACTTCCTCCCACATTCTGAACAGGCATCCCTTCAAAATGACAGGTTCAACGAGTCATTCAGCCCCACCTTGACAAAATCCATTGGTGTGGTAGGTACCCCGTGCTTTCTGAGATAATTCATCCTGGACATCTTGGAAAGGGCTCAGGCTGAGGGAAAGAAATGCCCTAGACAAAAGCAATATCGGCATTGTCTAACATAGGGAATCTGAAACATAGACATTTCATTGGATTTTTGAACTTAGATGGGGAAAAATACATATTTCAAAATAACTGGTTTTCTTTATAATCCTATGCATTTTGTTTTCTGCATCAAATTAAATTTAAATTTCTAGATAGTTATAGTATATTGTGAGGTCCAAGTTACATAGGGACCTGGTCTAAGGGATTCCCCCCTTTTAAACCCTATCGCTGTAATTTCATGTATCTCTCTTCTCTTTTGATATAAATGTGCATGAGGGCCTGTCTGCATGTATTAACAGGAAAGGAGAAAAATGCCTCTGTTGGTGGGGGAAGGGGAGGAGTAAATTACCATCTCTTTCAACTAATCCCCCTTTTCCTGACATGTTAATTGACTCCATGGTTGACAAAGCCAATCACAGGGCAGAGAGGTCTCTGGGGTAAGGGGGATGCTCCAGAAAGCCCTAAACTGTCTGGAAGCAGGTCCAGGCACCAGTGTTCTCAAGAGTCCTGCCTTCAGCAAGTTAGAAGTTAGAAGTAGCCTTAAAACCAAAGGAGAAATCATGAAGCCAACCCCAGGGTTGTAGAGATGACAGCAAAGAACAAGCCTCAGCTCCCCACCCAATAATTATCCAGCCCTGCTGACAGTCCATTTTTAATTGTGTGAGCACAGGGACAAGAACTGAATTCACAACCCTTTTAAAAGCCCCCAGAGACCCAGGCTCATTTTCCAGCCAGCTGCTACCAGTTCACCTCTGCCCATTTCCCAAAAATGAACTCTCAGGGGACACCAAGGTGGAGGCGAAGAGTGGATGGGGTGAGAGAAGGGTTAAAGAGGGTACACAATATTGCATTTTAAATACTTTAAAGCTATGCCAAACAAAGTGATCTGTGAGAACACACACACACACACACACACACACACACACACACACACAGACGACATTCCAGACATAGGAAAGAACTTGAGTCATTCTGTCAGTTACCCAAAACTGACCTAGGAGAGTCTGTCCAGGTTCTTAGATCAATGAATATAATGGAAATATCATAGTAGGTATTAGAATAGAATAAAAATAGAAATAGAATAGAAAAAGTTCAAAAGGTACTAGATAGTCAAACTATCCTCACATAATTCATCTGTTATCCAACTGGATTTCTGATTGAGGCCAAAAAAATTCCACCCCTTATGGAAGGGCAGCTCACCCCCGGCAGGGTGATAACTATAAAATACATTGGAGCGCATTCTCCCTATAAAATACATTGGAGCTCATTCTCCCCATTCTTAACTAATCTGAGTTCTTTTATACACTATAGGAGAACTAGGAGCAAACAGAAATGTTCAATATTCACATAAACTAAAGGTAAATTACCAATATGATAAGAGAAGGGAATTGTTCACACATCTGCTACACATTCTTTTTTTTTTTTTTTTTAGGATTTTGCAAGGCAAATGGGGTTACGTGGCTTGCCCAAGGCCACACAGCTAGGTAATTATTAAGTGTCTGAGACCAGATTTGAACCCAGGTACTCCTGACTCCAAGGCCGGTACTTTATCCACTGCGCCACCTAGCCGCCCCAAAATTTCTTTTTTTTTTCCTTATTAGGTTTTTTTTTTTGCAAGGCAAATGGAGTTAAGTGGCTTGCCAAAGGCCATATAGCTAGGTAATTATTAAGTGTCTGAGGCCAGATTTGAACCCAGGTACTCCTGACTCCAAAGCCAGTGCTTTATCCACTACACCACCTAGCCGCCCTCTGCTACACTTTCAAAGATCGATCACATGTATAAAGATGGCTACTTGTATCTGACTTGGGGTATAAAACTTAGGAAGAAAAAGATCTTTTTCAAAAATCAGTCCCCAACTATATAGTCCATAGACCACTCATGACCTGTCTTTTTCATGAATGTTTGAAATGTCACATCTTTGTACCCAAGAAGCAAGGTTGAAGCCAGGGGTTATGACTTCAGGTTTTTTTTTTTTTCTATTTTTCCTTTACTTAGATTGTTTTTTTTTTTGCTACTATCTTCTCCTGATCTTCCCCCATCCTCACACCTCCAAACCTTTGAGTCCCTGCTAGTTTGTAGAACCCAAATTTTCAATTTCCCTGACATAGTTATGGTCAAGTTTTGCAAAAATTGGAGAATAATATATGTGTGTATGTGTGTGTGTGGGGGGGGGGTATGTGTTAATACTATTGACACTTTGAATATGTGTCCTCTCTAGAGTAAATATCCCAAATAGTCAGTTCAAATGTATTTTATAATCATCACCCTGCCCAGAGTGAGTGCCACCCTTCCATAAGTAATGGAATTTTTTTATTTCAACACCATTTCATCCTTTTCCACAAATAATACTTACAAATTTCAATTAAGCAGTATGTGAGAACACTAAAAATAAATATAATTCAGAGTAGACTATGTCAAAGACCAAGGAAGAATCTTGACAAGTTCTAAGGAAATTCAAAAGGGGAGAGATCACGAAGCTAAAAGGTTCACTAAAGACTTCATGACCGTAGGTGTACCTTAAGCTATCAGGAAAAGTGATGAGTTCAGATATGAAGGAAAAAATAATTTTAGCAGATGTGAAAGGGCTGAGTTCGATATTTTTGGTATGCATAATGAGACTGAGAAACCATTAATGAAAGACCATGGACAAACAGAATCATTCACAAAGAGCTAAAAGGAACCTTAGCAATTATTTAGTTTAAGTCCCTCATTTTACAGATGGGGAAACTGAGGCCCAGAGAATCTACATAAGTTCACATAGAGAATAAAAAGCAGAGCTGTAATTTGAATCCAGATTATAAGATTTCCAATGAATAATTACCTAGCTGTGTGGCCTTGGGCAAGCCACTTAACCCCATTTGCCTTGCAAAAAAAAAAAAACCTAAAAAAAATAAAACTCCCAATGACATGGCTTTCATTTTACCTAACAAACAATATGGATTCACTATGGGTATTTGAGAAAGAGAGTGACTTACCAACAGGAAGGTGATTTGGAAGCTATGCAACTGGAAGAAGAGGCAGTGAAATCAGGAGAATCTTACAATAATCTAGACCAAAGGTAAATGAGAGACTGAAAACAGAGTGAAGGGAAATAGGAGAACAGTAGAGGTAGAATCCATAGGATTGGACAAATAATTGGAGCTGGGAAATCTGAATTTCAAATCTTGGTAAATGGTAAGAGAGGGCTATCTCTATCAAAAATAGGGGAAAGAGGGAAAAGGGGGCACAGTGGCTTTTCAGGGTGAGCAAAATGAAGAACTCAGATTCAAACACACTGAAATTGAGGTACCAATAGAGCATCCAGGCAGAGAGATATGAAAAGGAGAGCAGGGCTAGAGTCTGGATGGAGATATCTAGGTAGTACAAGGAATAGAAGAGAATCTGGAATCAAGAAAACCTAAGATCAAATCCACCCTCAGAGACGTGCTAGCTGTGTGACCCTAGGCAAGTCACTTAACCTCTACCTCAGTTTCCTCATTCATAAAATGGAAATAACAAGAGCACCCACCTCCCTATTGTCAAGAGAATATGTCATAATATATTAATAAATAGTTTGCAAACCTTAAAACACTATATAAGTGTGAGCTATTACATTGATTCAATAAATAGAATAACTGATAAACCAAGAAAAATCTTTAAGTATTATCAGCATAAAGACAACCATGGGAGAAGATGAAGCCATCAAGGAACAGAGTTGAGAAAAATCAAAGGGATAGGTCAAAGCCCACACTTGGGAGATTAAACCACTGAAAGAGATTGATCAGAGAACTAGGGAAAAGCAGCAACACAAGCCAAGGCTCCCAGGAGAGAAGATCAAAAAAGGAGAGGTTAATAATATCAATGAGTGCTACAGAAAGTCAAGGCCAGGCATTGACAACAAGAACATCACATCTTCTAGGCAGCATTTGGTCCTTCTTGTAAGATAGTTCCTCAAGGTCCTAAAACTAATAAATCTTTAGAATTTCACCCATGATTTTACATATTCAATAGATATATTTCACTGATGCACAAATATGTGAATAAACTGTATTACTCTTTAGTGAACGACATTCTATGACTGTATCTATAAGCATAAAAATCTGTTTATTTCAGAGGCCTTAAGGTCACAAAAACTCCAATTTTACTAATTTTACTCAAAATTCCCAAATCGAACTTCTGGCAAAAAACAAAACTAACAGTTGTTCCTTTGAAGAAGTCATATTACTCTTCATCAACATCCTAATTGAAAAACTGATAACACTCTGTGGGTGTTTCATACCCCATTAACTGCTGATAAAGTCATTTGTCAAGATTGTCTGACAAGAGAGTTCTGTGTACTCACAGAGATATTAATTAACCAATTTTCCACTGATAAGACACCCTCAACAACACAGCTTAATGAAATGGCCCATGTAAAACAGTCAGCCAACCACCAAAAGATGGGCTGGCCAATATTGAGGAGGTATAGACACTATAAGGGTATATTAACCTTATTTCTAGAGCTTCATAAAATCTGTGATAGGAATCTTCTTTTCTAAAGATTGGGATTGGGGGGGTGAAGGGGAGAGAGAGAGAGAGAGAGAGAGAGAGAGAGAGAGAGAGAGAGAACAAACATCCAATTGTTTCTTTCAAATTTTTGTAAGTTATCCATTGTTTATGCTGTGGTATTTTTTTTATTCACAAACATGCTTTTCAATAGTAAATAAACTGGTAGAAATGCCATTTACTTAAAACTGAACAATGCCAGACTTTTCATATTGTCTCATACACTAAAAAGATTGCTTTGAAAATATTACTAATAGTTATTTTTACACTGTTTCATGAGAGCAATTGTAAACTGGTAGTCAAGGGAGAAGAGTAAACCAGATCTCAAAGTTCATGCCAAAGGAAAAGCACAAATTCTGATGGACCCTATACCCAGATGATTGTGAGCCTGGCAATGAGCTACAAGGTCTGAAGACCACACAAGTTAAGAAGACCCATGCCATAATAATGCTATTGGATGACAATTCTTCAATGACCACAAGTATTCATTAAAATATATTCTCGGCAATATCGAATAATTCATCTGCATGGAATATGTACATAGATGAAATCATGAGTCTTTTAAAAATATATTATTTTATAACATACATTTTTAATGAAATTTTTGCCATCACTTTGCTCCTCCCCTACAATGAGCATTTTTGGTCCCTTTCCAAACTTTACCACACCTTTCCCCCTCCCATGCTATGCTGCTCACTGGTATCTTCTTTCTTTGCCCTGCTGTCATAAGTATGCAAACTTCTGAATGAATTGTGAATTCTTTGGGTTCCACATGCACATTCATTTCTCTTGTAATAAAATTGGTTTTAACATTAGTTTCATGACATTGTGATTATCGGTTGACAGGTACCACCAAAATTCAGTCCCTGAGTTCCTCATACCTGTAACTGTTTCAATGGTCAACCTAACGTCCCCTCCTCCAGTCTGCGCCCCCTCAGATTCATCCTACACTGTTTCCATGTTAATAAGACATCATCAGACACATGTCTTCTCTTGCTCAAGAACGTTCAGGGCTGGGTAAGACCTGCCCAATCCCTCACTGCCTACAATCAAGCTCACATTTTTATAAAGCTCACTGAGTCACTTCTAGGCTCTATCCCAGCAGGATTTTAAAGAGAAGTGTTGAAAGTAGCTTTGATAACAGAGAAGAAGAAAATGGATAGAAATTAATAGCTCACTCTCTTTTCAAGTTACAACTAACGCCAAAACAGGAAAATATACACAGTTAATTGAAGTAGAACTAAACTTCAGGGTTTTAATGTGTATAATTTATAATGGATGATAAAGCTGCTAATTGCTACTTTTATCAATGACTGTTCTTTCATGTAGGCGTGTTTATAAGTGAAAACAACACAGCTGGTCATAAAATTTCCCATGTGCTCTACCTAATTACTAGGAACAAACAAGAGCATGGCCCTTTACCTTTTTTACGTTTTTTTTTCCCTTGTGACTATATCTTATTTTATTAAGCTCTGTAAAAACCAGACTTCCAGGTTTCTTGGTTTCCAATTCATTTAGTAACATGTACAGAAAAGTACTAAAACAATATGGAATAGTGGACAGAGTCTGGTCTTGAAGCAAGAAAGATGTTTGTGTTCCATCTCTGCTATAGAATACTGGACAAGTAAGTCACCTAACCTCTTATTGTTCTAAGATAATAACTAAAATAGTTATGGGGAGATATTAAAGTATCTTTAAAGATTCCAACAGGTTACATGTTAACAGTTTTTAAAATGCAATATCATCTATGTGTAATTGCATTTTTCTTTATTTTGCTAAGGACAGTTAAATGGTACAGTAGAAAGAGCACCAGATCTGGAGAGTCAGGTGGTCCCGAGTTCAAATCTAACCTCAGACACATGACACTTATTGCCTGTGTGTTAACACTGATTGTTTCAAATCTGGGGTCATCTCCTGTCGTCCCAATTCTTATCTGGTCACTAGACCCAGATGGCTTCAGAGTGAGGCCAGTGACTTAGTACAGCACTCCTTCACTCAAATCTAAATTCATTTGCTTGCTGTGGCATTACCTCTCTGATGTCATGGTCTTCAAGAATGAAGAACAATCATCATTATCACTTACTTGGCTAAATGTTTCCCAATTACATTTTAATCTGATTCATTTAATCAGGTAGCGTTATAGACCACTAATGTGTTTGAAACCTCTGCTTTAAGAAATTCTTTAAGACACCAGTTGCCAGGGCAGGTAGGTGGCACAGTGGATAAAGCACCAGCCCTGGAGTCAGGAGTAGCTGGGTTCAAATCCAGTCTCAGACACTTAATAATTACCTAGCTGTGTGGCCTTGGGCAAGCCACTTAACCCCATTTGCTTTGCAAAAAAAAAAAAAAAAGACATCAGTTGCCAAAAATCTACCAATACACCTAAATATAGCTTGGAGACCAAATAAACCCAAAGTCTAGTCCATATGGGTAACATGACATTAGAGAAAAGCACTCCTATCAAGGGAGCCCCCTCCAACAACACAGGTGGCAATACCTCCAGGGTTTAATAGATAAATTCTAGAGAGTTGCCTGGGACGTACATATACATATATCCATATATACACATGCATATATATATAGGTTAAGGGATATATGTGTATATATATATATATATATATATATATATATATATATATATATATATATATATATATACACACACACACACACACATACATACGTATGTATATAGACTAAGGGATTCTCCAGGAAAGAGCAACAGAGATGAAGACGGAATATGATCTAGGTCTTACCAATTCCAAGCCCAGAATGCTCCCTTATTAGCCAAGCTGCCTCTATTAACATAACACACACACACACTTACACACACACACAGAGAGAGAGAGAGAGAGAGAGAGAGAGAGAGAGAGAGAGAGAGAGAGAATGTTACACAATAAAAGACAACCTAGAGATCAGTAATCATGCACTTGATGGAAAGCATGAGGTCTTTGAACTGAGAGGCAGAGTTGTCAAACAAAGTTGTCTCAGTTGGTCTCTTTCAAGAAATCTTTTAAGATTTTTAACAGTTCATGGGAGACACTGTTGGAAGTACTTTTTAAGGATTGCTCAGGGAGGTTTCTCAGATCAAACCCATGAAACTCATAAAACCAGTTCACTCTGCAGGGATATTAATTATCAAGGATTCCCCTTGCTGTGATGAGAAACAAATTCCTCCTTATTTATTCCTACTTTTCTAATAGAATATTTTTCCTGCTACATCATGTTCTCACTGTCATGGTATTCCCCAAGATCCCCAAACTTAGCAACAACAATTAATCAAGGAAAAGAAAAGAATATGGGCTGAAGGAGTATTACAGGGAAAAAAACAGAAGCTTACAAAGAGAACAAAAAAAACTCAAAAACAAGAGATCTCAGTCACAACAGAGAGAATTGGAATGGGTCTTAATAATGGATAGAACAAACTCTGTCTCATTCCATTAAGATCTTTTCACAAATCATCAGTGCTATGGACAACCAACAAATAATATAAGGGCATCTTCTGAATTTTCTCCAGTTACTATGCCAAATAGAAAGCATTTATAAAAAGAGATTTAGGACAGTTAGGAGGTGAACCTAAATCAATCTGTGATCTTTGGGTGTCTTCCAACAGTCTCTCACTACTCACACTGTTAAATGAAAACAGTGAAGTTTTCAAGGTTTTCCTCATACCTCCTCCTCTCAGGAACTTGCCTCCCATATGCACTATGAAATCACCAATTCTTGTTAACGTGGTAGATAGGACTGCACTAAACACATAACTTGCATGGTCACAGGACTAGGAAGAGGATGGGAAGGTAGCTCCTATCTTAGAAGGTTTAAAAGGATTCATCTACTTGAATGGATTTTTCTAGACTCCCGAGCATAGGACTCAATGCATTTCTTTTAAAAGAAAGCATTATTAGAAATGGTTACGGGGAAAAAAAAGAAATGGTTACAGGGGACTCAAGACTCAATGGACAGGAAGGATTTACACGGTATTCCCAAGGGAATTCTTTATAAGAAAAAGGCAGATGTAAAATCTTAGTAAGAAAAAAATTATACTTTGTGCTGGGGATGGAGAAGAATGACCTCCTAGGAATGGAAAGGTATGAAGAATAGATATATTACAAAAATCGAGAGCATATGGTGAAGTGCCTTATACATTGGCTTGTAATTTTACTGGGATAGAATTTCCAATGAGTAGATTTCCAATGAGCAGAACAGCAACTTACAATCTTTAATGGGCATAGTAGGTGGCCCAGTGGATAGATCATTGGGTTCAGAATCAGAAATATTCATCTTTATGGGTTCAAATATGGTCTTAGATATTTACTAACTCTGTGAACTTGGGCAAGTCACTTAATCCTATTTGCCTCAGTTTCCTCAACTATAAAATGAGTTAGAGAACCAAGAAAAACCACTCTAGTGTCTTGGCCAAGAAAACTCCAAATGGGGTCATGAAGAGTCAGACAAGACTGAAATGAGTGAACAACAAACAAAACAATCTTGAAAGACTTGACTGCAAATGTTGATAGATTAGGTGACTTGCCTAGGATCACAAAATCAATATGTGCCAGAAGTCAGACTTAAACCCAGATCATCTTCTAAATCCAAGCCAAATTCACCAAAGAATTCTCTAGTCACTATGCCCAGGTTGCCAGGCTTTCCTCCATACATATTCAATATTTCATAGAAGTCTATTGAAATGAATCAATGCACTGAGTTAAGAACTGGGAATGGAAAGAATTCTCCTATCCAGTTGATTCGCAAGTACGAGAGATTCTTCCATGTCCCTTCTCTCATGTGTCCTTTGTTCCACTCCCACCAATATCACTGTATGTGAGGGTGTCATCACCAAATGCTTGAAGCCCTGCCACAGATAGCAAGTGTATCCAATCAACCCCCTCCAATCCATCTTATACACATTTACACATTAATATCATTCTTTGCTCAAGAACCTTCAAAGGAGCTATATGAATTCAAATAAAATTCCTTGATACCAGAGTTCAGCATTCTCCATTGTCAAGTTTTAACTTCTAATTCTATTTTGCTATTTCTATTACTCTCATATACAAACTTTCTCCTCCTACCAAGATGGCCTACTACATTTAGTCTCCTAACTTCCAAGCCCTTGATCTTAATGTTATTTTCTCCTCACCATTTACAAAATGTAACTTTGGGGAATGTTTTGGTCCATTCATTATGAAAGCCAAAACTCATACAAACTAGTCCAAAGTTTAAGGAGGGTCTTGGTGGTGCACTTCAAGATGACATGGAAAAGGTGAACTCTTCCAAAGATCACATGCAAGAATAATGAAGGAGAGGAAAAGAAAGGGAAATCTCCTCCAGCCCCCCCCCTTCTTATTAGAAGTCCAAGAAAGTATATGTATATCATAGAACAGTATTGTTCTACTAGAAACCAGGAGGGACAGGATTTCAGGGAAGCCTGGAGGGATTTGCATGAACTGATGCTGAGTGAGATGAGCAGAACCAGAAAAACACTGTACACCCTAACAGCAACATGGGGGTGATGATCAACCTTGAAGGACTCACTCATTCCATCAGAGCAACAATTGGGAACAACTTGGGGCTGTCTGCAAAGAAGAGTGCCATCTGTATCCAGATAAGGAGCTGTGGAGTTTGAACAAAGTTCAAGGACTATTCCCTTTAATTTAGAAAAAAACATATCTTATTGTCTGATCTTGTTACCTCTTAGACTTCTTGTCTCTTCTTTAAGGATATGATTTCTCTCTCATCACACCCAATTTTGATCAAGATACAACATGGAAACAAAGTAAGGAATGACAGATTGCTTTCCGTGGGGGGGGGTGGGGGAGGGAAGTAAGACGGGGGGGGGGATTGTAAAACTCAAATAATATCTTTAATAAAAATAAATTTAAAAAAAGAAGTACAAGAAAGAAGAGAAGTCAATTGTTTCCATTTCTTTTATAGACCATCAAGGGGGGAAGCTTCCTCCTGAACCACTGGTCAACTTCAGTGTATCTTTCCAGTCATGAGGACTAGCAAGAGTTTCTGGGGCATTAAAAGCAAGTGTATGTCCTTTAATGTTGAGCCAGAATACAACTTCAACACCTTGGGAAGGATCTGCACTCTCACTTCATCAAGTGGACTGGGGGAATTCAGTGGATCAAAGATCCACTGACCCACCTCCTGCTATGGAAGAACTTTAAGTGTGTATGAGTCTTTTTTTACCCATGGATTTCTAGGATTTCTAGGATACCTGAGATCTTGGAAGGGTTTAGCATCTAGTTTTCAAGGGAGGAGGGGAGAAAAAGAAAAGAGACAAGATTTGATTGAAGGGTTAAACAAATTCATTGACCAGAGGGAAAAAAAAATGTTTAAGATGCTTCAGTTAGGTAAAAGAAACCCTGGAATATACTGCTATGACAAGAGGAAGGAGATTCCAACCTTAGGGGAATTTTTGGAATGAAATGTTATTTTCTATTTGACTTTGGTTTCTGTATGCAAAAATGTTATATTTCCTTCTTAGTTCTAGAACTAGGACAAGAGGTATTCAGAAAGGAAGGATTGGATTTCTTTTGTACTTCTCAGTTGTGACTCTTAAACTAAAATACATAAAGCATTTCAATGACTATACATTTCCACATTTAGAGAGCTTTATTTTGCTTTAAAGTTGGAAACAAATGACAAATTCTAGACATACATTAAAAGAAATGAAGCCTGGGAAAGGGGAAAAAACTGAAGGGAAATAAGAGTTAACTTTTTGTGTGGTACATTTTGGGGCACAGAGTTAAAAATAGAGAATGCAAATAATCCTAGGCCAATTTTGCCAAAAGCTGACAGTCAAAAGTGTCTATGATTCAGAAAAATCAACAGTCTATAAGAAGAGAGGCTGTGTGCCATATGTGGGATCATAAACTCAAGAAAAGTCTCAGTTAGGAAGAAAAGGGCCACCCTGATAGCAGGAAGCTAATAAGAGAAAGCCCCTCCAACAAGACTGGTAACTGGCCCTGATTAAGTCCTAGGCCCTACCAAAAAAGGAAACAATTTATAATTCCAAGATCTTCATCTGGCCTCTGGTGCCTGAAAAAACTGTTAAATGTAAATTAACTGAAATTATTAAAGGATGACTGTTTCATAGTTTTAATAGGGATAGTTGACATCTAAAGTCCTTTCCAGCTGTAGATATTAGTACTTGAGAATTTCTGCTCCAAATATAATAGGATATTAGAAAAAAACAAGAATCGGTAAACATATTTCCACCTGTAAATAGTGATAACTTGTTAGTCGTATTCCAAAGTAAAAATCTAGTTGCCTAAATTCTATTAATTAAATCTTCACTTAAAGTCAAATAATTGTAGAGTCTTAGTCAATGACTGGAAGACAGCAACTATCTCACTAAAAAAAAGGAAGAGTAAGCAACCTCAGTCACAGTTCCATTCTGAGATGGGTAGCTAGGGCTACAGCTGCAAGAAATGGGGATGAGGGCAAACTAAGGATCTGCAGAAAATGTTAGAACAGTCCCCACATCACAGGAAGAGAAGGGAAGATAGCTACTACTCCCTTACTAGTTCCATTGAAAGGATTTTGCAGAAGCCCTTGGGATGTGGTAGCTGATACCAACCCAGCAACAAGGTACCTCATTGCTTTCCACCTCAATGGTAGCCATAGTTGGTTCCCCAACTCTGTAAAAAGTCAGGACCACTGATTGAAATGTGGATCTAAGGTCTCCCTCCCTCCCTCCTTCTGCTGGTGAAATAACTTAGCAGCTCCCTACCATTCATCCTGCAGGCATCCATCAACTTGGTATCTCTTTTAACCAAAGTATCTTTGAACCATCATTCACTTCTCAAGCTTATCATTGACCCTGATCTGACAATCAGACCTCTAATACCAACTATTAGAGACATTGAGTATTTAGAGTACAACCTACTGCAGGAAAAGATGATAAAGAATCCCTTTTGCGTGCAGCTAGGTGGTATGTAATGGATAAAACACCGATCCTGGAGTCAGGAGTACCTGGGTTCAAATCCGGTTTCAGACACTTGATAATTACCCAGCTGTGCGGCCTTGGGCAAGCCACTTAACCCCATTTGCCTTGCAAAAATCTTAAAAAAAAAAATCCCTTTTCGATTGAGTCTTCTATGGAAGCTCTAATGGACCAATCAAACAAAGCACTCCTGACTAATTAGCCTCGGAAGGGCTAAAGGAAGAAAGAAGAGAGACATGGATAGTCCCAGACAGAGCCCCTGAAACAGCCTCAGTAGAAAACAATGAACTTAGGCTAGAAGCTCCCTGTGATCATTAAGGTATGCCAGGAAAATTGGATGCTGCCAATCCAATCTAGGTGTTACGGTATGACTTTGGCCACTATCTTCATGTTGACTCCTTCAATGTCAAGGGTGACTGAGTGGCAAAGAATTGGAAATTGAGGGGATGCCTATCAAATGGGGAAAGGTTACAAATTATAGTATATGAATATTATGGAATATTCTTCTATAAGAAACCAAACTCTAGAGAAGTATGCAATGAATTACAGGATCTGATGTTGGGTGAGATGATCAACCCTGATAGATGCAGCTCCTCTCAGCAGTTCAGAGAGCTAGGACAACCATATTAGACCAACTATGGACAATGTTATCCCCAGTCAGAGGAAGAAAAACAAAACAAAATTTTTAAAATTCCATCAAAATCTGATGAAAACCACATTCACTTTTTTAAAAAATATTTCTTTTGTACAATATTAACCTGACTGTTTGCCTTTGAGGGGATGGGGGTGGGAAGGGAGGGTGGAAGGAAAGTTTCTAACTTAAAAATAACCATATGCATATGGATGAATGTTGAAAAGCTTTCATAACATGTATTTGGAAAGGTCAAATTATCAATAAAAATAAATTAATTGTTGTGGTAAAGAAGTGGAAATTAAGTGAATGTCCATCAATTGGGGGAATGGCTTAATAAATTGTGGTATATATATATGTGATGTTCTATTAGAAACCAGGAGGGATAGAAATTCAGGGAAGTCTGGAAGGATTTTCATGAACTGATGCTGAATGAGATAAGCAGAACCAGAAGAACATTGTACACCCTAACAGCAACATGGGGGTGATGATCAAACTTGATGGACTTGCTCATTCCATCAGTGCAACAATCAGGCACAATTTGGGGGTATCTGCAATGGAGAATACCATCTGGATCCAGAGAAAGAATTGTGGAGTTTGAACAAAGACCAAAGACTATTACCTTTAATTTAAAAAAAAAACTGTTATCTTGCTATGTAATTTTGCTATAGTTTATACTTTATTTTTCTTGCTTAATGATGATTTCTCTCTTATCACATTCAACTTAGATCAATGTATACCATGGAAACAATGTAAAGACTTAATAGACTGCCTTCTGGGGGGGGGGAGAATAAGATTGGGGGGAAATTGTAAAATTCAAAATAAATAAAATCTTTCTTTTACAAACAAAAAAATTTTAATTAATTAATTAATGGGGGGGGGTGGCTCAGCTTCCTTTACTACTAGGACCAGGACTGGAAGTTGGAATTCTGGAGATGAGGAAAGGGGCCATTCTTTCCCACCTCCTTGCCCAGGAATTTGATCTAGGGCCTCTTTCTCTCTGCTGCCCTTCCTACATCCCTGCCTTCCCCTGATACCTGCTTCAAATAGGATACACAGATGCTCACCAAAAGGTGGAAGGAAGGAAATAAGTCTTTATAGAGCACTTATTGTATCCCAGACATCATGCTAAGCACTTTACAAAGACTATTTCATATGACCTATCCAACCCTAGGAGGTAAATGCAATTATTATCCTCATTTTACAACTGATGAAAGTGAGGCAGACAGAACTTAGGTGACTACTCAGGGTCACAGAGATACGAAGTGTCTGAAGTTGGATTTGAACTGGGGTCTTCTGATCTCCAGGCCCAGCACTCTGTCTGCTGCACCATCTAACTGACCTGCCCTACCTTCCCCTAGCTGCTAGCGCCGGATGATGAGACATTCACTGCTTGGATCTACAGGACCAAGACACCAGTTGACCTCAGCCTGGGAAGCAGAAGATACAGTCCCAGACCAATAGTGATAAATGTTTTGGGTGTGGTTGCTAATCCAGCCTGGACACCCTAGTTACTATCCCCAGTCAGGCTCTGGACATTCTGGTCTGTACCCTTCTGGAGGCTTCTGGAAGACATTCCGAACAGAGACAAACAAAGGTCTCCATAAGCTGCCTACCTTCCCAGCTTAGTCAGAGAGTTCCATGAACAAAATTCTCACCTCCCCAAAAGGAAAATCAGGCCTTTCTGGAAGGTCTCACTATGCTCATGGCAAGATGAGAATCTTAAGCTAGAACCTCTGTGTCCAGATCCAAGGATCTGAAACAGGAAACTGAGACCATGTCATGACTTTGGGTCAAAGTAGATGATGAGGGGGTGGCCTTTCCCAAGTCCATGACAGTGGTTCCCCATCATCTTAAAATAGTCAAGTGGTTCTAGGATATTATCAACATGATGAGCAGATTCATGTGTGGAAAGGAACCCTCTCTAGAAGAACAAATTCTACTTCCAGAGTTACCACCATGGTAGTAGATTCCCACCCTTGATCCATGTTCATGTGTGTAACAGGGCTCTGGACAGAACAGTGGACTCTTTAAGCTGATTATATTCAAAGCCTTCCTCTCTTTAAAGAAAAGGAGGGGGAGGGAAGGATAAAGTATATAAAGCTAACCTATGGGAGTGGATTAATCCTCCTGATCATTACTTCAACCATTTAGGAAGTTGTCACCATGTGAATTGTGGCACCTATTTTGGGAATTTCATACAAATAATGGTGCATAGTTGAGAGAAATAAAGATATAAAAACAGATTCTATTTACCTATGCTTTTCCTCCAAAACAATGGAAGAATATAGTATATGTGTGTTTCTATATACATAGATATAATACATATATAATATAAGAATATATAACAATAATAGTAACTAACATTCATATAATACCACCCATGTGACAGTACTAATAATTACAATTACTATTTCATATGATCCTGACAACAACCCTGGGAGGTAGGTGCTGTTAATTATCTCCATTTTACAGGTGAGGAAACTGAGACAGACAGCAGTTAAATGACTTGCTCATGGTCACAGCTAATGTCTGAGGCTGTACTTGAACTCAGGGAGTCCTGACTCCAGGTCCAGTGCTCTCTATCCACTGTGTCATCTTGCAATTCCATCATTATGCTTTACTATCTGTTTATAAGGACTGTAATATCCAATAAAGAAGGCAAGAGTGGTTCCATGGGAAAAGCCCTGGGAATTTCCTTGGACAAGTCCCATTATCCCTCAAGTTCTTTTCTGCATGGAGAAGGGTAAACTAGACATTCTCTAAGGTCCCTGGCTCACCCTCTGTTCAATGATCTTGAGGGTAAGTGAAACACAGATTAGGGATGAATTAATTATCCTGTTATTTAACCATTATAAGCTTGTTTATCTGAACAATTGCTTTATTGCCTAGCTTTGTCTAATAAAGCCTTTAATTCCCAAGTAGCTCCTGCTGGAACTTAAAAGAAAAAGTGCTCATTACCTTCTTAATGCCTACGAACAGTAACCTCTATTATTCCTCTGTGAACACTACGGGCCCCTCACTTTTCTCTGCCAAGGTTTTCCTTGAGTCTCAGAGCTCCCTGCATGTCTCTGAGCTTTCCTTTTTTAAAACTGGAAACAAGTAAGATCCAAATCTGACCCAAATTCTTAGCTTGCTAATGGCATAATGGCATCTCAATCAACCAACCAATCCATGTTCCCTGTACTTTAAATTTGATCTTCTTAAAGGAGAGAGAGAGAGAGAGAGAGAGAGAGAGAGAGAGAGAGAGAGCACCTTTTTCTTTTGAGCATTTCAAAAGCAAAAATAAAAAAATAACATGTTTAAAGCAAATCTATACTTTTTATAGAGCTATAAATCAATATATAATATGAACTGTAATTAATTAGGGTTACTTTGAAATTAAAATTCTTGTTTTTAAGACTACAGATCTGTTCCTTCACATATTTAAAGTTTAATACTAAAATATTTAAAATGACTGAAATACTGTTCATAAAGAATTCTTTCACTTTTTAAAAATGTATTTTAAGAAAATACTTATGCAAACATTGCTTAGAATACACTTACAATAAAACATTGTGACTTAGTGAGATATTGGATGAAAAAAAATACATCTTTCCATCTTCCATCCTCCCTAGCCATGACATCTAGAACATCAACGTTATTTTAAACCTTGCCATTTTTTATTACAGTATCCTCATTCACTAGCCATTGAGAAATAATATCTTCCTGAAAAACACTGACATCTGACTTTTAAGCTGAAGAAGAAAAGTTTATTGATGGGAGTTCACAAAAAGGCTGTTGGCTGCCTAAAGATATACAACCCACTTCCTGCCACTAAAGCCCCTGGGAAGCTTCTCAAACTAAAAATCAATGTGGAGCCAGGGAGTTCTAATAAATATGGATAGCAGGATATGACCCCCAGCCACTAATTCAGCTTATTCCACACTTCAGAATAGGACACAAAGCCTCATTGGAAAAAGCTACTCATACTTTCTTCCTTCACTGCCAGTAACTCGGTCAAAGGTGGTAGCCTATATGTATTTTCTAGCTAGAACCCTAGCCATTGTTACTGGGGGATGACATACAGGTAGGCAAGATCATTCCAAACACATAAAGTAAGCAGAATAAGCTAAATTTTAGGTTTTATAAGAAGTCCAGCCCTCCAATTTGATTGAAGAACAAATATTCTACAGAAAAAGGGTCTGATTCAAGATTATGTCGTTTCAGTAGTTTCAATGATGTCTGACTCTTGGTGAGTACATTTAGGGTTTTCTTGACAAAGACATTCAACTGACAAATGAGGAAACTGAGGCAAATAGGATTAAATGACTTGCCCAGAGTCACAGCTAGTGTCTGAGACTGGATTTGAACTGACTCCAGACCTATTTGACCTTTGTGTTCAAGATATTTAGATAACTTTACAGATGCCTTGAGATGGAAAACAAGTTAGAACATGCCCACTCTGCTTCTAATCACACCTACAAGTAATGTCTATTCTAAACCTAATTTAGCACTTTGCCTTCAAAGTAAAATTTTGTTTCCAAGCAGTATGGGAAAAAAATAAACACTCAGAAGAGTCCAAGTCCAGATAACATTACAATAAACTTAAAGCACAATGTTAAATGATCTCATTAATACTGACTACACCTAAAGAGGTAGGCTGACAACTATAACAATCCTTAAGAGATGAAGAACCAAATAGTTAAATAAATTTCCCCAAGGTGACAACCAGTATTTTTGGTAAGGGTTTTGAAAAGAAAGTTGACTATGATTTCACTGTATAACTTGAATTTGTTGAGCAATTATGAAAAGCACTGATCTCTATGGGATATCAAAGGATTTCCCAATTAGGAATCAGTGTGTTTAAAAATGCTACACTTTACAAATAGATTGATCATTAATTTTTCATGAGGCTTATAAATCCTAGATTATATACAAAGAACAAATTACTAAAAAAAAAAAAAAAACACCTCTCAAGGAGGGGATTATTACCAACTCAATTAATATGTATCACAGGAAGCTCAGGTTAGTCTACTCTCTTCAATGAGGTAAAAGTATTCACCAGCTATGAACCAAACTATTCAATTTCAGAGACTAAGGATCTGATCATTGAATAAAAATGTGTGAAATGAGATTAGACAGGAATCATGAGTGATTAGCTAAAAGAATCAGTCATCCCTCGGCCTATTTATCAAACAAGCCAGTGTAGAGTTGGATGGACTATGCCACTCTAGAAAAGGAACTACAATCAAGCCCCTAGGAAATAATTTCTTAGCACAGTGGTTCCTATTTAGTGGTTGGTTCACAAGGATGGTCCGAGAATTTCATGCTAAAAATTCTTTAATAATAGCTTAAGTGGTAAATAATTGCTATATTATAGCCTTATATAGATACATAGGTTTGCATTGTTATTTGTAATATTAATTGGAGCTTTGGGGGAATAAAGGTTATCATTGTAATTATTGTAAGAGTTTAATGAATTCTAAAAGAATAATAAGCTATATATTAAATTAGGGAAGGGGGCAGTTTTTCTAAAAAATTCATAAACACTTTGGGAACCATTCTTAGAAGGACAGTTTCTTTCTACTCTTCTCCTCAGTAGATCCTTGTATTCTATCAGAGTTCCCACTGTTGAGCAGTCCTTAACAGTGTCCACTAATGCCAATAGCAACTGACATAAGAGTCTTGGAGGTCAAAGAGCAGCAATTTTGAGATGTGACCAGGCAGAGACCATGTAATTATTATTAGATCTGGGTTGATTATAAAATAAGAGATAAGCAAACCTGATCCACCAAAAATTAGAACAAAATCAAAGTCCAGAAATTCAAAATCCTTTCATTCGTATCCTTGATTCCTTCTCCTCTGGGACTCTGTTCTTCTCTCTCATCTTTTCCCCCTAACCCCAAAGCCAAGGAAGAATTCTTTTTCCCTCTGCCTACAAATATAATCAGTTCTCTCCAACTCTAAAAACAAAAACCACATTCACCCTCTCAAAGCTGTTGAGTTGAATGTCTTCTCCCCTTCATTACTAAATTTCCAGAGAGAAAATGCTGTTCAATCTGCCTCCCCTTCCTTGCCACCTACCCTCTTTCCATTTCCCCTAAATCTGAATTCCCATCCCAACTGCCACCACTGAAATGTTCTCTTCAAAATCATAAGTGACCAAATCCAATGGTCTTTTACTTAGGTCACATCTTCTCTGAACTTTCTGAAGCATCTGGACACTGTTGATCACCTCCTCCTAAATATATCCACCCTTGATCCTCCCTGAACCACTACCTCCCTAAATTCTCTTCCTACCTTGGTGTCCAAATACTTTATTTTGGTCCCCTTTCCTTGGCTCTCCTTTCTTTTCCCCAAGTAGAGGAAGTATCTCAGGGTTTTTTTTTCTATTTTCCATCTACACACACTTTTCTTTCACTGTCACTCACTATGAAGTACTCAACTGTGATCACCTCTATTCAGAGGATTACAAATCTATATAGACAGACTTGATCTCTTAATTGAATTATAGTCTCTAAACTCTAATTATCTGCTTAAATATCTGTGCCTGAATATCCACATTAAACATGTCCAAAACTGAGCAAATCATCTTCTACCCAAAATCTGCCCCTGTTCTCAATTTTCTTATTTTTGTTTGAGGAAAAACTCTAACACAAATCACCCTGGCCCACTACCTGAAGGCCAGGTGTCTTACATTTCAAAAATGTCTAATCTCTCTTCAAATGGCTCTTTCCCTCAATTTTAAAAGGGGGGGGGGTCACACACACATGCTATGTTTATTTGCAACATTCATTCTCTGACTGTAAAAGTCACAAAAGGAAAAAATTATTAAAGTAAGTGTGTGTGTGTGTGTGTGTGTGTGGTCTACCTCAAATAATGCAGAGGTGAGTGGATAATCCACTAGCTGAGCAGATGGAAAGTACCCTAGGATGGCAGAAGTTAGCTCTGTAGAATTGATCCACTCCACATTTTAATATTCCAAGAAGTTGTTCTTGATTCAGACTCAAGATGTTCTGAAGGTTAAAAAGCTTTTAAATACATGTAACTGAAACCTAGACTGGTTAAGAAGATTCATATATAAAATCACAAAACCCTGAGTTGGGTCTCACATCATTTAATCCAGGTTTCAATGAGCAACTGCCACAGTTGAAAGCATCTGGTATAAGCGTCTTCAGCATAGTTAGGGGTTATCCTAAAATTCAAGATACAGAAATATGGTGGCCTTGGGAAAGCCACTTAACCTCATTTGCCTTGCAAAAACCTTAAAAAAAAGATACAGAAATATGTATTACAGAATGGAATCAACTCGGCATTAGGATGGATGTGCTCAGTTACACCCCTACCTTTCTAATCAACGTTTCATCCAAACCATGCTATATTTAGACATCCCCTACTGCATTGAGCTTCTTATATGACCCTCCAGAGTCATAATTCATGTACAACTTAACTTTATTTACCAGATTTGGTTCTAAATGACTGAGGTTTTTTTGCTTGCTTGTTTTTTAAATGAATGCAGCTCTGAGAATATAAAAGTATCACAGAAGTTGGAAAAAACCTGATAAGATCTGATAAATAGTATGCAGCTTTTCTTTGATGATCTCTAGGGCCAAGTGGGTCTATTTTTTAAATAGCTCCAATTATTAGGAAGATCATTTTAACATTAGGCCTGTTTGAGATTAAACAATAACAACAAAAACAAGCAATCCCTCTTCCACATGACAGCTCTTGAAATACTAGAAATCCCCTATGATAGCCTCCTCTCCAATTCTCCAGGCAGTGGAGTCCCAGTTTGTTCAATCAATCCTCAAAAGGCCTAACCTTAAGACCTTTAGTATAGTACTTGTACATGGTAAGCACTTAAAAATAGGTTGTTTCATTCATTCTATCATTACGATAGCCCTCATCTGGACACTCTCTAGCTTATCAACATCTTCCCAAAAAAGTAGCATGCAATCTTTAAGCATGATCTGACCAGACTAGATTAGAACAAACAGAATGACCAAATCCTGGGTCACTCTTTAAGCAGTTTAGGGTATCTATACTTTTTTTGACTGCAATATCCTATTAAATCTGAAATCCAATTAAATGCTCAGATCTTTTTCATATGAAATGTTATCTTGTAAGCCTCCCCTCCAAGATAAATGTATAGCCTTCCAAGGGGGCAATTTTGATTGGGACAAGATTTCTTTGAATATTATAAGAACATATGTATCTGTATTTTTTTTAAATTGGTCTTGAGGGAAGGGAGGGTGGAGGGAAATTTTCTAACTTAAAAATATACATGTGCACATGGATGAAAATAAAAAAATACTTTTTTTTAAAAAATTAGTATCAACTTTATTTGTCCTGTATATTTAAAAGACCACCAAAAATTATGGTAAAAGATATTTTGATGACTCTCTTAAGTGTCATATTGAGAAAGACATCTTAATTGGGTTTGAAAAATCAAACTAAAATGGAAAAAAGAAGCAGGCAGCCAGTTATAACATGGTTATTACCTTTTCTTTATATAGCATGTAAATCCACAGCAGATTGTGATTTGCAGTAATAGTATGAAAACACTAAAAATCCCCAAAATAATTCAGTCATAAAATGCAAAGATGCATATTTTAAACCTACTTAGGAAAAGGATTTTACACCAACAGCCCTAATTGACAATTTAAAAAAAAATTTTAAAGCATTTCATTGTCTGTAAAAAATAGTTGTTTTACTGATTTTATGTCATTCACTTGAACTTTACTGATGATGAAATTTAGTTAAATGGTTCACATCCACATCTACAAAATGTCCTTGTAATTTGATTATTTTAGAATGATTTCAAAACTATGATCTGTACTTTCACATTTCTTTTGCCTTGATCATCCTCCAGATCTGAATCTGTAACCTTGGCTATGCCTAAAAGAACATAGAGGAAGAAACAAGAGGAGGAGAAAGAGAAAGAGGGCACAAGAGATATTGTGAAGAAGACTTGGGCCTCTAACTCACTGACTCATCTACTAAATTTGACTGTATACACCAAAGACATCAAAGATCTTTGACAAACTGATATATTATGGGGAAAATTCTGGCTTGTAACCATATATGACATGTGGCCTCCATGTACACAAGTCAAAAATGTTTTATCATAACAAAAATTCTAATTTTGCTTAATTTAAAGATTTTAGGAAAATCTTCAAGTTCTTCCTAACAAAAGCTACACAGAAAATAGAATTCACTGAGTGAAGGGAGGGAATATAAGACAGATAAAAATAAAAGTAATCTTTGGCTCTTCTAATTAGCATTACTAATCTAACTTCCTTCCATCATCTTATGTTTGTATTTATTCTTAGAGTGGAGTTGTGTAAAATATTACAGTTACCAATTAGCATGTAATACTTGTGCCAACCAATCAGTTTTATACTGATATAACAATTTCCATTTTCTAAAATTTGCAAAGGTTCTGGAAGACACCATGTTAGCCCACATTTCCCTTTACAGTATCAACTTTGAAATAACTAAGAAGTAATCACTTCTAAAACAAGTTCTTAGTTGAAGAATGAAGACAACAATTCATGACTGCCACATAAATAACAATAATATACAAGTGGGTATGGCCCTCAACTAAGACACAGAAAACTTCAGATGTCCCCAAGCAAAAATATCACAATCTGAACCCACTTCTCAAACTAGTCAAAAAGATACAACTATTAACAATAAAAAAAAATAGAGCTTTTTAAAATTTGCAAAGCCATTTATATTTGTCTTACTTGATCCTCACATCCCTGTGAATTGGAGGCTACTGTAGCCATTTTACTGATGCATTCACTGAGGCTCTGAAAGTTAAGAAACTTGATGAAGAACAACTTTTTAAGTCTTTTAATACAGAATCATTTTTAGAGATGGAAGGGACCCTGTCGGCTAACTAGTCTAACCTCTTTTAAGTTTATAGATCAGTGAAATGGAAGTCCAAAATGGTTAAGATCATACAAATTGTAAGCTAAAAAAGCCATGATTCAACTCTTAAGTTCTCTAATTTCAAATTCAATAACCTTTCCACAATGACATTCAGCTGTTTAGTTGTCCATTTGTTGTTATTTTCACATACACACATAAACACTTATTCACTCACTCTCTGGCTAACCCACCAAACCCACCTCCTTTCTAATCACAAATTTCTCTGATCATAAGATTTCAAACGGCATAAAAGTCCTGCCATATTTTTTTTGTTTCTTTTTTGCTTTAATATCATTAGTCATTGGTCCAAATGAGAAGAAAAGCAAAGTTAAAATCACTTTACTGAGATCGGAGAGGAGAATCTAAGTGTTGAATTTGTGCCATTAAAAACTTCTTAGGAAGAACTCAGTGCAAATTAAATGTTTCTTAAACACCTCCTATGCATAAGAAACTGGGGATTCAGAGAGAAGACAAATTATCCATAATTTGTCTGAAGTTCCACCTAGGACTGGAGCAAGAGTGTGCTGGAACCAATTCTCCCCAGTTTTCAAAGGCATTGTAAATTTTTCAATGGAAGAGCATGGACACCTCAGAAATCAGCAATCTGACAAATTAGGCTTTATTTACTGTTCTGTTCATAGTCTATACTTAAGAAAGCATTAGCAAAGCAGATTAAACTTAAAAGAATGTATTCATATGCCATCTTCCATCTCTCCCTTAAACATTTACCTATCTTGAGCTACCTATCAATATTGAGATCAGCATCAATGCAGTAGAAGTCTCAGGGAATGGAGTCATTAATGGTTATATAATAATTAATGACACTAGTAATAATAAATAAAGCACATTTATAACACTTTAAAATTAGCAAATTACTTGATATCTGTTCTTCCATTTGAGCTTCACAACACTCCTGAAGTAAACAACAATAGTAAGGTGTTCTTCATTAGCTGGATCTTCATATTTAAGTTTCTTTCCCACACTCAGTTCTTACTTATACCAGGACACAAGTAATTTTATTTCTATTCCCCTACTTCCAAGCCACAAACAAGTTAACCGCTTCCATATTTCTTCTGTGTCTCTTCTCTAGTCATCCCCTCCCACTAATAGTAAGTAGTCCCATCTGTTGGAGAGAACTGAAGAGGTACAGATGACCATCACAGGTCATTCCCTATATGCATCTCAAGTTTGAGAAAATAGCACCAAGGGAAAGTCTCTTGAGTAGTGAAAGGTAATTAGGGTAGCCAGAAGGGTAACTAGGGTCATGAGGAAAGTGAAAAATGGTAACTTCAGATGTCCTTAGCCCTTTATGTAATTTCTTTCTAACCATTCCTAAATTATCTTACTGCCAGTCCCAACAATCTTTAGCTTCAAACATCGATTTAGACATTCTAATTAAAAACAGAATGCCTTGGTTCTAAATCAAATTCTTTAAGTCTTTCTGTTTACAGTTAAAAATTACTTCTGCTCCAGTAGGCCAAATGTTTATCTTATATGGCACATTTTTACTAAATAGGAGGAAGCTGGGAATTTGAATTAACAGATTCAATGTAGTCTCTCATTCCCAAGTGGGGGTCATTATTTCTTTAAGCATTCTTTACCAAATGTTGCTTCCAAATAAGTTATTTCAATTATTTTTACCTAAATTTATTTCAGATTTTTATAAAAGCACACCTCCTTTCACATTTCCAAGATATCTGATATCATTACCATATCTACTGCCTCTACCAATGCAGAGTAGAACTCTGCATGTCTTAGGAAATGGTTTCAAGAGCTTCTCTAGGCAGAAAATTCCATTTCATTGCCCACCTTCTAGGGCTGAGCCCCTCTGACCTTAGCTTGGTGGAACCTCAATCAACCAACTAATCAGAGTCCTTAACATGAAGCTTTCCCAGGTTTGAGAGTTTTCCAAAGCTTGTGCACTTCTGACATGACCTTTGATAATGCAGGGACACTTCCATATCTTAAGATGAATTAGAGGGGGGCATTAATCAGCATTATCTTTGTATTTTGATGGTTGTTACTTATGGAAAAGAAATACTCTTCTAATAGCATTAATTCTATACTTCTCTTTTTTAATTTTTTTATTTGTTATTGACATTAATTTTTCCCAGTATTCTTCTCACTTCCCCTTCCTAGACAGCCATCTCATAACAATATACCTAAAGGAAAGAAGATGAAGGGGAAAAATGTCAGTACAACCCATCATTAATTAAACTTGATACTTTTCAAAGTCCTTTCAAGGGTTATCTTATTGGATCTTAGCAACAGTACTGTGACATCACCAATTGTAGTTCTTTTTTTTTTTTTATATGTTTGCAAGGCAAATAGGGTTAAGTGGCTTGCCCAAAGCCACACAGCTAGGTAATTATTAAGTGTCTGAGACCGGATTTGAACCCAGGTACTCCTGACTCCAGGGCCTGTGCTTTATCCACTGCGCCACCTAGCCACCCACCAATTGTAGTTCTTGAGCTGGCAGGCATCTTGGAGGCTCGACCCTCTCTTTATACAAATAAAGAAACTAAGGCTCAGAGAAATTAAGTGGTTTGGCAGGTAAGTGAAAGAGCAGGGATATTACTTGTCAGATGAGTTAAATGGAAGGAAGAGATAATTAGTGATAAAGCCAACCCCAGACTAGTTAGAATCCAGATCCCTATTCCTCCCCTTTCAAGAGGCTGTCATCTGAAGTTTTGTGGAAGTGCCTATCTGTTCATTTTAACAACACTTTAACTCAAGATAGAATCGTCTCCCCTATCCTCCAAATATTTAACACTTTTCAGAAATACTAATAAAATTCAATATACAAATATATACCAAGCAATTGCTAAGAGCTGAGCACTGTATCTGCTGCTATGGGGAGATATAGAGTGATAGTAAAGGGAATAAAGAATGAGGATAAACATAAAATAAAATTGGGAGAGAAAAAAAAAGACTGCCTTGGAAGGAAAAAAAAAGATGTTGTCTGGGAGCCTACTGAATATAGTCTGAATGTAGGCAACCAGAACTAAGTAATTTATATGCAAGACATCTACTTCCAAAGCCACCTCCCTTTCTAGTATACAAAAGGCTTTGATATTCTTTTCTCCAATAGAACATAAGCTTCTTGAGGGCAGAGACATTTTTTGCCTTGTTTCCCTAAGTTCCAAACCCAGAACCTGGCATGCATTACTTACTTAATAAATGTTTCTTGATTGATTTCAGTTTCCTTACAAGAACTAAGTTTTAGTGGAGAGTCCTGGATTGTAAATCAAGAGATCTGATTTCTCTAAATCCTGATATATCCACTTAACTCAAATTCAACCTTATAAATGCAATCATTCTGGCCTTCAGTTCCCTCATCCATTAAATGAGAGTCTGATCTACACAAGCTCTAATGTCTCATATAATAACAATAGAATTATTTATAAAGCACTTACCATGTACCAGACACTGCCCTAGAGATACCAAAAAAAAAAAAAAAACAGGTAAAAGTTTCTCCCATCAAGGAGTTTATAATCCAACAGGAGAGACAACATACAAATAAGCATGTATATAAAAATCATTTAAAAGGTAAATTACAGATGATCTCAAGATAACTATCCTGTCCTTTAATCCCAGGAGTTCTAAAGTAGGAGATCATAAATTTCAGACCCACAAGTGATATTAGAAGCAAATGAGTTCAATTCTTTCATTTTACAGATAAAGAAACTGAGACATAGATTTCATGAATTGTCCAGAGTACTATTAAACAGCAAGTTTGGAAGAGGCATTTGAATCAAGTCTTCTATAGATCTCAAGTCCTTTTCAATCTATTTATTCTAACCCTTTGAGACAGTCCTAAATTTGAGGAGTTAATCACTAGGTCAGAAGAAGTTGTGAATTTTTCAGACTGCAAGAACACTAAGTTATAGAAGGGTTCCAGTTTGCACTGATGGAAGAAACTTCCATACCAATAAAATTATAGACCTATGTATTAGATATAATTTTTTAATGTTTTCGGCATTTGTTGGTGTGATTTTATTTCACTTATTGAAAGTCACATTTTCCACAGTAATATAATAAAGGGCATCTAGGAAAAAGAAGCAAATGTACAAATATTTGCTTTGTTGTATTTACAAAAATAAAATTATTCTAGATGGGACAAACCAACATGTAATTCACCAGATCTTTCTACAAGTTTGCCCCAGAAGTACAAAAGCAATCATTTATTTTTTTTATTCTGCTTCTTTTTTTGCTCAATTACATGGTAATAACTTTTTTTTTAGGTTTTTGCAAGGCAATGGGGTTAAGTGGCTTGCCCAAGGCCACACAACTAAGTAATTATTAAGTGTCTGAGGCCACATTGGAACTCAGGTACTCCTGACTCCAGGGCTGGTGCTCTATCCACTGTGCCACTTAGCCGCCCCCTGCTCTTCATTTTTTAAAGCATAATATATTTCATCAAAATCATATACCACAACTTGTTCTGCCATTTCCCAATTTTATAGGCATCTCCTCAATTTCTAATACTTTGCCATCACATAAAGAACTGTTCCAAATATTTCTCTATACATGAAGTCATTTCCTTTTCTCTATTATATCTAATGATGGCATTGCTGGATCAAAGGGTATATGCCGTTCTGAAGTCATTTGAACTTGTTCTCCAGAATGGTTGGATCACTTCACAATTTGTTAACAGTGAAATAATGTCCCTATTTTCCCCAGTACCTGCAATATTTGTCATTTTTCTTTTCTGTCATATTATCTAATCTTAAAGGTATATGAGGAGTTAAATACCATGCTTTTATCCTGGTGAAAAGCCTCAATATATTAAAAAAAACACAGTATACATAATTTCAATTATCTCAAACTTAGAGTGAACTTGCCACAAAGAAAACTAAAATTTGTGCAGTTTATGCTCCTGTTTGAATAGACCACAGTGTCATTTTTAATTAAGTTTACAAGTAGCCTGTAGCATTAATGATGGAGCTGTGATGTGGTCTAATTATTTCAGAAAACAGTTTGGAAATATATCCCAAGAACCACTAAACTGTGCAAACCTTTTGACCCATCAAGGTCACTATTACAGAGGTTGAAGGCAAAGGGAACAAGTCATATGTACAAAACATTTATATAAGCACTTTCTGTTGTCGCAAAGTACTAGAATCTAAAGGGGTGCCCATCAACATAACTAGAGTTTATAAATGTAATACAACATCTTGCTGAAAGAAATGACCAAAGTAATAGATTTAGAGAAAAATAGGCAAAGTTATATGAACTGAAACAGAATAAATCAAAAGCTGAACGAGGGAAAAGTCTGAACTGGGATGACAGCACCAAAAAGAACAACATTTATAAAGTCTTAATATTTTTTCTTAATTTTATTTATTTAAGGCAGTGGGGCTAAGTGACTTGGCCCAAAGTCACACAGCTAGGTGATTACTGAGTGTCTGAGGTCGAATTTGAACTCAGGCCTTCCTGACTCTAGGGCCAGTGCTCTATCCATTGCACCACCTAGCTGTCCCAATATTTTCAATACAATGAAAAATCACAACTCCAAAGGACATATGAAAACAAAATCTCCTTGCCTCCTTTACAGATGGAAAGAACACATTTTCAAATTTGGCTGTGTGACTTTTTTGGTTTTAATATATTTATTTGACACAAGGGACAATTTTCTGTTTTCATTTTCATTCAGAGGCATCTTTAAGTGGTAACATTGGGTTAAGTGAGATTGATGTTTGTCTAGTACAGAATCCCCAAAAAATACAGTAAAATTAATAAGTAGCCAGTTAAATCTTACTGGCTAGGCTAAAAAGGAAACCCTCCAGGCTAGAGAACTCAATGACAGAAAAAGAGATTGAATTGTTGGAGGAAGCCCATTTAATCCAATCCATACTAAGAACCTGAAAACCAGGGTTAAAAGTCCCCAGTGTGAATCCTGCCTCCTTAAATAAAAGCACCAAGTTCACAAGGTGAGTCACAAAGAGAATCTTGATTTTAAAAAGACACAGAACCTGTTCCATCATCCATCTTAAATAAACAAGGGAAGACATCCCTTCTAGGCCACTACCCTTGGGTTTTTCAAAGCACTTATAGAAGAGTTAAACTAATTAGACTAATCAGCCAATTCAGTTCCACATGGTTATAGCCTAATTACTCAGCTTAAAATTCTCAACCCTTATCAAGCTCCATTTTCCATCACCTTATTAGAACCATTTTTCTTCATAAGCATAATTGAAAATACTGCATGTGGAGACAAAAATGCCCATTTGGGGAGGGGGTCAGGGAAGGTAACTAGTCCAATATCTGTATCTCTCTGCAGGCTTTCTCTTTAGAAACAAAACTGAGAGCTGTCCCAAGTAACAAGGTATAAAAAATGGAACAAGGAGAATTTCTCCTCAAAACAGCATATATCTCAATAAAAGGTATATCCCTTGAAGGCAATCACTTTTTCTTTTTTTCTTTTTCCTTTGCACAGTGCTTTAGCAAACAATAGCTCAATAAATGCTTATTTAATGGGTATTGTTGCCTTGGTTTTTTGTATTTTGTATTTTCTACCCATGTGTGTAAAATAACAGATAAATTATACTTATGAATTGCACACAGCTATCAAAAGGGATTCCAACCAAAGATGAACCAAAAAAGCTATTTTTTTAGATATCATCTCTCCCCTTCCTCCTCACTTTTCCCAAATTTATAATTCTCCTGGAAGGAAGGGAGTGAGGCCAGAAAATGATTAGGGAAAAGAGACTGCAATGAAACAGAGCAGATTCTTGTAAAGTTTTGTAAGGTCAAAGGACAGCTTCACTGAGTTTCTCTTCATAGTCTCTTGTTGAAAGAAGATAGGAAACAAAAGTAAAAATAAATTCAAGAAAGGAGGTCACAAAGGGCAGAATATAATTCATAAATGAGGCATGAATTTCCCAAAGAACCTAGATACACAACTGAAAAAAATCTAGCACTTATTAAGAATTGAAAAGCAAGAGAAAAAAAGACAATATGATTTCATAAACTACAAGAAAAATCATGAAAAAGTCCAACGAGAAGCAGTAGTCAGAAAACCAGAAGTCAGAAAACATTTGAGTTCCAATTCTACCTCAGACTCTAGCTGTGTAACTATGAGCAAATCACTCTTTCTCTTAGATACAGTATTCTCTCATCTCCAATGGGGATAATTATAGCAGCTATTTAATAGGATTGTTGTGAAAATCAACTGAAGTCATACATGTAAAATACTTTGAAATATTTTAGCTATTATGATTTTCATCATTGTTTTGTCCTTCTCAGAGAGGGCCAATGACATCATGAGGGTGATGTCTTTGCAGTTGAATGTTACCTCTCTCATTGACATATTTTGAGGGCAAGTCGCTCTCAGGTCTCATATTAAAACTGCTTCACTAAGATTGAACATAGCATCTTTCTAAATATCCTAATTTTATTTTAATACTTAAAAGGATTTTTAGGGAAAACATTCCTGCAGTTATAAAAAAAAATTAGACAGCCTCTTGAAAGTATGGAGAAACCAAATCTGTAGGTATTCATTGATGGAGAAACTTATTGTACCTCTTATACATCTCTTTGCCTAAGGAGTGGCCACTCTAGAATTATAAATTGAGAATTAGAAAAGATCTTAAGGATATATAGCTCATCCCCACTTCCTTCACTCATACAATTTAAATACACACACACACACACACACACACACACACACACACACATCACCACCACAACCACCTCTACTACCACCACCACCATCACCACTGCCATCACTAACCATCCATGAAGTAATCGAAGTTTAGGCTTATAGAATCACAAATCTAAAATCTAAAATCAAAAAGAACTTCAGAGGACATCAAATCCAAGTGTGTTTTAAAGAGGAAACAGACAGTTTGAGGTATGAGGTAGTTAAATCACTTGTCTAAGTTCCTATAGTAAACCTCAAAGTTAGCACTCAAGTCAAGTTCCTCTGATTTCTAATCCAGTGTCTTTTTTTTGCTATGTTCTATTTTTAGGGAAAAGCATACTCAACACACATGAAATATTAGCAAATGAATTGTCCAAGGTAACCTGGATAATAAATAGCTGAGTTTCTGCCAGTCTTGATCTAGTCACAAACTCAGGGCAGGTCCAGAGCCGGCATAGGGCTTCTGATATTTGCCAAGTCATGACTCTACAAACAGAGCTACCATCTAATTTTAAAGTATTTATAATGACAAAGAAACACATCAAACAAAGAGTATGGTAGAGGTAATAATGGGCGTGTCTTTCAATAACCATTAGTAAACATTCCTTTTAGGAAAGCGCAAAGTTAAAAACTTCCCTGTGCAGTTCAGAGTCTCTCATTTAGTAGGCATTTTTCCTAGCAAAAGAATCAAAATGAAATTAAAACCATGATTTGGCAGAAAGAACCTAAATCTGGCACAAAAACTAATTTTCTTATAGCTATGGATGGCTTTGTTGGCCAAAACAAAACAATAATCCATTTAAAGATACATAATCTTTTTCTAACCTGAGGACACAGTTAAAGTCTGTGATGGAGATTATGTTTGCAAAATGATCTTAATATATTGGAATGAAATGGTTTATGTGGAGAATGGAACATTGATCCAAAACTATAACCATGTATTTCTTTACAAAGTGACCCAGGGGTATGATCAAGGAGGACAATCATGTAGCCCAGGAGAAGATTTGAAAACTGAGAGTCCTGAGAACAAATCATGTCTCTGTTTTCTTGTATCCACCCAACCATCACTCCTAAGAATGGTATGATAGAAAGACCTCAGAATTCAGACTTAGTGATGACTTTAATTGAGTCTATCATTTTGGGCAAGTCACTTAACCAAGAGAAAAACACAACTAAGAAGTAATAAAACTGAGTAAACAGGGAATATATTGTTACTTTGGAAAGTCAATGAAATTTTAGTTCCAATGCAGCTACTACAGTTTAATTCCTAATATCAATGAAAGACTGTCTTGTGAGGAAGGGACCATGATCTCTTCCCATGTGGGTCTTCACTCTGTATTTTAAGAGATAGTTTATAAAAGTTTCTGTTGTTGAAAATTTTTCATTATTTAATAGTCAATCTTATGATAAGCAGCTAGCTTTGCAGGTCCTCAAACCAGGTTTCCTGAGGTCCATTCTTTAGCATTCCTAGTTTTGGTTGCAGGACTCACTCGAGCAAGGGGTTCCAGAATTGGCAGAACCTTTTAGAATCCAAGGTCACCTCTATGGAACAATGATAACAAGGTTATGCAGGATGGTTATAAAACAGCAGTGAATAGAAATAGAATCAAATAGGCCAGGTCCCTAATTATAATAGTTTGTATCATTTTGTCATCTCTGTAAAAGGCCCAAGGGTGCTCGAAATAAAGTCAGCTACCGATGAAAGCATCAGTTTCCTCTACCAGTAAGTGAGTGAGACTTACAAATCAGCCAAATTAGAGTGTTGTACTCACATAGTAAGAGCTTTCTTTGTTTTACAAGAGGATTTAGCAAGGTTGTTTTAAATTAGTTCCTGGTATAATTGTTCCACTTGAGTATGCATATTTGTTACAAGGGTTTTTTCCTTTTCTTTTTCAATGGAAGGGGGAGGGGGAGACAATTGATCAACAGAAGGGAAGACAAGACTTTTATTAATTAATTAAATTTTGTATTAAATGAAATCATCCCTGTAGTTAAGTATATTTAAGTGACGGTATATATAGCATAAGTATTTAACAGAGGCTGGGGAGAGTGATACAAAAAAAAACCTCAGGAGACATATCATAGTCAAATAAAGACAAGGCAGAGCAGATTTAAAATTTTGATGAGTCAATTTTTAAAACAGGACTATTTTAAACATTTTTGTCCACATTCATTAAATGTAAACTATAAATTATAAATATATTATAATATAAATAAATTATAAGAGAAATATAAATTAAATATAAAATAAAAATCATCATTATGTCAGTGTTTTTACTGTGTGTGTGTGTATGTGTGTGTGTGAGAGAGAGAGAGAGAGACAGAGACAGAGTGTTTTTTAAATAATAGAAAATATTCTTGGGGAAGATATTCCTGTTGGGAAATAATTATGTAAAAACTGCAATAAATAAAATAAGTCTCTTGAAATAGGAGTTGAACTCAGGCCTTCTTGATTTCAAGTTCAATAATATAATAATGAATAATAAAATAATAAATAAAACCCACATTTGTTACTATCACAACCCTGAAGTTCCATTTTGTCTCTCTTTAAAAAAAAAGTGAAAATGACAAACATGGAAATGACAAGAATCTCTAGAGGTAAATTCAGAGTTGAATCTACTTGAGGCCAGAACCTGAATTTTGGTTTTGTTTTTTTCCTTGTACTTGCACAAGTAAATTCTACTAGAAAGGAAGTTTCCACTTGAATAAATACTCAGGAGAATCACGTCTCTCCCTTCTCTACTCCTGATCAGAAACTTTTTTTTTAATTTTTATTTAAGGCAATGGGGTTAAATGACTTGCCCAAGGTCACACAGCTAAGTATTAAGTGTCTGAGGTCACATTTGAACTCAGATCCTCCTGACTCCAGGATTAGTGCTCTATCCACTGCACCACCTAGCTGACCCCTGATCAGTAATTTTTACCCATCTTTACCAACTACCTTCTCATCCAAGAGATACTGCTGTGACCTTGAGAACCCTCCTCTAACTGGGGAGTGACTGGAATCTCTCTCATTCTTCCACCAGCTCCTCTATTTACTCTCCATACATTTTAAGCCTTGATCCCCTCAGAGTACCTTTTCCCCTCCAAACTCTTCATGTCCCAGAATTTTCTGTTCACTTCTATGGGCCCTCTTTACCTATTACAATGTAAAATCCTTGAAAAATAAAGACTGGTTCTTTTTTTTGCTTTTAGTTATACTCTGGCACTTAGCCAAAGGATAAGCACGTAATAAGCATTGTGTTAAATAAATGATCTATCTACATATACCTAAGAAATTAAAATGTCTGTATTAGAATTGTGACTTCACTTCTACAGAGAATTCAGTGAAGAAAACTTCCTCTTATCAATACAGGCTGGTCCCTTCTCTGAATCCTCTAATCTTCCACAGGTGCTTAGAACCCTGAAAGGTGAACTTGCTCAGAATTACACAATCAATATTTGGCTAGGGCAGCACCTGGACCCAGATATTCCTGGCTCTAAGGCCAGTTCTTGATATCCTATCAGCTGTATGGCACTACTTCAGGTATCTCAGTAATACAGCTAGAACGCCGACATGATGAGTTCCCCCAGCAAAATTCCTAAAATAATACTTTCCTATAAAAAAATCTAACCCTTCTTTGCAGAGTCTGCTTGAAAGGTATATATACTTAAGGTAAAAGCAAAAGGAAGTAGTTTTAAAAATGTACAAACCACTCCTAAAACAAAATTTTCTAAAAACCACCTGAAGATTTTCTTGAAATCTTATTATTAAACATTTTATTATGCTGATAGTGAAGGAAAAGTTTGGAATTATATATAGATAGATAGATAGATTTATCTATATAGATATAGATACCTTTAAGATTCAGAGGCTTAACTATAATGTATATTATATATGTGTGTGTCTGTGTGTTTATTACTACAACGGTTTTAATAACATTCTATAAATACTTCCTCTTATCGAATTCATAATCCCCTAATTAGTAAAAAAGGAGACTTCTCTCTACCACCTCCCCTTACTGTACCTTTAAGATTGACTGATCTTTTAAATCCCATTAAGTCTTGTAAAGGCAGTCTGATGACATGCACTACAGTTGCTTTCTACTGTATAGAAAAAAAGGTGACTGAAGTAAATTCTCAAGGTTGACCCCATGAAAATTATGCTTTAAAAAAAAATTCAGGGAATTCCTGTAAAAAAAGGAAACAGTCAAGTTAAGAGACAATGGAAGAATTGAATGGTACAGAAGGAGCCGGGAGGGATGGTAGAATCAGGTTAGGAGGTGAACTTTGAATTCAGGATACTGAATACCAGGACACTGATACTATCTGCTTCACCCATGATTGTTGCCTTGTATTTGCCAGCAGAAAAACTGTTAAACATTCAGACCTTGGAATTCATGAAGGGGAAGGAAACAAAGAGGCAGAATTACAATCTACATTTCGATAGAAATTTGGGCTGGAGAAAGGTTAGTCATCTACAGGAAATATCCAGGATTGGCCCTAAGAAAGTCATGGAACTAAGTTGGTTCTGAAGCCTGAAGTATCTTCTATGATAATGAGGCTTTGATGATCTTGAGTATAAGGAAAGATGAGGATAAAGATACGGAGAAAATGGGGAGAAGGAGAGGATCTAGGTCAGATAGTTAACTATATGCAATCATATTTATTTTGGAGGATTTTAGGAAAAAGTTTTATGATGAAACTGACATTTGTAAAACTCATAATCAATTACTTAACATTATCAAAACTTAGTCCAGTTCATCATTATAAACACTAATCTTTCTACAGTGGAATTTTATTAATGTGTATTTTATACATACATATATATTATTAAATTTAAAACCAAGACCCTTTTAATACAATATGACCTTAAAGAGGCTAGATTTTACCACCCAGCAAGAGATTCTCAGAGAAAGGAAATGAGAGTGACAGGGGTTAGAGAAGGGTATGTCAGGATAACTAAGAATAGTTACAGGATTTAGATCTGAAAAAAACTTTAGAGATTACCTAAATTATCTTTGAATTTTACATATGAAGAAACTGAGGTCTAGGTGCTTTTTTTTTAAGGTCACACATACATAATAATTAGCAGGATTCAAATGCAAGCCAATTGATGTCACAGATTTAAAGGATAATTTTAAAACAAACTTAAGAAGTCATCTAATCTAATTCTCTCACTTGAAAAAAAAACTACACAGTGAAATTAAGTGACTTGTTCAACATCACAATATAAGTGGAAGAGCTTAGATTCAAACCAAGGTCTTTTAACTATAAAACAAATATTCTGACCCCATCCCACATGTCCCAAGAGTTGTTGTTCAGTCTTGTCCTAGCTCTTTGTAATACCATTTGGAGTTTTCTCGGCAAAGATTCTGAAATGGCTTGTCACTTCCTTCTCCAGCTTATATTACAGATGAGGAAACTGAGGTAAACAGGGTTAAGTGACTTGTCCAGTCACATATCTAGTAAATGTCTGAGATCAAATTTGAACTCTGAAAGATGAGACTTCCTGACCTTAGTCCCACCACTCTATCCTCAGAGTTACTTAGCTGCCCTTATCCTTGGATATAAATACCCTATATAGTGGAAAAGGTTGGCCTCAGTTTTGGGGGTGGCACTTATACAGACACTTTAACTCTAAAGCCCTTCTCAATACCTATTCTAATATTCTAGAATGCAAGAGTAAAGGAAGAGTTCTTTCAGTCACTGGAAGTTAATCCTCAGTGAACTTCAAAAATCAAGTGGATGGAACCATTTCAACAAAGTAAGAAGGTGCACTAAATGTGTATTGTTACTCAGGGCCTTCCTCGGGCATTCACTACTTAACCCTGGACTGCCTCCACTCCCACTCCCTCGGAATGTTTCCTAAAAGAGAAAGAAGATTCCCATCTCATCAGAATAACGAGTCAAGACAAGATGGGACAATTAGTACATGTAATTGGATTTTTATTTCTTCAGATCAAAAATACAGTAAGACCCAAAGTACAAAATGATGAGTCTTTTAATGAAACATGAAATTTAGATGATGACCATCTTGCAGTCAATCTCTAAAAATCAGGAAGATTAAAAAGCAAATTTAATCCTTTCTCAACACACATTGCAAGGGAATTTCATTTTAAAGAGTCAATGCATCTCTGAAAACTTCAATATAAATAAGTTTTTTTTGCTTTGAAGTCCTACACTAAAAACTCATTATAATATAAAAGTAAGACTGGATTGGAGAAGGCTAAGCACCATCCTCCCAAACTAGAAAGGTTTCCAATACAACTCTAGTGTGGAACTACATGCTTGCTATTCAAGATCAGAGCTCCAAGCTTTCTAATTCCAGAACAGCTTATTATGAGATAGGTGAAAAAGTTAATGAACTGCTTCAACCTGAGGCAGCTAGGTGTTACAACAGATATAGGGCTGGGTCTGGAGTCAGGAAGACCCAGCTTCAGACACTTAACTAGCTATATGACCCTGGGAAAGTCACTTAATCTGTCTGTCTCAGTTTCTTCAACTTTAAAATGAAGATTAATAATAGTACTATGTCTCAGAGTTGCTGTGGAAATCAAATGAGATACTAAGCAAAGTATACCTTGCTTATTATAATTGGTTCTTTGTCCATTCTCAAAGAGAACCATAACATCAGGGACATAATACCATGACATGTAAATGAATAGGATTTAAGTGAGGGAAAGCTGTGCAAAGTTGCTTTATCTCGCTTTCTCCTCCAAAGTCATTTGGGCCCGGGGACCAGATATAGATCAGAATGGCTGGCGAAGACCCTGGATGGCATGTGAGACCTGGGTCTTTTTAAGCTAAGGTCTTTCCCAGTTCTGTTTGACTGAGGCAATGTCCATTCAGTGATCAAGTCTATGGAAGAAAGAATGGAGGCATTTAATGAATGCTAGTTTCCTCCCTTCATTCCTAAAACAAATCTCAAAGAGGGTAAGTAATGTAACTATTACCCTCATTTTATATTTGAAAAAACTGAAGCTCAGATAAGTTAAATATTTTGTCAATCAATCAACATTAACTAAGTGCCTAAGTATAGCACTTTACTAAGCCCTAAGACACTGAATTAAACTTCCCTGTTAGAGGCGTTTTGACCTGCAAAGGCATAAGGATAACCCAACATCAATAAAATCATACATAGCAGAAGTATCAAAGTCATCACCCCTTGATTTGTTTGTTTCATTAATCTACAGTTTCACACCCTATAAAGAAGGAGTATGAGATATAGGGACAAGATCTTAATGTGAGTTCAAATCTCAACTCTCCCACCTAAGAACTATGATGCTTTTTGACAAGTTCTCTGAAAGTTGAGTCTCTATAAAAGAGGGACATTGCTCTTTTTGCTATCACCTCAAGGCTGCTTTCAGGAAAAAGGCCTTGTAAACTTCCAAGTATTATATATATATATCAATGAGAGTTTACATGAATATTATAATTGTTATTAAATAAGATTTGCTTTGCATTTTTGAGGAATTTTATGGAGAAGAGGAGAGTAAGCTGATTATTTTCCTAACTTGTATAATCATTTGAGAAATATTTTGTCTTCATTTTTTATTTAACCAATAGTAGTTTTTAAAATATTAAGTTTCCCTTCACCTGCTAATCTTCAAATGATTTTTCTTAAGGTTCCAGTTTTGATATCATCTCTGATTATCAGAGTATAGAGAGGCTTGCAGAAGATAGTTCACAGAACCTCAGAGATGACAGGGATTTCAGAGACCACTGATCCAATCTTGGGCAAAAATCCCCTCTAGAACATACTAGATAATCAACCAATCAATATCTATTAAGTACCATTCAAAGGATTGGTGATAGAAAAAAAGCAAAAGGAACAATTGTGACATGTGATTATGATGAATGCTATTGTTATTAAAAATAATGAGCATAATACTCTCAGCAAAACCTGGAAAAACTTACATAAAGAGATACAATGGGAAATGTACTGAATACAAAGTACAGCAACACTGTAGGGTGATCAACTGTGACTTAGCTTTTCTCAGCAGTGCAGTGACCTAGGACATCTCTGAAGGACTTACAATAAAGACATGGATAGTAATCTTTTTTAATAAAAGAATAGTATACTGTATGTTTTGCATGATGACATATATATCAAAAAACTTACTTTCTCAATGAGTTGGGGAGGGGGGAGAAGAAGGGAAAGAATTCAGAACCCCAAAGTTTTAAAAATGAATGCTAAAATTTGTTTTAACATATAACTGGTGGAAAATAAAATGGGGGAAAAAGAGTGAAAGGTAGTCTCTGTGCAGAACCAGTGGTGATACAACCCCTAAAATGAAGAACTTTGGAGAGGAGTGGCTCAATTAGGGAAGTCATTCCATTTGAGCTTAGCTCTAACTGCTAGGAAGTTTCTCCTGAAATCAAGTTGGAATAGGTCTCTGCATCTTCTTCTCATTTCTCCCAAAAGAGTTCTGACCTATGGGATTAACATTATTAATCAATGAGTCTGTCTAAATGCTCTCTTCTCCAGACTAAACTATATCCTTTACAATTTCACACATGACCCAATATACAAGGAGCTTATAGCATCCTGGGATAGCTTTTCCAAGTTGCCTTACAGACAAAAATCTCCCCAAGATTTTTTTTAACTCCTTAAATTTTCTGTTTCTAAGTTTTCATTAATTTAACATTTTGTTGTACTAATTTAAAAAAAACTACTTTATCTGTACATTTCACTTTTGAGGCCTCTGACATAGATTTTGTCTTTCACATGTTTGGAGAACATGTACATAGTCTCCCATCCAATAACATTTTCCAAAGTCAGACAAAGAGAGAAACTTGAGAATGTCAAAGATCTAAAACATAGCACACAATTTTTATTTATGAGATGATTCCACCAGAAGGGGTTAATTTTAAGCCTATGAAAGAAAGTTTGAAGTAGAAAGTTAACTGCTGTCTTTTAGGTCCTGGACTATCATTCAGCCACCTTAAGAGCTAAAAGTAGACAGAAACAAGATACCATCACAAAGACAGCAGCTCATATTTATAATCACACTTTATGGCTTACAAAGCTCTTAGCACACATTATAATCTCAATGGATCCTCATCCTTAGCCTTGGGACATAAGGAATACAACTCAACCCCATTTTATAGAGGAATTAGATGCAGAGAGTTACAGTCACAGTACTAGTAAAATGCTAAGTCATCATTCAAACCCAAATCTTCTGACTCCAAGTACAAAATACTCATATTTGACTGAGACAAGGAAATGCTCACTTGTCATCTTTCCTCCTTCCCATGAACTTACTTATAAAACCTTCTCCCCTTTATAAGACAACTTCTCATTATCAGCAGCCTAACTATGGTGGGCTTGCTAGACTTCAAAGTACTTGCAGGCTAACACCTACTTTACATAGCTTCACCTCCTTCAGATTTATATATGGCAAAGTACTCTCTAGGTGTTCACTGAATTGAATAAACAATGACAGACAAGAAAGTCATCAGATTCCAAAGGGAACTCCAGTTTATACCAGGGGAGCATCCATACCACCTTAAAAATAAGCATAGTAAATAAACCTTAGAAAACTTAGCAAATGGATAGTCTTGTATCCTCGTTCGTCTAATGTGGAGCTGTGATGAAATAGGTCCAGAAAATTGGGGCAAATCTATAATTCCTGGATGTCCTATTGTCCCTGAAGGATCAATTACTTCTTAAATAAATAAAATCCATTGTGTCACACTCCTCCCTACCTGACCAAAGTTCCCATTTGACCTACTACTCAAGGTCTTGCTGACCTTGGGGCCTAAAACAAGCCAAGTTGTAAGTATAATGGAGCATCTGATATCCTCTAGCTCTTCCACCACAGTGTGGACAGGGGAAGAGATGGGAATAATAAGTATTTATATGCTAAGCACTTAACAAATATTCTCTCTTTTGATCCTTATAACCCTGTGAAGTAGGTACTGTTCAGTTTTTAGAAGAAACTCAGGCAAACAGAGTTAAGTTGACACGCTCAGGGTCACCCAGCTAAGAAGTATCCAAGGCCGGCCCAGTTCTCTGTACACTATGATGCCACCTAGAAGCCGTTAGGTGAACACTAAATGGCATCACAAGAGCCCAGTTGGAATCCTGGCTTCTGTCACCTTGGGCAAAACACTAAACTTCTCAGGGTCTCAGTTTCCTCATTTGTAAAATGGAAGAGTTGAACCAGATGACTTCTAAGGTACCTTCTAGCTTCAATCTTTCATTCTAAGATTGTTTCCAGTTTCTTTACTGGGTTTTTATGAAGATCAGGGTGATGATGGGAGAACTACAAAATTTATTTACAACAGGAAGATATGGCTATATGTAATCTCTGATTATTAAAATACAGGCAAGGTTAAGAAAATAAAATTGGAGAAAGTTTGGAGGAGGGAAAAGAGGAGGAGAGATGAAAACAATATAAATGAAGTATGTGTATAAATTTGAGAAGATTAACCTCAGGAGCTTCCTGGTTTTTGAAAAATTCTCATAAACCTGTTTAAAAACTTTTACTATGGAGCCAACCCAACTAAAAAAGAAAAAAAAGATTAATTGCCTCGGATCCAATGCTGAAGCTGTAGTAAGCAAAGCAACCAGACAGGACGGATTAGATCTATGTAATTTTCTCCAAGGAGGAAAATATCTAATGTCCCTTACCTGGGAGACAATATACCCATTTCCTATTATATTAAACTAATTAGGTTATAGGGTTCCTTTGTTCTTTGAATAGTTCACCACTATTAGTCTTAGTCCCTAAAAATCATAGATTTGTGGTGTCTAGAAAAAAAAACAGGAGAAAATGCCTGAAACCAAGAAATGGAGTGAATTGTTTGTGGAACAGTCAGGAAGAAGGTCAATGTCCTTGGATCAAAAAGAGTATGTCAGACAAAGAGGAAGGTATAAGAGGACTAGAAAGGTAAGAAGAGGGTAGGTTAAAAAGGGTTCTAAATGCCAATTTTTTCCTTGCTTAACTTGGAGGCAACCAAAAGCCACTGGAATTTATTGAGTAGGACCTATGTTTTAGGAAAATCACTTTAGTGACTGAATGAAGGATGGCCTGGAATGAAGAGAGACCAGAGGCAGGCTGAACCACTAGCAGGCTATTGCAATGATCCTATCGTGAGGTGATAAGATTCTGCACTAGAGTGGTGACAGCACTGGAGGAAAGAAGGGGACGCATTCAAGAGATACAACACAGCTGAGATTGACAGGCCTTGGCAACAGTTTGGACATGAGAGTGAGAAATTCATGATGACTCTTAGATGATAAGTCTGTGGATTAGGAAGAGGATGATACCTTCTACAGTAACAGGGAAAGTAGAAGGATTTAGGGAGAAAAGAAATGAATTTAATTTTGGATGTGTTCAGATCAAGATGTCTACTGGACATCCAATTTGATTTTATCTGTGAGGCAGCTGGATATTGAGACTTAAGATAAAGAGATACGGCAGGATAGCTCTACTTGAGAATTGTCAGCACAGAGATGACAAGATCAAATGAGGGAGGAGGGCCCAGGACAGAACCCTGAGGGACACCTATGATTTGAAGGTGTAATATAGTTGTGAAACCAGCAAATTAAAAAAAAAGACTGAGGAGTAATCAGATAAGTAGCAGGAGAAGCAGGAGACTGTGGTGTTCCAAAATCCTAGAGAGAAAGGAATATCAAGAAGGAGAGAATGATCAACAGTGTCAAAGGCAAGTAGGATGAGGGCTGAGAAACAGCCACTGGATTTGACAATTAGATCACAGGCAATTTGGGGGGAAAAAAAAGCATTTTGTGGAATTTTAGAAACCAGATGGTAAGGGGTTAAGAAGAGAGTGAGAGTAGAGAAAGTAGAAGCACCTGTCTTGGATGATCTTTTGTTTTTGTTGTTTTTGCAAGGCAATGGGCAAGTGACTTGCCCAAGGTCATACAGCCAGGTAAGTATCTGAGGCTGGATTTGAACTCAGGTCCTACTGGCTCCAGGGCCAGTGCTCTATCCACTGCATCACCTAGCTGCCCCTTTTTTCTTTGTTTTTAGATGAATTTTTTCAAGTTTAGCTACAAAAGGGCAAAAGAGATATAGGACACTAGTTTGTGGGAACAGAAGGATCAAATAAGGTTTTTTTCAGCATGGGAGCCATGGGAGCCATGGGAGCATGTTTGTAGGCAATGAGGAAGAAGCAAGAAGACAGGAGAGATTGGATAATAGTGATGGAGATACAAAAGGGAAGAAAACACAGGAGGAGACTGGGCAGGTAGAGGTCAGTCTTAGTAGAGAGTAATGAAACCTCATCACATGAGATGACTGAGGAGATAATGGCAAACAATTTGAGTGATGGAGATGAGAAAGAGGGGAGAAGGTTGCTTATGGTGAAAGACTTCAATTTTTCCTTCGCCTCCATCATGAAACAGTTATTCTTAATTTTTGTAAACTGGGGAAATGGGGGAGAGTCAGTATTTCCCTGCTATCAATACCCATTGGAATGGGTTTGGAAATGAAAAATGCTTGAGAATCAATATTCCTATGAAGCAAATAAGAATTTTTCAGACTGAACAGCTTGACAAAACTACCCTGATCCAACATTCATACACAATGTTATGCACTGGGGCAGTGCTTTTCAATAACTGAGAACTTCTGCCCTTCCTCCAAGTTCTTCAAACCCATATGTGCATCAAGCTTTGCCATTTTGATCTCAAGCATTTCTTTTACAGACTGAATAAATATCCTTCTTTTATATTACTATTCCCCAATGTATGTTGATGCTATTGTAAGATACATTACACGAGTTTATTTAAAAGCATTTCTGAGTTCATAGCAGCTTTTTCTCATTCAGTTGTTCTCAATGGATAGATGCTAACTGTACAACCACAGTTATTTGTGGAGAAACCATGAGGTTTGGGGGTTTGTTTTTTTACACATTAAAAGGGTTGAGAATCATCCCTCTAGAGCACTGGGGGATGGGATGGGGAGCCCATCAAATCAACCAAAGAAGATACCACCGGCTTACATAAATACAAACATACATACATACATACATACACACACACAAACTCCTTAGCACACTTCTGTCACTATTCCATATCCCCTTTTTTCTAGATAATTAACCACAGATAATTAAACCACAATCCAAATCTGGTTAGTCTAAGAATGTTAGCTCTAATGCTAAGTCAATAACCATGTACACTCTGCAGCCCTCAGTATCCCAATTGTGCCTAGGAAATTATTTTGGGGAAATAAGGATTTTAAGTGTTTAAATAGAAGAAATATGTATGTATGTATTTATGTATATGTAAAATTTTTAACATGCTGGGAAACAAAATAGTCTTCCCAGTGGACTTAAGCAGAGAAAACCACAGCTGCTTCTGTGCAAGGATTTCGGGTCTCAATTCTCCATTGGACTCAACTGGCAAGAGTAAGGAAGGGGCTACTCCAACTTTATAATTCCCTTAGCCAAAGGCTGAGAATATAAAGGAAAAACAGGGATCATCAGCAGGTACTGATAAGAACATATTAACATATTAAAGCCCTCAAATTCATCCACAATGCACTCAGTTATTGCCCTAGGCTCCCCCTTTCAACAATCCGGGCTGGAATACCCCAGTATCAACTAGCAGGGGAAGTAAAGGAGGAAGAAACTAGGGGAAAGGCTTTTCTTATGTTAGTTCCAATCAGCTGTAGAGTTTAGAATGATTAATATGAGAGAAATTCTAATAGTCACCTGTGATGTTTTATGTTAAAAAGTATGTCAAGACTCCCCCACTTCCCACCCCCAGCAGAATGGGCAGATAAGAACAATTTGTTCTAACGGCCATGAAGGCAGATGAAGCAGGCACTGTGAAGCACTTTGAGTTTGTTCAGACATCAAAGACACCATGATCATTCAATGAATCCCAGACCATCTTGGAACAGTAGTCCTGACTTTTGTTTTATCAGTGGACTCCAATGATTGTGAAAGAGAGAGTGAGATTGACAGCTTTGTTATGATTCTCTTTGAAGATGAAGGACAAACAACAAAAGGATCACAAATCTAAATCTGGAATGGATCTCAGAATATCTCCTTGTACAAAAGGGGAAACTGAGGTTACAAAAAAGTGACCTGCCCAAGGCTATACAGAGATAATATATAACTAAATTTAGGGTCTTTTATTCCAAATTCAGAGTCCTTTCACATTGAACTATGCTACTTATGCAAAAACGTAACTAGGAATATTTCCACTCATGGTAAAAACAGAATGTTAGTGGAACAGGAAAAAAAAAATGGGTAAATTCAATCTGGAAAAGAGGATGATTCAGCATTGATCATGGTAGGAAGTGGGGTGGGAAGGTGAAGGAGAGATACAAAGTGTGAAAACCCAGCACAACAAGAAACAGCAGAGCAGTGACAAAGGGAAGAAAAGGGATTTCAATTATCATAGAGCAGGTGTGTCCCACCTGCAGCACACCAAGGCATATTCAAAAGGGCAATAGTTGCTGTGTTCCTTGGTGGTGTGGATTGCATTGTATTTATGAATGGGCATTCTGAATGTGGCTCTTGAGGGCTTTTTAACTATTAGGCAATCCAGAAGACCTAAAAGGTTGGATACTCTTGCCTTATAGGAAGCCAGTCTCTCTGACATCAGAAACCCGTTACTGAGTCCTGTCAAAATCTCATCACTGCATGGCCCAAGTGGCCATAGCAAATTGAGACCTTTTTAAAACCCAGTTTCCTCATCTATAAAAATGGATTGATGATATCTTGACTTGCAATTGAATTGGATTTCATTGAAGGAGGATTGTGCAAAGTCATCAGTGTCACTCTCTCCTCCAGAATCATCAGAGTACAGTGGTAGGGAAGATATAAGTCAAGATACTACTATTTGTAGAAACAATGTTGTTGTGAAGCAACTTCCAAGAGTTGAAGAGTCTGATTTTCTTGGTAATTTATATTTCCTTAATTCATATTGCAATCCTCTATGCATTTCTTTAGCTAAGAAATTCAAAACTCTACAGCCAACTTGGTGATGAAACTCTTTAGAGAGCAAAATAATCATCAGATAACTGATAGTCTATCACTAAACCCACACTCAAAATGTTTCTAGCTTGGCAGAACCTGCCAACACTTTCAATGCTCAAAGTCACTTCCAAGTCATAATGACATAGAGTGAATCTTAAAGCACTAAAGAAATACAAATTATGATGACTATTAATGACACATACTGTGGAGGAAGGGAGATGCAATGATCTAGTAATAAAGAGCCTTTTAGGTACCATATTGTGGTTAGAAGATAATTACAAGGTTTCTTGTTCCTTTGAGCAGAACTACAGCCCTTGCCCATATTCTATAAATATAAGGAGGGAATATAAATAATTCCTTGTATTTGAATAAAAATCTGTGTTCAAATTCCAGGTTTGAAGATAAAGGACTAGAAGCCAAATCTCAGTTCCAGGAAAAGATGATCACTTTGATGATTACTGTGCCCCCAAAGAATTCAAAGATTAAGATTGACCAAAATTCATTTCTAGACAATAGAGTACTTAGAACTTAAGAAATCTGGCCCTTCTACAGGAACATATACATATACACATATACATGCCCAAAAGTAAAGGGAAATATTTCAAATGACAAAAGTACCAACATCCAAATTTCATTATGTAGAGTCTAGGAGTTATTGCCCCCTCCCCAAGCTCCAAAACAATTTTTAAAAATTTTTCCTCCACAAGAATCACAATCTTGAGCAATGATTTTAATGAAACACCAGGACTTTGCCTCTAAAGATTAACTTTTATATTTAACTCAAGTCCCTAACTCTAAGGATATATTCTCAATTAAAAAGAACAAATAAGCTATATTCACCTCTCTGACTCCTAGGCAAAGAAATGGAAGTTTCGAACTGAATAGGGATAAGCAGCAATCTCCAGGTATCAAATGAAGACTAATTCTCACTGGCACAGCTGAGAGGTAGTGAATACACATTTGTGCCCTTCTATTAGAGGACTATGTAAGAGACCTCAGCTCCTATGCTCCCACATTTATCATAAGTTGCAAAGACCATGGTTCTCCAGAGAGAAAACACCCTGTGCCTTTGGGACCCTGAGGTGTGAATGTTCAAATTCTCTTCTGACTCTTGCCTAGACTTCAGTTTGTTGACATTCCAGATATGGCACAAAACCTGCCTCCTTAGGCTGGCACCCAGGCTGGAGTAAGAAATACTATTTTTATTTCAATGAAAACTGCATGCATATGTATTTTTGTTTTACAATTATATTTTCTCAAAGAAAATTCAGCTAATAATAACAATTTGGATAATAATGTCTCTTTATGTCATTTTTATTCTACTATACTAGTTGTTCTCAAAAAAGTGGTTCATGGACCCTGTAGTCCCCAAGATCCTTTCAGGAGGCCCATAATGTTAAAATTTTTTGTAACAATACTAAAATGTGGTTTTTGTTTTTTGTTTTTTTGCAAGGCAAATGGAGTTAAGTAGCTTGCCTAAGGCCACACAGCTAGGTAATTATTAAGTGTCTGAGCCCGTATTTGAACCCAGGTACTCCTGACTCCAGGGCCAGCACTTTATCCACTGCTCCACCTAGACGCCCCACTAAGATGTTTTAATGTCTAACACTGTATAGAAGAATACAGATAACCTACATAAACAAAAACTCTTCGTAGGGGAGAGGGATCCTCAATAATTTTTAAATTATTGTAATATGTAAGACCATGTAAAGTGGTCTTAAGACCAAAAAATTTGAGAATGAGGGGCAGGTGGGTGGCTCCATGGATGGAGCATGGACCCTGGAGACAAGAAGACTTGAGTTCTAATCCTATCTCAGACATTTGATACTAGCTGTGTGATCTTCAGCAAGTCACTTAACTCCACTGCCTCAAGAAAAAATAATTGAGAACTGTCGCACCATATATTAACTAGGGCTGGTGCCACATCAGTCAGGGTAATTCAAAGTATTATATGGTTATTCCCAATAAAAACACTCCCTCCATCACAGTTTCACAGTATCTTAGTTACTATGCTATAAAGAAACCCTCCAAACACTCACCACCACCCCAAATAATACACCAGTGTTGCTATGAAACCATCTGCTCCCCCCACTCCCAAAAATTACATTAGATGGGGGAGGGTCAGTAGCTATTCAATTTCTTGAAAGGGACTGTAATTCTAAAGAACAGGAATATGAGCACTAAAAAGCTTGTGTATGTAATCTTGTGAAAAAGCTTACAGACCACATACATTATGCTCTCCTTTGGTCATGCTACAGCTCGAATTTTACCTAAAGAGTCTCTCAGCCCTGGGAAGGGTTAAAGACTAAAGAAGCAGCTCTGTAGGAAGACAACTGTAGAGTTGTTTGTTTTGCTGGTATAGTGCTGCCCTCTCTGCCCTCTCCTCCTCTTTCCCCAAGGTAAATGCCCCAGGCAATTTCAATTTGACCTTCCATTCCCAAAGGCCTGAACCAGATGTAACCCAACATCCCTGAAGGGCCAAAGAACACAGTCAAAAGACAAATCTAGAGATAAAATGGGGGAAGGGAAAAAAGGGCATCTCCTGATATAGAATATCCACAGATTAAGCCTCAGTCAATGAGGAAAGTTGGAAAGTAAGAAATGGCCCATTTCTGGAGCTTTGCAAGCACTTCAACTTGCCCTGACATCAATCCAAAGTCTCAAGACTCTAGTATATAAGTCATTAGCGAGATATCCCCAAGACTTTAAGCCAGACCCCAAGGTATCTGATATGCTGATCAGCAGATCATTTCAATACCACTAAGTCTCACCTGAACAGTGACTCTTATTACTTTCTAACCTATTCAGTACCTAAAAGTAGCCCAGTGAATAGAGCATAGGCCCTGGAGTCAGGAGGACCTGAGCTCAAATTCTGCCTCAGACACTTAATAACGACCTAGCTTGTGTGACCTTGGGCAAGTCACTTAACCCCATTACCTTGCAAGAAAAATCAAAAAAAAAAAATAAACAAATGCGACCTGCTATTAACCTGGAATAAATTTCAAATTAAACAATCTTGAGTCCAGAACAATCCCATAAACATTTTAATATTCACTTTTTCTTCTGCCAAGTCACTTCTTAAGCAGCTCTGAAATTTATCCATTACCACACCTGTAGGTTTAGTTACTAAATAATGGATGACAAATCACTGCAGAATTTCAATGAAAAAAAATTCTAAGCATTAATGCCTGGATACCCAACTTTTCACGCTTCTTTGATACGATTGAGTTGTGAGATCGGAATAGAGATGCAGTGATATGGTAAAAGGCAGGGGGGCTTAATTGCATTAAGAGAAGAGGTAGGAGATGAGGGGGGGTAGGACGGGATTTGTTATAAATGTTTGAGAAAATTGATGAAATCGTGAATTCTGCCAAAAAGGAATAGGTATTTTTATTTCTGGCTCCATTTCTTTTATAGTTCTGAATATGTGAGATTTTCCAGTCTGTAAGAATCACCAATTTAACGTTTCTTTATACTTTTCTTTAATCGTTCCCCTTAACCCCAAGAGAAGACAAACTGTGCCAAGGTATTACTTATTCTCTGTCAGAACTCAAGACGACCGTTTTGTAAGCGCTCCTTTTGCCTTCCACCCCGATCCTTTCCGTGTCATCATCCTGATGAAAGCGCTGAATACCACCCTGGCCGACTGCGGTGGTAGCCTCTCAAAAATCAATATGGAAAGGCCCGAGCTAACTGATTACTTGCTTCTATCTCTGAGATTAAAATCATTTCTGTACGGGGACCCCAGCTGGCCTTCCGCCTTGTTCTCTGAGAGGAGCATTGGTGTGCCAGCAATAAAAGTTAAGGGCAAGGAAGAGAGAGCGCTCGTTTTCCGCACAGAACTCCGTAAAGAAATCAAAAGTGAGGTACGGGAGAAGCGGGGGTTCGTCACTGTGCAGCATGCAGCTCTCCTCGGGCAGGAGAAGCTTCTCACTGCCCTGGCAGCTCCCCTCGGCGCGGCACGGGGCGCGCTCCTTCCCCGGGCTCGGACCCGGGCAGCGGCGGCGGCAACAAGCAAAGACAAAGGAAGGCCACTCGGGGAGGCTGGCACCCGCGCCCCCCGGGCTGGGCTGTCCGGTGCGTGCCCCTCACCCCGGCGAGGCTGCGGGCGCCGGGCGGTCCCTTTGCCGTGCCACTGCCACCCCGGGGCCCGAGGAAGGGTGGGGGGCGTGGGGAGCTGCCCGCCGGCCGGCCGAGGGCTCCGCGCCCCCCGAGGGGGGCACAAAGGGGCGGCTCGCGGGGATAAAGGGGCAGAGGGAGGGCAAGGCAAGGGCTGCGAGGCCCTCTCCGCCGGCCTTACCCCGCCGCTTCTTTCTTCCATCTTCCATCGCCCGCGGGCGGCTCTGCGGGGAGCCCGGCGCCGCCTCGGGGCAGCCCCCCGGCGCCGGGCGCTGGGCTCTTCCTTTGTGCCCGGAGGCGGGGCGCACTACTCGGGGCCGCCGGGCAGCCCGCTCCCTCCGGCCCGGGCCGGCGCAGCCGCCCTCCGCCCCGTGCCACCTGGAGCCGCGGGAGGCATGACACCTCGCGGCCGGGCTCCGGCGGGGGGCGGGGCGGCCGGGGGGCGGGGCGGGGCGGGGCGGGCGGGCGCCTCGGGAGGGGAGGGGCGGGGGGGGCGGGGCGGGGAGGGGCGGCCGAGGGGGCGCCCGCCCAGCGGGGCCCGGGCCGGGGGAGCGGCCGGCGGGCTCCCGGGGCGGGCCGGGCCGGGGCCGGGGGCCCGCACCCCCGCGCCGCCCCGCCCCGGGGCCGCCCGAGCCGCTCCCGCGCCCGACTCCCCCCGCGCCCGGCGCGCTCTTGGTAGCTCCCGAGGCCCGCGCCCCGGGCTCCCCGGCCTTACCTTTGTCCCGCCCGCTCGGGGCGGCCCCCGCCGCCTCGGGAGCCCCGCGGGGCGCTGCTGCCGCCGGGCCCCGGAGGGGCAGGAGGAGGCCCGCGGCGCTCCCCAGCCGCGCCGCCGCGGGGCCGGGGCGCCCAACTTTGTCCAAGTCCCGGAGCGGGCCGGGGCCGGCTCTTTGTCCGCGGCGGGGCGGGGCGGGGCGGGGCGCCCCCGGACCCGCGGGGCTCGGAGCGGCCCGGGTTGGCGCGCGGCTCGGGTGGGGGCCCCGGCCCGCGGGTGCGCAGGAGGCGCGGGCACCTCCGGGCTGCGTCCGGGGACGGTTTTGCCGCCGCCGGGGATGCGGGACTTGGGTTTGAGTTGGGGGAGGGGCGTGAAAGGGAGGCGGGGGGCCGGGGGGCCTCGGGCCCTTTGTTCCGGCGGGGGCGCCGCCCCCTGGCCTTCTCTGCGGGCGCTGGGGCCCCCTCGGGGAGCGCCTAGCCCCCCTCAGCAGTGAGCATCCGCGTGTTCACCGAAACACAACGTGTGCACTCAGAGTGCGCTTAAATAGTTGGTTTGACAGAGTAGTTCTTGTCCTTTTTTATTTTATCTTTGCCGGGGGCAACCCTCCAAAACGAGAAATTCTCCCTCCATGGGCGCAGGGCCAGAACCTAAGTATGGGGAGCTTCATTCTGAGCCAGACTCACCTCTCCTAGAACCCAGGTGCCTGACTTCACCTGGTTGCGCGTCTGTGGAACCACGTGGCCTCATGATCCAACGTTAACCCGAGGGTCAGTCAGGCAAAACTGGGATAAGACCTAGAGCCGCGGGCGCCCAGAGCCCAGCTTTCTACACCCAGTCTGGAGGCGGGTTAGTTTGGTAGAGAGAGTGCTGGCCTGGAGGCAGAAGAGGCGGTTATAGGGGCACCTGCCAGCCGTGCTCCCGGCCGGGCAATCGGTCTCTCTGAGCCTGAGCCTGTTTACTCATCTGTGTAAGAATGATGATCTCTCCACTACCCACCTTACAGAATGGGTGGCCAAGCTTAAATGAGATCCATGCCTATGTCAGCAAGCATTGATTAAGTATCTGCTGCATGTCAGACACAGTATTGCTCCTGGAATACAGGGAAAGGCAGAAAGCCTCATAACTTATTGGAGAATCTTTCTTGAAATCTCTATATAAATATGCATGTATACTAGATAAGCTACTTTATCAATTATCAATACTTTGGCTATAGATAGATAGATAGATGTGTGTGTGTGTGTGTGTGTGTGTGTTAGATAGAAACAAAATTTTATTAGGGAATACCATTTTTATAGGATGACTAATCAATAGGTTAGCCATGAGAATGGAAGAGGGATATTTTCTAAACCAGATATTTTCAACCTTTTTTTTGCATCATGAACATTGTTGAAGCCCATGAACCATTTCTCAGAATAATGCTTCAGGTACATAAAATACACATAATACAAAGCAAACCAATTATATTGAAGTACAGTAATTAATTTTTTAAAAAATTTAAAACTTAAATTTTTTAATTGAATAATTTTTAAAAAACTTAAAATTAAAAATTTAGATTAAATAGTTTTTTAACTAAGTAGTTTATACTAACGTTAAATTTAGTTGTTTTTTTTAAATTCTTGTTCTCAACTGACTTCTGTTAAGAGAGGTCAGCGTCTCTCAAGGGATACCAACACATCCCAGTGTTTATTCTGTGTTCATGTGATCAAGATCAAAGGTTCAATCCCAGATTTATTCAAACTCTATCAGAATAATCTCAGTGCCTTTCCTCTAAAATTGTCTCCAGCCTCAATCCCAGATTTAGTCAAACTCTTAACAGAATAATCTCAGTGCCTTTCCTCTAAGATTATCTCCAAGTTATCCTCTGAGTGTATGTATGTATCTATGTATTACATTGTGAACTTGAAAATGGAGAGTTTTTTTTTCCTTTCTATCTTTCTCTTGTCTACTGATCACTTGGCACAGTGTGTCTAGTACCTAGTAGGCATTTAATAAATGCTTATTGATGTGCCCAAGGGTATTAGGCTAATTGAACATAGACTGATCCATAAACTGCTCCTAGAAAGAACAGCCCAAAACTCTTATCTTTCAGAAAGATGGTACTCAGTGGTCCTATGTTTGAAGCACACAACTTGTAAGCTTTTCCAAATTTCAGTATTTCTCAATCCTTTCTCTTGTTTCTACAGAAAATTGTATTAGTACAACAGGAGGTGATCTGAACTATTTCTGCACCAAAATGCCCTTCTAAATCCTTTGTGCTCTAATAAATTAGGAGAGAGATGAAGAAGTATCAAAGAGAAAGCAATCTCAAAGCATAAATTGGTTTGACTTGTGGTATATTAACAGCTTATCAGGGGGGAAATGGTTTGAGAAACACTTTTTAGTTTAATATGAAAAACAATTCCTCAAGGCCAACACCTATGCAGATTTCAACCCTTTTATACATGCTTATGCCTCAAAAATACTTGTCACTTGAACTCATATACCTTTCAAACCATACCTCATTAAATGAGTGAAGAAAGGACTTTAATGTGGAATACCTACATCCTAGCTCTCTGCTCATTTAACTAAGATTTTCTTATTCTTTGCTTCATAGGAAGCCAATGACTAGGGAGAACTGGTCTCAGAATCAGGAAGAACCAGGGTTCTTGGCTGTATGACTGGTCAAAATCATTAACTTAACCCATTAACTGTTCAGAGCAACTTTCTGAGACAGAATCCTTAACCATTTTTGTTATGGACCTCTCTGGCAGTCTAGTGAAGTCTGTGAAGCATCTCAGGATTGTTTAATGCCTATAATAAAAGACATAGGATTAAAAGGGAAACAAATTACATTGGAATAAAGATGCATTTTTTCCATCCAAGTTCACATTCACTTCCCTGGTCTAAAATTATAACTTGGAGAGCAACTGTCAGTCTGTATTGGCAAAGGAAGTTTTTCCTCACCTGAAAGTTTCTATACCAATGAAATCATATGCCCAGTCTCTATCATTATCCTGAATTTTATTTCAAAGTTTAAAGCAGAAGGAATTCTGCAACTGATTTCTGTTGATGAGTTCTAAATCAGAAGATAATGCCAAAACCTTGTCAAAAGTATCTAATCACTAGTTTTCCCCAATTATATTAGGGAATGGGTGAGAATAGGAATCTTGGTAAATCAATGTTGGTGTGAAGGAGAATGATAGCTATAAAAGGGAGTCAAAATCTCTTAATTTGTAGAAGTATATATATAATGATAACTTCATTGATTCAGATGATTTAGGTGAATTAATGAAATGATTGGGAAAATTATTAGTGCAATTTTTTTTACTAATGGCTAATGAAATGTTTTCAAGTAGAATTCCATTTTGGGACCTATTTTAATAAATAGATGAAATATATTTATTTGCTCTTCCACCTCCATGCCTTTTCACTGGGCTGTGTTCTCCAAGCCTGGAATATTCATCCCACTCATTTCTACCCTCCAGCTTCCATCGAGACTCAGTTCAAATCTCCCCTAAGAGAAAAGGCATCATTCTCCTGTCTCCCTTTCATTTACATAGTATTTCTCTTACATATACAGTTGTTTGCAAAGTAGAGACTTGTTTTGCCTTTCTATAAAGAATAAATCTATATCTAAAGAATATAATAGAACAACATATAATAATACAATAATATAATCTATATATCTAAAGAATATAACAGAAAATATAATATATAATTATATATATTATATAATTATATAATATAATAGATCTAAAGAAAATAATATAAAGTATATAAATACATATATAATAAGTCTATAAATTCCAACTGCTTAGCATGGTCACTTGCACATGGTAAACACAATAATTAAATATTTGTTGACAATTGAATGGCTGACATTTGTAATTAGCAAGATTACTTGCCCACAAATTGTTAATGTGCAAAAAAATATAACATCTCAGCATTGGAAGGGAGCTCAGAGGCCATGTAATTCCACCTAGACATAAGGTAAGAATTCTCTACTTCAACAAGTAGATAAGCAGCATGAACTTAAAGATCCCCAATTGTTGGCAAATGCTGATATCCCAAGGCAGCCTCTTCTGCTTTTGGATAACTAATTGCTAGAAAGTTTTTTTTTCTTACATTGAGATAAAATCTGCTTTCCTGTAATTTCCACCCCTTGCTTCCAGTTCTGCTCTTTGAGGCCAACCAAAACAAAGCTAATCCCTCTTCCATATGACAAACCTCAAAATACCTGAAGACAGATATTCTTTCCCTTCCTCTCTCCAAGTTAAACACCTCCAGTTCCTTGAACTAATACTCCCAAGGCATCTTTCTTTGGATATGTTCCAGCCTGTCCTTCCTATATTGTGGTATCCAAGACAAAATAAAATATTTCAAATGTCTGACCAGTGTAGATTACAATGAAACCATCTATCACCTCTTATGACCTAGACACTATGCCTGTCTTCTGATTGCTTTTTTTGCCTACCATATCACATTGTTAATATTAAGCTTATAGTCCATTGAAACTTCCAAGTCTTCTACATGCCCTTTGTTCTTCACCTTGTATGTATGTGATATTTTTTAAAAACCTAAATGTAGAGCCTTTCATTTATATTAAATCTTTTTAGACTCAACCCATCATTCTGTATCCCTGTGCTTTCATCTATTAGCTTAGCTATGTGCTTAGCAAATGTGAAAAGTGTGTCATCTAGACCTTTATCCAAGGGAACTCAGCTCTCACCTTTCTTTAGTAATAGTGCAAGTTAATTTGTTTTGTTTTGGAGGGAGAATGTTTGTTTTTATACTTCTTGCCCTAGGACACGAAATCCATTGTCAGAGATGGAACCTGAACTCCTCCTGACTCTGAGGCCAAGTGTCCAGCCACCAGTCACCATCTTTCTCCTCTCCTCTCCATACATTATCGATATCTTTTTTTATTTTAGTTTTTATTCTCATTTTGTACAAATGTTTTTCTTTACATTAATAAAATATACTTGTTTACAAGTAAACAAAATACCCCTCCCCCCATGAATATAGATAGACTTGCTTGGGCGAAAAAGTAAAGGGGGGGAGAAAAAAAATTAAAATTAAAAAAAATAATAGTAATAATTGTAGGTATGGCCAGGTGGTGCAATGGACGAGGCACCAGCCCTGGAGCCACAAGCACCCGAGTCCATATCTAGCCTCGTAAACTCAATAATCACCCAGCCATGTGACATGCAAGCCACCCGATCCCCACTACCCTGCAAAAACGAAAAAGAAGAAAAAAAGACACAAAATAAAATAAAATAGTAATAATAGTAGGGGTGGCTGGGTGGCAGACAGAGCATTGGCCCTTGACCCAGGAGCACCTGGGTCCGAATCTGGCCCCAGACACCCAACGATCACCCTGCTATGTGGCCCCAAGCAGGCCACCCAGCCCCACTTGCCCTGCACCCTCCCCCCAAATAATAACAAAAAATGTGTTTCAGTCTTTGTTCCAACACCATCAACTCTGTCGTGAGTGGATCACATTCTTTATAAGTCCATCACAAAAGTTACTTTCATATTTTTCCCACGTTGCCATTGCTGATCGCAACTCCCTCCTTTCTTATTTCTCAACTACCATGTACTATATTTTCTCTCTCCTTTCACTCTGACTCTGCTGTAGTGTCGCTGAGTGGCGCAGCAGACAGATCCCTGGCCCTGGAGCCAAGAAGCCCTGAGCCCCCATACCACCCCTTAGGCCCAGAATCCACCTGGCTCTATGGTCCTGGGCAGGCCATCCAATCCCAGCCCCTTGCAAGAAGTAAAAAAAGAAAATGTGTTATATCTGACCACTGTCCCCCCATGGTCCATCCTCTCCTCCTTTATTCACATCCCCACCCCTTCCCCCTGCTCCCCCCCTCCTTCCTACTCCAGTTGTCTAAACCCCATTGAGTATATTTGCTGTTTCCTCTCCTAGCCATCTCTGATGAGAGCAAAGGTTCCCTCATTCCCCCTTGCCTCCCCCCATCCATATCATTGCAATAGCTCATTGTAATAAAAAAAAATCTTATTATGTGAAATAGCTTGGACTATTCCCCCTCTCCTTTTTCTTTCTCCCATTCCATTTCCCTTTTTTTCTTATTGACTCCATTTTTAGACCATATTTTATCTTCGAATTCAGCTTTCTCCTGTGCTTCAACTATAAAAGCTCCCTCTACCTGCTCTATTAACTGAGATGGTTCATATGAATATTATCAGTATCATTTTTCTATACATGCAGTTCATCCTCATTAAGTCCCTCATATTTCCCCCCTCTCCTCCAATCTCCATGCTTCACCCGAGTCCTGTATCTGAAGATCAAACCTTGTGTTCAGCTCTGGCCATTCCAAAAGGAACCTTTGAAATTCCCCTGGTTCATTGAAAGTCCATCTTTTTCCCTGGAAGAGGACATTCAGCCTTGCTGGGTAGTTCATTCTTGGCTGCATTCTAAGCTCTTTTGCCTTCCAGTATATTGTATTCCAAGCCCTACGAGCTTCCACTGTAGTTGCTGCTAAATCCTGTGTGATCCTGACTTCAGCTCCATGATATTTGAACTGTGTCCTTCTGGCTGCTTGTAATATTTTCTCTTTGACTTGGGAGTTCTGGAACTTGACTATAATATTCCTAGGGGTTGGTTTTTTGGGATCTCTTTCTTGGGGGGATCGGTGGATTCTCTCCATTTCTATTTTGCCCTCTGCTTCTAGAATATCAGGGCAATTTTCCTGTAGTAATTCTTTGAAAATGATGTCAAGGCTCTTTTCCTGATCATGACTTTCAGGTATTCCAACAATTTTTAAATTACCTTTTCTAAGTCTGTTTTCCATATCAGTTGTTTTTTTCAATGAGATATTTCACATTTTCTTCTAATTTTTCATTTTTTTTGTTTTGAAGTATTGATTCCTGATTTCTGGTAAATTCATCAGTCTCCCTGAATTCTATTCTTTGTCTGAAGGATTTGTTTTCCTCAGAGAGTTTTCTTATCTCTTTTTCCATCTGGCCAATTTTGCTTTTTAAAGCATTCTTCTCCTCAATAACTTTTTGAACTGTTTTATCCATTTGACCTAAGCTGGTTTTTAGCATGCAATTTTCTTCAGCATTTTTTTGGATTTCCTTGACTAAGCTGCTGACTTCATTTTCATGTTTTTCCTGCATCTCTCTCCTTTCTTTTCCCAGTTTTTCTTCCAACTCCCTCATTTGATTTTCAAAGTCTTTTTTGAGCTCTATCATAGCCTGAGCCCAATTTCTGTTTTTCTTGGAGTCTTTAGATGCAGGAGCTTGTGCTTCCTCATCTTCAGACTGAGTATTTTGATCCTTCTTGGGCTCATTTGAAAAATATTTCTCAATGGTCTTCCTCTTGTTTCTTTGTTTGTTCATTTTCCCAGCCTAAACCTGTTTTTTGGGGGTGCTTCCTGAGCTTTTGGGACACTCCCACAAGGGTCTCAGTGCATGAGGCTCTGTCCTCCCTCCTGATCTGTGAATGACCATAAGCGCCCCCCTCTGCCACGGGGCTGAGGTGGGGGGTGGCTGCTGTTCTATGGGGGGCCTAGACTGCGATCAGGATCTGAATGTGGTCACAGCTCCAGAGTCCTGTTCCAGGGGCAGAGGACAGAGCTCAGCAGTCTCTCTTCACTCCATTCCCTCAGCTCAATGGGCTCATGCCCTGGGGACCTCCTGCTTACTGGCTCCACCTGCTTCTGTTTCTGGGTCTGGGCTGCTGAAAGACCAGGCTGCTGGCTGTGTGCCCTGAGGGCTGGGCTCCACGTGCTTGCTCTGGCAGAGGTCCCTAAGACTAAGACTCCTAGTCTATATTAACTTATACTAGATTGGTAAATGCGTCATTGAGGTAAGAATTCTACCATATTTTATATTTTCTATATGCTATTTTTCTGGACCAAAATTGTATAGTTATTTTTGTTGAGTTCAGTTTTGCTAAATAATGAGACCAAGGTCAAAATATAACAGTTTTGGAACCCCTATAGATTTAGAGATGACACAGACTCAACAACTGATGGGAGTAATGGGCTTATCCCCTCTGCCATTTGTCAGTAATCCACTTAACATGGTGTTTAAAAATAATTTTAAATATTAATTGCCTATGGGTAGGCCAAGATAATGTAATAAAAGGAGCAATACTGTCTAACTTAATTTACATATTTAGTCTCAAATAAATCAAATTATCAAAGGATTCCTTTATAGAATAGAAAAAATAATAATGAAATTCATCTAGAAGATCAAAGGCCAAGAATCTCCAGTAAAATAATAAAAAAGTATAAAGCAAGGTGTTCTTGAAGTATCAAAGCATACTACAAAGCAGTAATCATCAAAACTATTTGGTAATAGTTAAAAAAAGGTCAATCAGTGGAACAGATTAGAATATAAATTATAGAAGAAAATGAACCTAGTACCATAGTATAGGTATAGTATCATGTATAGGGAAAGGAATAAGCATTTATTTAGCTCCTGCTATTTATCAGGCATTATGCTAACCACTTTACAAATATTATCTCTTTTGATCTTCACAATAACTGCTATTATTATTATTATTATTGGCTATTATTATCCCTATTTTACAGCAGAGGAAATTGAAGTAAATAGGGTTAAGTGGCTTGACCAGGGTCATACAGTTAGTAAGTGTCTAGAGTTCTATACACTGTGCCATCAGCCACCAAAATCTCCACTACCAATTTAAGGACTCACTATTTACAAAACTTCTGGGAAGACTGGACAGGAGTCTGGCAGAAATTAGGTTAAACCAACACCTCACAAGATATACTAACATAAGCTCCAAATGCATACAGATATATATGTGAATAAAGAAGTAATTACTTTTCAGATCTAGGGAGATAAGGGATAGAAAGGTTAATAGAAGGTAAAATGGGGCAATTTTTATCATGTTAAAATTTTTGCACAAATAAATCCAAATGCAACTGGGATAAGAAGATTATTTCAAAGATCTACAAGGAATTGATTCAAATTTATGAGAATCATTCTTCAACTGATAATTGATCAAAGAATATGAAGAGACTTTTCTCAATGAAAGAAATCAAAGAGATCTAGAACTATATGAAAAATATCTCCAAATCACTTATAATTATAGAAATGCAATTAAAGCAACTCTGAGTGTCAACCTCAAATTCACTGGTCTATCAATAAATATTTATTTAGCTCCTACCATATACCAATCACTATGTTAAGTGCTTGGGATAAAAAAAAGAGGTGAAAGAGTTTCTGCCCTCAAAATGTATATAATTTAAGGTGGAAGACAATAAGCAAACAAATATGTACAAGCAAAGCTATATAAGTAAGTAATACTAAGGAATAATTAAGAGAGGGAAAACAAGAGTTACAAAGGTTTAGGAAAAACTTTTGTATAGAAGGTGAGATTTTAGCCAGGAAAACCAGTAGTCAGGGAAGAAGAGGTAGAACAGTCTAGGCAAGAGAAACAGAGAAAATGCCTGGAGGTAAGAAATGTAGTATTTTATTCATGAAAAAGCAAGAATCATACCCATCAAGCAAAATTGATCCAAAAAAGAAAAATGACAAAAGTTGAAGACAAACAGGTCCATTGATGCACTGTTCCTAGAGCTGTGAATTACCACAGCTCTTCCAGAAAGCAATTTGGAACTATGCCCAGAAAGTTATTAAATTGCACCTACCCTTTAACCCAGCAATATCATTATAGGTCTATGCCTCAAAGAGATCAAAGAAAGATGAAAAGGTTCAATATGTACAAAAATGTTTATAGTAGTTCCTTTTATAGTGTAAAGAAATGGAAATTAAGGGAGTACCAATCATTTGGCAAACAAATTATGATACATTATTGTAATGGAATACTATTGTGAAGTAAAAAAAAAAATTATGAAAGACATGGTTTCAAAGAAACCTGAGAAGACTTGCATGAACTTATACCAATGATAAAGAAACAGGAGAATAATTTACACTACAATCATAAAATTGTAAAGACAGTTTTGAGACTTAAGGACTCTGATCAATGCAATGATCAACCATGATTCTGGAGGAATAACAACTCTCCTGATAAAAATACAGTGATTTAAATATACAGAGTGAAACATAGTCAATGAGGGAATTTGTTTTTCTTGACTATACATATTGGTTATAAGCATCTTATTTGCTTTTTTTTTGTTGTTGGTTTTTTTGCAAGGCAAATGGGGTTAAGTGGCTTGCCCAAGGCCACACAGCTAAGTATTAAGTGTCTGAGACCCGATTTGAACCCAGGTACTCCTGACTCCCGGACCAGTGCTCTATTCACTACACCACCTAGCTGCCCCATCTTATTTGCTTTTTAGTGAGACAACAGGAGGTGGGAAGGAGGGAAAAAACTGATTGGCAGGTGAAAATCTAATTTATAATGTTATTGTCTTTGAAATCTTCAAAAGAACAGGGCCAAGTTCTGAAAGAAAGTGCCAAATTCAGAGTCACTTGGATTCAAATCCTGGCTTTCAAGCTTGCTATTGTTCCAATCTTAAAACCACTCATCTCACCTCTAAAAGAATTAATTTTCTCATCTGTAAGGGGGGGGCGGGGAGGAGAGGAAAAATTATACTAGTCTACTTCTAAGGACTATTTGATCCTTTAAAACTTAAAACTTATTATCTTATGAGCTTAATAATTCAAAGATATCATTTTCTATAAACCACTTGGACAATTAAATCTCAGTTTATTGGTCAGCGTAACAGTTCTCCTAGTCCATCTAATTGATATTTCTCATCCTGTCTTCATGCAGCCTTTCTGCCAGGTTTGTAATCTATTTCAAGAAATTATCACCTTATTCCTCCTTCTGTCTAGAGGAAGAGGAAGTCTCTTCTACTCTCCCTGTAAGTACAATGCACCTTCTTTGGTTCTTTACAATGTAACTCCCCCCCCCCAATGCTTTCCATTAAGTTTGCCCTCCTAGTTTGCTTGTTTCCCAATGGTCCTTTATTATCTTGATATGCAGTGCTGGTCAATCATTCATTTTAACTAATGTGTTCCTTTTGAATGCTCTTCATTCTCATGTTTTATCCAGGAGCTAGTTTCTCTCTCCCAGCCTAATTCCCCCTACCTTCAAATCTAAATGGTTTCTATGAGACTGAATATATCTCCCTGAATTAAATCTTTGAATGGAATTATTTTTTTCAATCAGTTAAATAAATAGTCCTTTCCAGTTCTACTTATTCTCTTCCCCTTCAAAGCAAACCCTTTCTTCACAGTTAGTACAAATCCAGCCTAGTTTTAATTTCCATAACACCAAAGTTGTGAAATATAAATTAATCAGATTACTCTAGTTATTACAAGTTAGATGCAAAAATACTCAACCTTATCAAAAAGTACTCTCCAGTCAGAATCCATCAAGTTCCAGGAAGTGAGGAAGGAATAGTTGGGGCAGAATCTATTCGGGGGAATTTATATCAAAGAATTTATGTCAGAGGATTATAATAATTGAATATTTTTTAGGAAAAATGATGGAGTCAGGGTGTATACACACACATATATGTATGTAGGTGAAAACAGGGCTAAGATACCTTTTTTCTTCTTAGTATTTCATATATCAAATAAGATCATATATGCAAAATACTTTATCTCTCCTCTCTCAACCTCAGAGAAGTTAAATTGCTCAGTTTGGGGATTCACCCTGGAGACACAGCAGCCTAGATTGGAAGATGAGTATTTTAATCCTCTCTACACAAACTCCTTTTTTTAACCTCTTCTGTTCTGGGAACAAAAATTAGTTTTATCATTGATACTGAAACTGACATGACTAAGTGACTATAATGTTAATTTTGTCTTCATTTATAATCCCTGTGACTACCTAGACTAAAACTCCCAAATAAAGATACAGATATAAATATACATACTCTCCTCCCCCTCATGATAATTAGAACAGAAAATTCAACTTTTGTGGGAATAATGATCCTATTAAAGGTCATTAAAGTCAAGAGCATGACTATTGATCCATTGAACCTATGAGAAAGAGGGGTTAGGTTCCCACAACTACCAAAAAGGATAATCTTTTGTAGGAGATTGCTGAAAATTCATTTTTATGCATTCAACTTTTTATAACAAAATATCTATTCTGACAATATGTACTTTTCCTAACATGGTAATCTTGAAATAATCCATAAAATGTAATATGCAAAACAAAATTGGTAACATGCAAAACATTTTTTTCTTCCCAGTAATTCCCTAGAATTCTGTGACCTTTAGTGCCAAAATCTCAATTGTTAAAAAAGTCCATTGATTTTAGATGATATTCACCTTTCATAACTCATAAAATCTATAGTACCATAAAATCTGTACAGCATATAAAATTCTTAAAAAACGAAAACTTTTTTTAGCCTGTATCTTGCATTCTACTGTGTCAGAGAGCAATGTTGAGAGCATTATATTGTCTACTGCTGTAAACCTCTATACCTTGGCTGCCCTCTGAAAATCAAGGGAGAGGCTGCTGGAACTTTAGTCAATGATGTCAGCAGATGCCAAGACTAGTGAGGTCTCAACATTATCTCTGGCACTCCAACATTCTGTCTCTATTCTACATGGCTGCCAACAGAAAAGTGAAAAATGAGGTTATTAATAAAATCACACAAATGCTTGAAATCACGAGTTAAATGGGTGAATGTTGAAGATAGACTGTATAATGTAATGCATTGTATGATATATAATAATAAATGCTATATTCCCTTGAGAACATGGACTGTCTCATTTTTTATTTGTATCTCAGCACCAACACAAGATCTTGCACAGACTAAGGGTTTAATAAATGCTTATTGAATGATTGATTAAAGTACCATGTAGGTAATGAGTATGCCCTTGCCCTCTCCCTCAAAGCCAGGCTTGTTATATTTCCTTATAGTTCCAGGGAATGACCCTGAAGGGTTGGATGATGTTTCTCTTTTCTCTGTTGCCATTAGCTCAAGCTCCTATTGGCTGAATTCCCCTCTCTCCATCCCCATTGTTGTGGAGCCAATGACAGCACACTAATACCAATTAAATACCAAACATAATATGTTTTTTACAGAGGTATATTTATATCTCAAAGATGCATCTTAAAAGAAAAAGAATTTTGCCCAATACCCCACCATATCATCCTCTACCCCATACCACCATGATTTCAGGGGAGTAAGCTCAAAACTTAGTTAAGTTCCTATATAGCATTGTTCCCACTAAGTTCACATCCAAAATCAACATTGTTGCCAGATGAGTCCATTCCCCAGACTAGGAATCCTGAAGGCAACCACCCCACTGCTTAGTAAAGTAGTTATCACCTTGAGGTTGTTCAGTCATTTTCAGCCATGCCTATCTCATTGTGACCCCATTTGGGATTTTCTTGGCAAAGATACTGGAGTGATTGTCATTTCCTTCTCTAGCTCATTTACAGATGAGGAAACTGAGGCAAATAAATTGCCCAGGATCAAACAGTAAGTTTGATCTCAATAAATTTGAACTCAGAAAGAAGAGTCTTCCTGACTCCAGGACTGGAATTCTATCCACTGGTATCACCCTGATATACTTTATGAATGTTTATTGACTGACTCTCAAAAGTTAGGATATTAATGTTTTGCAGGCTGAAAAACACAGTCTGGATTTCAGCTCCTTAATTCCTGTAACTCCCTGACACTTGGAGACTCCTAACTGAGGCTTCATGTAAACATCAGTTATTATTATTATTGTTATAATGTGATTACATATCTTTGCTCTGAAGTGAGCACATCGAACCTTCTATGGGAAACCTTTCCTATTAGGGCCCTCTCCCTTCTCAAATTTTCATCTGTCTATAATTACATTTACATGCTCTATCCCCTTAGTGGAATAAGTTCCTTGAAGACAAAAACTGTTTTTTTCTTTTCTTTTCTTTTTTAACCTAGCTTCAGGACATAGCAGACTTGATACATTTTTGTTGGCTTAGATCAAAATGCTTTCCCCCTGATGCATATGATTGGTGACAAGAATAAGATTTTGGATAAAACCAGAGAATGACCTGAGGCAGGAAGATTTGGACCCTGGCCTAACTTTTCCTTAGTTCTCTAACTCAGTGCTTTCTAAACTTTTTTGATTGTTTACTCTTATTAATAACATTATTTTTCCTTGATAGGTAAGGAGAAGAGCAGTTGCTTCTGAAGATGCCCAAGTGGTGTCAGAATGTAAATATGTTGAGGTACCAGAATTTTCATTTATAAAGGCGAAGGTTGGGAGTTAATAAAGTTGGGTAGAGTCTATAATGGGTAATAAGTAAGTATGATTGAATTGAAGATAAACCCCATGATAGCCTATTAAGGGAATAAAAAAACATTTTCCTACTTCATGATTGAATCATCTCACCCCCCTGGGGTCATACCACATCTCTCTTAGGGTCATGTCTTAGGACATCTCCATAGGACCCTGATCCCTATTTTAAAGAACACCACACTAAATAAATTAGATTCATTCTGATAACTAAAAACTACTGTGATTTTGCATAACATTATCCAAGCCTTTAGTTTATTAATTTTTCATAACCCTTTCAGTGAAAAATATAATTAATTTTATTTGGATGTGTCTTAAAGATTATGTTCTGTCTCTGATAGAATATTTCCAATTTACTATCATGAAAATATTTTTCTTTTTCTCAAATATTTAAATAACTGTTTGTTTTGTTTTTTCCTCTACAGGCTAACCATCTCTCCCTTTTGGTCAGTACCATTCTATTCTTTTGGAAAGAGAATGGAGAAGTAAGGTGTCATATCTATATTCTAGTGATTTCTCCCTTTGTCACAAGTAATTTTTTCTGCCAACATCAGCAATATTACAAATTCTTGCTTATTAACTGCTTAGCATAAGCCATTAACTTAAAAAAAAAAACCTCAGAAAGAGACTAATTAATATACGTCTCTTCAGGGTAATAGTTATTAATACATGTGGTATTCATATAATTATTCTTAGAGAAAATAACTACTAAATACAGCTTCAAGGAATTATTAAGAAGCCATCCAATAAAAACCAACTTCTTATTTGTATGGCCCTGTCATAGGGTTTTAAAAATATTTATTTATTTATTTCCATCGATAAGCACATGAATGTTTTTAAATTACAAAATTTCCTTCCATCCTCCCCTCAGCAGCAGTCAGGTTAGCATTGTGCATATATATTTGGATACACATGGTATGAGGAATTAGGATTAGGGGAAAGAGATACTCAAGAGATAATTTTTATAAAGTATTCATCAGATTCTGAAGGGTTGGTTTTGTACGTAGTTTGTTTTGTTTTATTTTTTTTCCTCTGGATGGGGATAATATGTCCATATCCAGTCTAATACAGTTATCCTAGCTCTCTAGATTACTGAGAGGGGCTGCTTCAATCAAGGCTGTTCATCTCACAATGTTGTGTGTTGATGGTATATTGTTCTCTTGGTTCTGCTCCCTTCACTCAGCATCAGACTCTTTAAGTCATTCCATGCTTCTCTAGAGTCTGACCATTTATGGTTTCTTATAGAACAACAGTATTCCATACTATTCATGTACCATTTCCCCAATTGATGGGCATCCCTTCAATTTCCAATTCTTTTCTGCTACTGTCATAGAGTTTTGAATGAGAAGTAATCTTAGATATCCATTTATTCCAACAAATGTTAAACTGTAAAACAAGCGCAAAGAGGTTGTGATTTGGTCAATGTCTTAGGGATCTTAGGGATCTTAGGGATCTTAGGATAACAGCAAAATTGGAAGAGATCTTAGAGGTCATTTAGTTCATCCCCCTCCATTTATAAATGAAAAAACTCAGGTCCACATTTATTGAGAGTTGACCAAGATCCTACAAGTAGTAAGTGGCAGAATTAGTTTATGAATCAGGTCATCTGATTCCAGATTCAAATATAACTAACCCCAGCACCTAGCTTAGTGCTTTAAACATAATAAAGGTTTAACATTTGGTGAATGAATAAATAAATCAACTAGCAATTCTCAGTTTCCAGGTTAGCTTTTAAGATCAAGTATGGCAAAGACTTCCCCCAGCAAGAATTTCAAAGAATGTATTCACGCTAATGACAAATTTTAAGGCTAAAAAAAGGGCTATTTCAGCTATACTAAGGACAAGAGGAATATCAAAGAAGGGTATACAGTATAGACCTCTTTTTGGAGTGCATAAAACCATGATAATGGGAGGATGGAGAGAAGAAAAACTATTAAAATTTTATTTTGTTAAAATTTATTTCTTTACCAAGGAAAATGATCTTTGGACTAGAAAGGTAAGGACACAAAAGGCTATCGGAAAGCTAAAAGTCAAGAGAGATCCTATCCAGTATGAATTGAAGTCAAAAGAATTAGTTGAACTACATGCCAACATAATGAAAGAATTGACAGGCATGAGTATTGACATTACTGATCTTCAAAAGATCATAGAGAATGGTAGAGAGAAAGTCAGAGGGCAGAAATACAACTGTCCCATTTTTTTCTTAAAGGAGTAGGAGTAGAATTCATAAATTATAGTACATAAAACATTATTTCTAGTCCTGGAAAGATGCATTTGTAGGGATTCTCACATTTTCCACTTGGCAAAAAATAGTAAGAAAGTTATCAGACTTCACTGCCTATAGATACACATAATAAAGACAAGAATGTGGGCTAGATGGGTGGAGAACAAAGACCTTGTCTACTTCACTAATCTTTTACTAAGGTTCCTGTTAACTTACATACTAAGCTTTAGAGGATCTTGGAAGTATAAAGAGTAACAAAGTTAAGCAAGGCTTGCAGAAGATTTCTAGTCAGACAAAACAAAAAGAAAAAATCCTAAATAAACCCAGGGGTATTTTTCCAGACATGTTAACTGGGTATGGTTGGAATAACTAAGAAGTTATAGACTGACTTTATGAGGAAAAGGTTTTAATCAATATGTCCTACCTGATTGAAACTGAAGATGGTTTATAGACTTGAAGAGATGAACTAAGAAGCAGGGAGCAACTCTCACCCAGCATATAGCAAAACAATATTCATTTAAGTCTAAGGGAGCAGAGCAACACAGTCAAGATGCCAAAAACCCAACGAAATGTGCCAACACAGACCATCTACACAGCTACCACCCTGGGACCTACAGGATTGGGTTCCAGTGAGAAAAGAGCAATAACATTACTAGAAGACATCAGTAGTTCTATGGCATCAGAAGAGTGAGTTGCCTCTTCTCATGTACTCTTTCCACATACATTCATCATTTCCCACATGTGCCCCTCAAATGATTCCTATGTGTACTCATTCTCCCTACATATGATATTCCTTAGTCCTGTGTCCTACTCTTCTGATTGTTGAGTCCCTCTTTAGAACAGCCATTTCACTTCAATTCCAACTCAACTCCAAATTTCTCCAACTCTGACCAAGAGTCTGACAACCATGCAAATACCTTCTCCTTTCCCATCTACCCCCTCCTAGCCTCATTTTTCAGTTTTTCTCATGTATTAACCTTCTCCTATTTGAATATTACCTCTTTGTGTATAGAGACTGTCTATTTTATTTGCAGCACAGCAAAATGTCTGGAATGTAATAAGCAAGCATTTAATAAACATTTTCTATCTATTTCTGTCTATCTGTCTGTCTGTCTGTCTGTCTATCTGTATATCTATCTATCTATCTATCTCCTATCTTTATGGGAAACTCTGCCTTAGGTTTATGGGGAAAGAATGTTCTAGTGAAAATCTTCTTATCATGCTATTTCATTTAATAACTTTGCTTTGAACTTCTTCCTCTAGATGATTGAAGAAAAAGTAACTATCAGTAGGGACTTGTAAGCTATAATTTGAATGGATTTGTATCCACAGGTTCCCTTGAACTTGCGATAGCTATCCTAAGAGATTGTCTGCATGACTGTCATTAAAGGGAGGCTTAATGTTTAAAAACAATAGAAGTCAACAGTGAGATCCAACATGGCAACATAAAAAATAGCACTGTCAAAAAAAAAGACATGACATTAGTTTGGCATGACCAGTGAAAAACGTATTGCCTCTTAATTCTGACTGCTTCCCACAAAAACAGCATGAAGACTGTCAAATGCTTTACTTAAATCTAGATATACTGTATCTACTGCATTCTTCCAATTTACTAGATTAGTAACCCTGTAAAAAATGGAGACAATTGGGACAGCTAAGTGATGCAGTGGATAGAGCACTGGCCTTAGAGTCACGAAGACTTGAATTCAAATCTAATCTCAGATATTTAATAATTATCTAGCTGTATGACCTTGGGCAAGTCACTTAACCCCCATTGCCTTGCAGAAACAAAAATGGAAACAAGTTAGCCTGAATTGACCCATTTTTTTTTTCAAAGCAATAGGATTAAAAGACTTGTCTAAGGTCACACAGCTAGGGACTTAAGTGTCTGAGGTGCCCCCAGTGCCTCTGTGTCATCTAGCTGCCCTGCACTGACCCATTCTTGGTGAAGTCATGCAGGTTCTTTGTAATCATATTTCCTTATCTAGATTTTAGCAGATGTTTGACCAGATATTTTATGGAATGGAATGAGGGGCAGCTAGGTGGTGCGATGGATAAAGCACCAGCCCTGGAGGGGCCAGGAGGGGTTCAGGAGGACCTGAGTTCAAATCCAGCCTCAAACCCTTAATAATTACCTCGTTGTGTGACCTTGGGCAAGTCACTTAACCCCTTTGCCCTGCAAACAAAACAAAACCAAAAAAACCCCAGATATTTTAAGGAATGAAAGAACATTTAAGTGCTTCCTATCTGTCTCACTTAAATCCATTTCACACACAAGACAAGACATCATCTTTTGATATTACTGGTCCTGTTCAAAAAGAAATAACATACAACTATCTACTAAGCACTATTCCAACCACTAGAAAAAGAAAAAGGAGACTAACTTGTTCTCAAAGAACTCCCATTCTAGTTGGGGGATATAACACATACAGGAGATAGAATGTATGTTATTTTTATGGGCAGGATAGAGAAGAAATGAATTTTATAACACTGCATATCTCTCAACAGTAGACTTGGAATTGCCTGAATGGCCACACCCCAAAGTAATCATTAATAGGTTCATATCTATTTGGAGGAAAGTTTCGAATGGAGTACTATAGAAATTTGGTCCCATGGTGATCAATAAATTTATGAGCAATATGAATAAGAATGTGGATGGCATGCTTATCAGATTTTCAGAAAATACAAAGCCAGGAAGAATAGTTAACATACTGATTACAGACAGGATCAAAAGGATAATAACTGCTATAATGTTATAATAAAACACTTTCAGTTTCATAAAGCACTTTGTAAATATTATCTTCTTTTATTCCCATAATAATCCTGGAAAGTAAATGTCATTCTTGTCCCCATTTAACAAAAGAAGAAACTGAAATATATACAAGTCAAAACCAGATTTGAACTTAGATTAACTTCACTCCAAGTCCTGCATCTATCCACTGCAACTATAAATTGTGGACCAAATAAAAGTTAAAATTTAACAGGGAAATATGCAAAGTCCTTCATTTCAAAATTCAATTTCATTGGTACAAAATAAGGGATATCTAGGTATCAAATTATGTGAAAAAGATCTGGAGTCTGGGAATGAAAACTCATAAATATGAGTCAAACATGTAACATGTAAATCAAAAATACTAATTCTCTTCTAGGCAGCATGGAGAGATGCATTAGGCCTTGAACATATAGAGTGATGGTTCCATTGTTTTTCTTTTTAACCCTTCACAAACCACATCTAAAGTACTATGTTAAGTTATGGATACCACATTTTAGGAAAGACATTGATAAGTGGGTAAGAGCCAGAAGTGGGTCAATGGGATAGTGAAGGGCCTGAAGCCCAGGCCATGTGAGGATCAGTAGGAGGTATCTGGGTTGTATAACATAAAAAATAAAAGACTTCATAGGATGGAAATATAATCCAGTTCAAATTAAATTGATATTTAAATTTTCAGAAATTGACAAATACCATAAATTTGTGTAACCCCATTGCCTTGCAAAAAACCAAAAACAAAATAAAACAAAGCAAAGAGTCAATTGTTAAACATTTGCTTCATACCTCTCACCTATTTTCAAACTTTTAAAGAACTGTCATGTGGAAGAAAGAGTGTATCTGTTCAGCTTGGTGCCAGAGGGTAGAGCTAGAATAGAAATGAAAAAGGAGGACTTAGGCTAGATTTGGAAATAGTAAATTATAGGCACTAGATTATGGTGCTTTTGAAAAAATGCATAACAGAGCATTTTTAGTATCTATAAATTCTAATTCTACAATCAAATACAACTTCTGTTGCCTACAGAGCTATGTAACTAATTTAAAAACACCTAGACTGATGAGATGCTCAGGATATAAGTGGTTAGGAACATCTAGATGAATGGATTGCTCAGGATCTTCTTCAATCATCCTTCCTCCAGTCCCTTCCCACCTTTGGAGCAAAAGGCACATTTTAGTTTTGAAATAAAATGGTTCAGTGATTGGCTTTAGGCAGAATGGTCCTGGTTCTCTTTTGAAAGGAATCCATTTCTGGGATATCTGTTATATTTTCTTTTTTTTAATACAATGGGGTTAAGTGACTTGGCCAAAGTCACACAGCTAAGTAATTATTATGTGTCTGAGGCTGAATTTGAACTCAGGTCCTCCTGACTCCATGGCCAATACTCTATCCATTGCACCACCTAGCTACCTGTTAACAACTTCCTGTGAACAAGATGTTTTTAATTATATGAATGTCTTGGATACTAATTCCTCCTAAGGTGAATCAGTTCCCTCTGAGGGTACTTTTGCTATCTCTGAATGATGAATTTTCTCTGAACCTGTAGTTTCCTGGCACAACCAGGTACCATTGAAATCTTGAACAAATGCACAATGGCAGCATAGGATATAGTCAAAAGTCATTGTGGGAAGGAATTTTGCCAGTCATTGATATGCAACAATTTGAGCCAACTTGAAATCATGCATTCTTGAACACTTGTTGAAAGTGTTTCAGATATTACACTATTACAAAGAATCTTACCATTGACTCTCTGATTAACATCAGAGTCTAGAATTTCCTGTAATATAAGGAATCATCATCTGATACTTGGTGAGATGAGGCACTGTGATTCTTCCTGTCATCCCTTCTGGTGGATTTTAAATATCATAGTCTCTCAGGGAAGCCCTTCTTTAAAAATCCACAAGCAAAGTATCAGGGTTATCAGAAGCTGCCAGTCAAGGACTGGCACATCTGAATTGATGCATTATATAGCATGTATTTTCCACATACTGACAAGACAGTATTTATAGAAGAAGTTATTTAACTTTAAGAAGTTCTTTAACTTATTTGGAATGTTTTCCTCAAAGCATTTATTGAATAATGAAGTCTTCCCTTAATTGTTTTATATCAATGGATTTATTATTGATACTAATCACAATAACTAACATTTAAAGAAATTTATATATATATATATATATATATATATATATATATATTTGATCCTTTCATCAACTCTATGAGTTAGATGCTGTTACTGTTCCTATTTTATGTTGAGAAAATAAAAACTGAGAGAAAAAATTGTTTGTCTAGGCTCATAGCCAGTTAAGTTATAAGTACCTATAGTACTTAAGTAGTCACTTAATAAATATTGATTGATTAATTTATTGATGCTATCTTATAAGCTTGAAGAAAGAGGTAGAAATTAGTAACCAACATAGGGGGTAGTTATTACTGAAAATCTCAACATCTCAGGAGAGTTTGTTTCCTGACATTTTTAATCATTGACTCAGGTTTATGCTACATTATTTTTTGTTGGATTTTCATTCATCTCTGAAGAATTTCTCTTGCTGTACATACTTATAACTTTCCTCTTTCATTTCACCACATAGAAGCTCCTTGGAAAGCTGGTACCACCTTATATGTGACCTGTATTGTAGTGTGTAGTAAATATAGACTAGTAAACATAGGAGCCATCCCAGGGAGTATGAGCCCACACCTCTGCTGTAATCTTATGGACACAATGACTCACTGGTTCAGTCTTTTTTGAGGAGGAGTGATTTCTTAGCTTGCTTTCAGGCATGTGGTAGCCCACTGCTAAAAGAACTTTTTTTTTTTAGGTTTTTGCAAGGCAAATGGGGTTAAGTGGCTTGCCCAAGGCCACACAGCTAGGCAATTATTAAGTGTCTGAGGTTGGATTTGAACTCAGGTACTACTGACTCCAAGGCCGGTGCTTTATCCACTGCGCCACCTAGCCGCCCCTAAAAGAACTTTTTGATTTGCTTTCACATAGAAATCCCTGAATGGTCCTCTCCTGCTCATGTATCCATCCCTACATAAAACAACAGCAAAGAAGGGTACTATATCTTTAAAAATATACTCAGATGGAAATTAGGTCCCTCTCCCTCCCCCACTTCCTCTCCTTCTCTTCTTTGATCCTCCAGATGACATCATGTAATTCTGAACTTTCCATCAAGGACTGGAAGATGGGATAAGTCTTCCTTATCTCAGCATCATGCTGATTACTCTCATGTGTCGGCTAGAAATGGGATTCCACTAGGTGAGCTTGTGTCTGGGCCCCTGGCTATAATTTTTGATTTTCTGCATAGGTGACTGAGCATCAACCCCAAGGTGGACATGTTCAGGCTTGGAAGTAACTTGGTGGGTTTGAGATATCCAGTGATACCCTGGCCTTATTGGGTAAAAGTAATTAGCATCAAGGGAAAATTTCTTCATAAGAAAAGATCATAACTGACAAACAGAGGAAACCAAGTCCCTGTCCTGGCTTGCCAGCAGACTTTTAGAGAGATAATCTAATGCTGAAATAAAATAAAGAACACCTAATCATCAGTTCTAGAAGCTTATTTATGCTTTGGTGTCAACTTGCTCAGGAAGATTGGAAATAATAATTCTAAGTTAAAGTTTTGTTGTTCAGTTATTTATTGTTAAATGGAATTTCTCATTCTATCTCTTGCTCTTTGGCTTTGTTCATATATACAGAAATGCTGATAATTTATATGGGTTTATTTTATATCCTCCTACTTTGCTGAATTTGTTAATTGTTTCAAGGATTTTTTAAGATGGATTTTCTTGGGTTCTCTATCTGCATATTTTTCATCTGCAAAGAGTGAAAGTTTTGTTTCCTCATTGCCAAATCTGGTTCCTTCTATTTCCTTTTCCTTTCTTATTGCTATAGCTAACATTTCAAATACCATATTGCATAGTAATAGTGGTGATGGGCATCCTTGTTTCACCCCTGATTTTATTGGAAATGCTTCAAGTTTACTCCCATTACATATAACATTTCTTGATGGTTTTAAATAGATACCATTTATTATTTTAAGGAAAACTCTATCCCTAAACTTTCTAGTATTTGATGCTGTTATTTTAAGGCTTTTTCAGCATCTATTGAGATAATCATATGATTTCTGTTGGTTTGACTCTTTGTGACCTCAATTGGGGTTTTCTTGGCAAAGACATTGGAGTGGTTTGCCTTTTCCTTCTCCAGATCATTTTTACAAATGAGGAAACTAAGGTAAAGTTAAAAGACTTGCCCAGGGTCACACAGCTGGTAATCACATTTGAATTCATCTCTTCCTGACTCTATTCACTGAGACAGCAAGCTACCCTAAGTTAAGTTACAGAATATTTTAAAAGGTTATTCTGTGCAAAATAAGATTTATGTTTAGCATTTCTTTTAGGAATAGGAAATAAATAATAAAAACTTCCCATTTGTGATTTATCTTAAAACTGAATACCTTTCTAATCCTTCTTTGGGTAGAGCTAGATATGAGCTTCCAGAAAAGACAAGTGAGATTCATACTGTGAAGGATTTAAAATGCCAGATTATATAGATAGTATTTTATCATAGAGGCAATAGGGAGACACTGAGGATTTTTAACAGTGAAGGAAGGCAGGGAACAGAGTTAGTTATGTATAGTAGGAATACCAATTTGGCAAAATCAAATACCTTTTCCCCTTGGGAAAACAGTTGGGGGTTTCCCACAAAGTGGTTTCAAGAACAGGATGTTCAAAATGGTCTATTAGGAGACTGCCAAATAAAATATTTCTTGGCTGAAATAAGCATTTTTACTTATATTTTATAGTTTATTACAACCTTGTGAAAAATGGGGGTTTTGTGAAAAGCAGGCCTCAAAGCCCTATTCAGACTTTCGCTTTACCAGCACATGGAAAAAAAGTCAGAAATTCAAAATAAAAAGCTAGCAAAGACCTTGTTACCTGGGATTTTCCTTTTTCCTTTTCCTTTTCTTTTTCTTATTGGCCTTCAATGTAGGATGGAAGAAGTGAGATTTGAAAAAGTCTAAACCCCAGAACTTTTGGTAACTTATGGGGGCAACTTAACCTTACCAGGCTTATGGTTTTGCAATCAGAGAAAAAAATCTGAGTTTATAGTGTTCTCATCATGAAATAGAATGAGGTGTCTGATGGGATAATTTCATCAGAAAGGGTCATTTTCTAAAGAACTTGGCATCTGGAGTCTGAGAATCTCCTGCTAGTTAGATGAAAAGTTTCAGTAGTCAAGACAAGAGAGAACGAGAGAAGCTCAAATAAGGAAAACAATTTCACTTAAAGGAGGTCCCTTCTTAGCAGTATCTACCTAGAATTACAAATAAGTACAGGGACATAAAGGGGCTAACTTTCTATGAATGTCTCCCGTTCCAAAGACTTTCTGTCAACTGCCTCCCTAGAATGTTCTTTTTCCATTTCCCTCCAAAGAAAATTTGGAAATAACTCAGAAAATCCCTTATACAAGCACACAATATCACACTCAGCATTCTTTCCACCTACTAAAGTTCGAGTCTGCTTTTATATATGTATAAATATATAGCATATACACAAGGATGACCTTTCTCCTCCAAACTCCTACCTTTCTGCAGAGGGAAGCAGGTTATGTAAAATAAATACAGGGTAATTTACAGTTGTAATTTTTTTTTAATCAATTCTGCCTTTACAACATCATATACATCAAGTTTCCTTCTCTCTACTTATATGGCCACCAGTGTGGTTCAGGTCTTAATCAGCTTTGACTTCAACTATTGCAAAGACCTAGTTGATTTCCTTGCCTTGTGTTTTTCTCCTTTCCAATTCATTATTCTCCCAGTTGCTAGAGTATTCTTTTCAAACCAAAATTCTGACATGTTATTTCCCTACTTAGTAAACTCTGGTAACTCCCTATAAAGTCTAGAACAATTGCAAAGTCCTTTGTTTGACATTTAAAGCCCTTGACAATCTGACTCCAACCCATCTTTCAGTCATACTTATAGAGTTCATTCAAACTGACTTTCTTATTGTTCTTCATGCACAACATCCTATCTCCCACTATGATTTCATATAATATATTTTACACTCCTGAAATGAATACTCTTCATCTCATTTTCTTTTAATCTTCATTTCCTTCAAATTTCAAATCAATCATTACCTCCTGCCTTATTTCTTTGCTGATGCTCCTAGTCATTACCTTTTTTCCCTGAAAATTACCCTGTATTTATTTTACATAACCTGCTTCCCTCTGCAGAAAGGTAGGAGTTTGGAGGAGAAAGGTCATCCTTGTGTATATGCTATATATTTATACATATATAAAAGCAGACTCGAACTTTAGTAGGTGGAAAGAATGCTGAGTGTGATATTGTGTGCTTGTATAAGGGATTTTCTGAGTTATTTCCAAATTTTCTTTGGAGGGAAATGGAAAAAGAACATTCTAGGGAGGCAGTTGACAGAAAGTCTTTGGAACGGGAGACATTCATAGAAAGTTAGCCCCTTTATGTCCCTGTACTTATTTGTAATTCTAGGTAGATACTGCTAAGAAGGGACCTCCTTTAAGTGAAATTGTTTTCCTTATTTGAACTTTTCTTCTCTCGTTCTCTCGTCTTGACTACTGAAACTTTTCATCTAACTAGCAGGAGATTCTCAGACTCCAGATGCCAAGTTCTTTAGAAAATGACCCTTTCTGATGAAATTATCCCATCAGACACCTTAAAGGATCTGTGAATTAGGGGAGAATGAAGAGTCAAGCATGATTCTGGGACATAAATGGGAGCAAAATAGTGAAGGTTGCAAACAGTAATGCCTCAGACAAAAAACCGAGGGAAGACAGAGAACTCTGTTTTAGACTGAGTTTAAGAGGCATCAAAACAATGTATTATAGAAGCTAACTCTTTGTGATTTCACAATTTCATCCTTAATTATTTGTATCTTTTCCCAAACTCTTCATCTTGTTCTTAATTCTCTCCAGGTATCCATATTTCATATTCAGGAGGGTGTATTGCTCAAATAACATTACATCTATTTTTTATATCATTGCTCTCCAACAAAATGTTTTCCACTATGCTTCCCTGTTCTGGTTTCTGATTTTCTCACATGAGCTTATTTCTAGCTTATTTCTAAATTTACACAACTACTCACACTCACCTCCGGCTTTCAATCATTTTGTTTCTTTTGAATGAGATATACCCCTCAAAGACAATCTAGACATAGATCTAATGCCACTCAACCTCAATAAATACTTTAAAAGTCAAATTTCTCTCTTTTTGAGAGGGAGTCAAGCTCCTCTTGCTTGTTACTCAAACTTTGTGTGTTTGTATCTATACACAAATATGAGGTTGTGAATTTTCTTCTTTGTTCTTTTCTTGGACTTTGTGTTCTGTGAATTTCTGATCATCTCTACTGTTAGTCTTCTCCCTACTTTCTGTGATGTCTAGATTCAAGTATATAGAAGCAATTTTCCCTTTCTCCATTCCTTTTAATTTTAAAGTCCTTCTGATTATTTTCAAGAATTCAACCAAATACATTCTTAGAAGCAGTTAGACGGTGTAGTGGATAAAGCACCAGCTCTGAAGTCAGGAGGACCAGAGTTCAAATCTGGTTTCAGACATTAGCTAGATCATCCTGGACAAATCACTTAACTCCCATTGCCTCAAAAAAAATCCAACTAAATATATTCTTGCTTATCCTTTATATGTGCATCCTATCTCTACTTTGTCATTCATATAGTTTAAGATGTGGTCTAAATAGTCAAATCTTCTGACTAACCATCTTCTTAATCAAATCTGCCTTTCTCTCCTAAAATCCTTAAATTGGTAGTAATGATGAAAATATCACCCATACCCCTAAGGTCTTCATCTCTTTTTTTATTTTTTTATTTTTTTTAGTTTTTTTTGTAAGGCAATGGGGTTAAGTGCCTTGCCCAAGGCCACATAGCTAGGTCATTATTAAGTGTCTGAGACCCGATTTGAACCCAAGTACTCCTGACTCCAGGGCCAGTGCTTTATCCACTGCGCCACCTAGCTGCCCTAGGTCTTCATTTCTTATCCAAGACTCTTGAGACCTTTAGCAATTCTTTCCAAATTACTTCTGACAGTATCATGTGTGCCCATATTATTCATCAGTAATGAGCAGTAATCACATAATTTTACAAGTCTAGGGAAGATTTCTATAAGGATCTGGGTATAGCATATATTCTAGGAAGAAATCAGACCTCTCTGTTCTTGTTATCAAATTGACAAATAGCTGCCTTAGTACTTCTCTTCAGGTAGGTACTTTCCTCTACTTCCTTTGAATCTTATGGACTTAAAGGATTTAAAAGGACCTGTGGATCCATATCATCTTCTGTAGAGAACAAATATGTACTCAGGGAAATAGCTTCCCCTGTTTGAAGAGTCTATTGGGAAGTCGCTATTTGGTTTCAAGTATTTCGTGTTTTTCCCTTGTTCCTTCCTGTAATATCCCACACAACCTAGTCCCATCCAATTTGCAATAATTCAGGCTTCTTTTTTTTTCCTTTTCCGTCTTTGCCTTCTTATTGTTTTCTTCTATTTTGTTCCCTCTAAATAATTGGACAAGAGAGGGATATTCCTTGAATGTCAGTTTTACTTATGGAAGGGAATACCAGCCTGAAATTTGAGTCCAGATAGGTGTCACTTGACCAAGGCAAAAATAAGAGCATTGTATATGTTACCACAATTTCTCCCTGTACTCCAAACTTACTGGAAGTGAGATCAATAATACTTTGCTTTTTTTGCTAGCAGCTCCCCTAGAGAACTGCTGTGTCAAATTGTTTAAGGAAGCCTTCAACACTGGAGATTTTACTCCCCTTCTCAACATCATTCACATTCTAACTTCCTTGCCTTTGTCTCATTAATATCTTACTTTGACTTAGAAATTTGTCTTGCTTACACTGTCTTAATAATATCTTTCTCCAGGGCAGCTAGGTGGCAAGATGGATAGATAGAGTATCTGCCCAGAGTCAGGAGGACACAAGTTCAAATTTGACCTCAGTCACTTAAGAATTGTCTAGCTGTGTGATCTTAGGCAAATCACTTAACCCCATTGTCTTGAAAAAAAATAATATCCTTCTCCTTTCTATTCCTCTTCCTTTTCCATTCCTCCATCGACTTTCTCCTTGTGTTGTTTACTTTCTTCTCAGATCCTTCTGTTCAAATTGTCTCCTGTCTCCCTTAATTCTGCTCCTCCTTCAATTTGTCTGTTCCTTTATTTCTATCATTTTCTTCTTTTAGCTCTTGTAGCAGTTGTTTTTCAATCATGCCTAATTCTTCATCACCCCATTTGGGGTTTTCTTGGCAAAGATACTGAAGTGGTTTGTTATTTTCTTTTTCAGCTCATTTTACAGATGGGGAAACTGAGGCAAATAGAGTTAAGTGACTTGCTCAGGGTCACACAGCTAGTAAGTATATGAGGTCAGAGTTGAATTCAGAAAGATAAGTCTTCTTGGCTCCCAACTGGTACTTGAACCACTCAGCTGCCCTGTTGCCTTATCCTTTAGCTCCAGCTCTTCTCCTGTTGAGTCCCGGTTCAGAAATCATATGTTGTGTCCCTTTTCTGGACTCCCTTAATCTTCCACAGGCAAGCATTAAAGGGGCATGAGACAAGGAAGACAAGTTTCTCCCTATATACCAAGGTATCCATTTATTGAACCAACTACCATTGCTTAAATACCTCCCCAGTCTCTAATCCACTCCCACTCTGGCGGCATTTAGTAAAATGAGGCTTTGATGCTCAAGGACACCAGGTGAAGATAATTTACAGTGCTCCCATACACAACAGTCCCTAACATCCTCCAGCTTTTCAAATTCTCTCAACTCCCCCCCATTCAACCTCTCATTTTGTTTGTATTTATTGTTCTTTTACAGTTCCTAAGGCCTCCAAATCTCCATTACAATTCCTTTTATTTCTAGAGTTCCCTTTTTGTTTCTTCTCCCTTAAACCTTATCCAAAGCCAGAAACAGTTACCTTGTCAAATTAAATATTAAGCACGTGTGAGAGCTAGGGTTCATTGAATCAATCAATCATCCCTGCATACTTAAAATGACTAACAAAATGCTCTAATCCTGACACCTTTATCAGGTGAGAACACCTCTAATGAATCTATTCCTCAATCAAAAACATTAAACTAATATATGCCCTGTCATGCCCTTGGATCTTCTGTAAAATTACAAATCACTTCATAATCTAGTATTTCACTAACTGGCAGCCTAGAGAAGGGAATAATTCTAGTCAAGTCTCTGTAAAGGAGGTGGAGTGGTTAAGATTAAGTTTCCTTCTTTTTCCCTCTCCCCTAGATCAATGGAAGACCCTTTGAACTTTGGAGAAGGACTATAGTAATTGGGCTTCCCAGCAATGTCCTTAGAATAGCAGTGACTGGTAGCAGTGTCTGCCAGGACAAATGAAATATGCTGAGGGAAGCAGCTTCAGGATTCTACAAAGGAGTCCAAAATAAAGCTAAGGTGAACAGATTGGGGACTCTTGCTAAAGGACTTACAGGAGTTATGAATTACACCCTTTGTCTGAGTCTAACTTTAAACTACTTTTCAGCTACTTTTTACAGCTGAAGCAGCAGTGGTTTGGATTTGAACCCAGGTCTTCTTCCTCTCCACGTCTAGTACTAGGACCACCTGGTGGGTGTACTCATGGGAGATTATGTCACGGACCTGGGGGGGGGGAGGGTTATTTGCCTCAGCTGTTCTTACTATACCACATTATTAAATACTCCTTTCTGAAAGCTAAGTAAGTCTATCTAATTATCAACTGACAATCAGTAGGGAAAGAACACCCGTGGGACTCTTGCCGTATATAAAGATGCCTCTTCCCCACTCCCCCCATACTTCGTGGTCCCCTAGGACCTTAAGGGAAAAGTACAGCCCTTCTCTGAGAACACAGTTTGCAGTACAAGTGGGCAGTGGGAAAGTAACCCTAGAGTCTGAGTTATAAATAGGTATGTATAGGAGGTAGGATACATTATGATTAATGAATGAGTTGGAATGTTAGTACTAATAGAGAAGAGATTATTTGATTTCTGAGTCAATATAAATATAATTTACCTGTATTACTGTTAAATATTATCAAAGTAAGATGAATATTAAGGAATTGATATTATTTATTATTTGGTGAATTGATAAATTAATTTCTGACATCAGATTTTTTAAATGCACAAAAGAGGGAAACAATCTGTTTTTATTATATTCAATTAAGTAAAAATTCATTAGTCACTCATGTAATGAGTATTATGCTAAGTACTAGAGATACTTAGATGAAAACAGTATCATAACTGCTCCTTGGAATTTGCACTTTATTTTTTATTTTTTCTTTGTTTCCAATGTAATGGGGTTAAGTGACTTGCCCAGGGTCATACTACTAGAAAGTTATCAGTGTCTGACTCTAAAATTGCACTCGGGTCCTCCTGACTCCAAGGCTAATTCCAAAGTTGGTACCACCTAGCTACCCCAGAATCTTCAATTTAATCAGTGTGGAAATCAAATATATTTAAATAAATATAATATGGGATAGAAAATGAAAAAAATATAAGATGAGATGCATGGTACTTCCAGAAAATCTAACAGGAAAGGATGAGAGCAAGAATTACTTATACCTGGGAGGGCAGAGGCAAGGAGGGCTACATAAAAGCATTGGAACCTGAGCTGAGGATGAAAGAAAAGGATTTCAGCAAACAATGATCTAAAGAGACTATGTCTCAGACATGAGGGATGATCTGTATAAATGCATAATGTATGATGGTTGGAGAGGGCAATATGAGATAATGAGATATCCTATCTTAGGACAGTGGGAAGTCTGGGGCCATCCCATCATATAAGTTGACTGGAACCTAGAGAGTGTGAAGAAGAGTAGTTGACATAAAGATAGAAAGGTAGGTTGTAACCAGATCATGGAAAGCCTAAAATGAAAAAAATAGAGACTGTAATTTATCTTAATTATAAAAGGCAACTGCTGGGTACTTCTAAACTGTAGAACTGTCACATTTCTGCATTTGGAATAACAGTTGACATTTACATAAATGTGAGAAAGGTTGTTGTGAGAAAAGGGTAAGGGACTACATAAATCTGAGTGATTATCATGATAGCAATAATGAAGGATCAATTACAATCAAAAGTAGTTGAGAGGTAATTACAGTAGTTCAAGTAAAAGGTGATAGGGGACTGAGCTAATAGTAGTAATGAAGGGGGTCAAGTAATACCAACGGGAATGTCAGGATGGCATGAGGATCTAAGCAAATGACTGGATGTAAGAAATGAAGAGGAGAAAATAAAGTTATTTGTTTCCTCCAAAGACCATCTTCAATGCCACCTTCTTGAGGTCTAACGTGATTCCTCTCCTTCCTAGTACTCTGAATCTCTTGAAATTATTTTATATACTTTGTATTTACTTTCTTATGTATATGCTTTATCCTCTCAGTAAAATATAATGTCCTTGAAGGCAGAGACCCTTTTACTTTTGTTTGAAGTATTGTCAGTCAATATTAGTCAATTAGCATCTATTAAATTCTCTCTAAGTATGGCTATGCTAAACCAAGGGATACAAAGAAAGGCAAAAGACAGTCCCTGACTTCAGAGCTTACAGTCTAAGGGAGGGGAGACAACTTGCAAACCACTGTGTACAAACAAACTATATAGAAGATAATCAGGATCATCAGAAAAGATTTTTTTCAGAAGGTGGGGCTTTAGCTGAAACTGAAAAACCAGGAAAGTCAGAAGATTAAGGATTCCAGCTCTGGAGGTATGTCACTAGTGAAAATGCAGGAGATGCAGTATCTAGTTGGAGGAACAACCTGGAAGCTTTTTTCACTGTATCATAGAGTTACATGGCTGAGGGATGGAGTGAAGAGGGTCTGGGTGTGGAGAAGGAGGAGTATGAGATGCTAGATGATTGGAAAGGTAGGAAAGGGCTATGTTATACAGTGCTTTCAAAGTCAAACAGAAGATTTTATATTTGATATTTAAGGTAATAGGGATTAAGTGGAGTTGATTGACAGGCTATTGCTATAGTTCAAGTGTGTGGGGATGAAAGCTTACACCGAAGTAGTGATAGTGTCAGAGGAAGGAAGGGGATCTATTTAAAAGAAAATAACAAAGGTAGAAACAATAGAATTTGACACAGAATTGTTGAATTGCATTGATTTTTAGGTTTTCAAGCTGGGTAATAAGGGACTGGCACTTAATAAATTATTTTAAATTGACTTTGAGGATTTGAGCCCAAGTAATAGGGAGAAAGGCAGCTAAGTGGTCTAGTGGATAGAGCATAGGACCTAGAGAGTCAGGAAAACTCATTTCTTGAATACAAATCCAGTCTTAGACACTTAATAACCCTGTGACCTGACTGAGTCACTTCACTCTGCTTGCCTCTTCTTCCTCATCTGTAAAATGAGCTGGAAAAGAAAATGGCAAACCATATCAGCATCTTTGCCAAGAAACTCCAGATGGGGTCAGGAAAGTCAGACATGACTGAAAAAAAAAATATCCGAACAACAATGATATGGAAAAAGTCAGTCACATTAAGAGAAATAGAGAAATTGGCAGAGGGGATAGGTTTTGAAGAGAATATGAGAAATTCATGTCAAATTTGAACTGCCCATAAGAGTAGAGATCTGGGTAAAGAGATCCTGCAGGCGGCTGGAAATGTAGGAGTAACAATCATAGGAGAGGCTGAAGCTAGGTATATACATCTGGGAGAGTCATCTGCTTTGAAGTGATAATTAAAGATATGGCATTGGATGAGGTCACAAAGGAGAAAGTTTAGAGACAAATGATAAATGTTTGAGAAAAGACAATATTCAGAAACATTTAAAAATGTCTTATGACTTGAATTCCTCTAGTGAGCGTCAATTAAAAAAATGCATCATGCTATTCTTTTGCCTATACAGTGTCTGCCTTATTCTCCTATTCTCTTTTTCCAGTGTTTCATTTTTCTGTGTGTGTGTGTGGGGGGGGGGGGAGTACCTATACTAGATACACAGGTTTACAGTGCCTAAGCTGCTTAAGAGGATGTAATACTGCTTCCAGTAAATGATTGATTTTAGAAGGATTACCTTTCAAAAGGTGGCTCTATTGCTTCTTTCTTCTACTATTATTTCCTTTTGCAAAGTCCAATTTTCCTCCTATGTAAAGGGCAGTGTTTCTCTTGCTAGAGTACAGTTCTATGCCAAAGAAACAGGGCCTCAAAGGTGCATGAATATTGAGCCATGGGCTTCTCCTTTTCTGTGTTCTCTTTTTCATCTTTTTTCCTTTTTCCCTTGTTTGTCTCTCCCCCCCCCCCCCCCCCACTTCTGTTTGTCTCCTTTCACCACAGCCTCGGTTCCGTCTCTATGCTTTATTTTTCTATTTCATGTTCCCCTTGGCTTTCTTTTCACTTTGCTCTCTGAAGAGTCTTCATCAGTTCCCTATTATACTGACCTTATTACCATAGTGATAGCAGGCACCACGGAGAGTTTCAGTCTCTTAAATTGTCAGGATGAGCCTGAAGCAGCAGCCCCACACAAAACAAACCTCTCATTGCCATGGATGTTGGGAACTGCTGTCAAGACACTTAGCAACTGTGGCCAAAGCTGGCTCTAACTGTAGGAGTGGGTGCATGTTTGGGTGAGCTTCTCTGGTCTACTTCTTTAAATAAAAACCAATGGAGGAAAAAGATATGAGACAGCTCCTTGCCATTTAGAAAATAAGTGAATTAAATGCATGAATAGCAGATGCTCATAGAAGAAATGAAAAGCAATCCTGAAAACCAAAAAATTCTGGATTTCAAAAAAAAAGGAATAAGCAAATGAAGGAGATGCATTTTAGAATATGGATATCCACACAATTAGAAAACTCATTGAAAAACTTCATTAGAAGAAAAATGAACAAAAAAGCCCAGAAGTCTGACATTGACTAGAAAGAACCAAGACATACAAATGTTTGTTCCAGTCCAGAGCTGTTCTAGCCTAAATTTTCAAGTTGAATTTTATCATATGCAATAATGTTTTGCATATAATATTTACCCACAACAAGGGGAGAGCCAGGCTTCAGTGTAGAACATGTTCAAGGACAAAAACAAAAGCATAGGAATAAACAAAGAAAAATAATTTCAGACAAAGCTTTCAATTATAGCCCCCAGTTCCAATAAAGAAAAACTAGACAAAAAGCCCAATTATTCTTTTTTTTTTGAGATTGCAATCATATGGGTATTTCTGAAAGCTTACTGGTGACCAAAGCATTGAGTAATTATAATTCTAAACACACTGCAGTCCTGTATTGTATTAACATAATACTCATACAAAACTGCATTTCATGAAGCAGAGATAAATTTGGAGGATATAACCAATTCTGTGTATCCGTATCTGCTACCATGGTAACATGGTTAACAATAGAATTAATTAATTAGTTGTTAGTAAACATGATGAAAATAATAATACCAAAAATAGATCTACAGCACTTAATACTAACATTGTTATCACAAAACCAGTAAGGAGTTCATAATAAACCAATTTAGTAGAATAGTCCTGCTCTTGGTAGCCTAATCAGGAAAGCTTTTTTTTTTTTAAACTCCTATTGATTTTTTTTTTTTTTTTTACTGGGGAGGGAAGGAAGACTGGTTCTCTCTATCAGGTTGAAAGTGCAGGAATTCCTTCAACAAGTCCACTACTGATTAACAGGGAAGTTTTGGCATTTTTGGTTTCTGGTTGGGCCCAGTTTACTCTTTTTTAAGTAATCATGACTCTTTATGACTCCATTTGGGGTTTTCTTGGCAAAGATATTTAAATGGTTTGCCATTTCCTTTTCAACTCCTTTTACAGATAAGAAAACTGAAGCAAATAGGATTAAGTGATTTGCTCAAGATCAGACAGCTAGGAAATGTCTGAGGCTGGATTTGAATATAGCTCATTCCTGATCTTAGACTAATGCTTTATCCACTATGCTATAACTACCTCTATTTTATCCCTACTGAAACTCAGACCTCCTGAGGTCAGATGATCCACCAACCTCAGCCTTCCCTGAAACAGGGGTTACCACTATGTACCACCACCACACCTGGTCTTTCTATTGTTTTAAAAAAATTCTCTAATATGTTGTATTTTTCCCATTGTCCAAACATGGAGGTAACCAGAGTCTATTGATACTATAGTGGCTAGTTGAAGAAAGGATTATGTTCCCTTGGAGACTTTGATTCCCTAAGTGCCAATGGTGGGCTTCTTTTTTTCTGGTAAACCTTTGTGAACCTATAAGATACCAGAATCTTGAATATAACAATTGAAATGCACAATAGGAATGCAGTCACACTTTTCTCCACCACTCTCTTTGCACTGCTTCTTTATAAGTTCCAAGTACCACTCCCCTTTATTATCTCCATCCCTACCTTCTTTTCTTTTAATTTTTTGATTTTGGCAAGGCAATGGGGTTAAGTGACTTGCCCAAGGTCACACAGGCAATCATTAAATGTCTGAATACAGATTTGAACTCAGGTCCTCCTGACTTCAGGGCTGATGCTCTATCCACTGTGCCACCTAACTGCCCCTGATATAGCATTTTTCAAGTGCTTGGCAAATAGGAGGCACTTAAAAATCTTTTGTTCTCTTTTCTCACTTTGTGAGAAAACACAACTTTGTGAACAGCTCACCTCTTCTTATCACACATTTCCATGAAAATATCTTTTACCCCCGATTACTATTACCACTTACAAAATTATTGTTATACTCTGCTTTACAGAAGACAAAAAATGATTAGAAGAGAAGAGAAAATGGAAAGGAGAAGTAGAAAAGGAGGCAGCAAGCCAAAGGACTAAGCACTAAAATAATCAGTTGAATTAGTGAGTAGTATATTTTAATGAAAATAAAGACAGTCTAATTTTATGTTCAGAAGTATATGTAAAAGCTTATTGCAGAGGGACTTTAAGAAAGGTTTCTCCTTTTAGCTAAATTGTTTTACTTTATGTATGTGTGTGTTTATATGGAGACAAAACAAAACTGATGAGAAACAGCTGAAAGAACATGTGGTTTTAAAAACATTATGCAATAAAAGTGAGGGGAAAGATAGAGTCCCATATGGCATTTAACAGATGGGATAGCATCCCTATAGGGTTCTTTTGAAAGTATTTCAACTTCTAAAGTAATTTAACAGGTAACCCCACTCTTAACAGACTTTCTGAAAAATGCTTCTCCCACTATATGTTCACCAAAATGGCTGAGGGAGGAGGATATGTGATGGCTACCATATGATAGAAACTGCCCAACATTCTCTTAAAGCAAGATCTCCAGTTCTTCCGGCAACTGTCTATTATAAAAATGTTAGTAATTATAAATATGGGTCAAGAATATGAAATGTGAACAGCCAGCCACATTCAAGAATAGACTATCAGAGACTAAAATAACACTTGCACCTTCAAAAATTTATCTTTAGATTTCATGATTTGAGATTACTCCATTAAAAGATAGAGGATACATAGGGGGTGGGTTTTATTTTGAAAATCTAGAGCGAAAACTCATGCTATTTTTGTGCTCTTTTCCAATGACAACCAATTCTGGGACAAAGTTAGACCTTGTCAAAGTGCTTTCCCCCACCATGTGCCAATGAATGGCTTAATAAATGGATTCATGAAGACTTCAAAGGAATATCATAAATCCACATAATGTTCTCAGCCTCAGTATTCTTATTTCATCTCATTTACAATCCTTGGGTTTACTGCCAAAAATGTAACTCCTTTTTTTAATTGAATTAAGTGCTCATGAAAGAATCACACTTCCTAACTAGAAAGCACACATTTAGAGTAGGAGTGATTGCTTCCATCTCCTTCTAAATACAGAGACTTTAGAAGTGATCATACTCATCCTTGAACCCTATCAGGGAGAGAATAAACACAAATAGTGACATTGAATATATGAAAAGATGTGGTGCCTCCATTGATGCTGCCCACACACTCTACTTCCTCTTCACAAGTTATTTGGTCCCTGTTCATAAACTGTTTCACAATTTAAAAACTATATAAACCACAGATAGAACAGAAATAAATTCAAGGCAAAACACTTAACCTATCTAAGCCCTAGCTTTCCTATCAGTAAAAAGAGATTTAATTAGATGACCTTTGAGGTCCCTTCTAGCTCCAAATCTGAGTCTATGACTGAAATAAGCACCCATGAATCCATACAAATCAGTAATCAAGAGTTCCAGTTCAGGATCCAGAATACTCTGACAAAGAACTTTAGTCCAATATTTGGTGACAATTTCTGGAATATAAATTTGTGTATGTGTGTATGTATATGAATGTGAGACCCCCCCCCTGCAGAATTGTGCACCACCAAATACAACAGAAATATACTAAGCAGTGTTCAGAATCGAAATAATGATTGGCCAACTTTATAGTATAGATATTGAGACTTGGCAAGTTGTTGGGCACAGATCCTTCAGCTCTTTGTGTTTTGGGGTAAGCTGAATTTGACACTTTCCATACAAACCATAGTTCATTCCTACATCCAGGACACTCTTTGGATCTCAGCTTGGCAAAGAAACCGAATCCAAGCTTTTAAATTTTTAAGCTCTGCCTGTTTTGTTCACAGCTGCAAGGGCTAAATAATATAGTTCTATATTTTACCATCAACTTTCGCTCATCCCTTTGGTCATTAGCCACATTATGGTTTATTAATGTCAGGGTCTCATGACCTCTGACACATCCCAGGAAAGAAGAGAAGTAAAGAGTCTTCAAGCATTTATTAAGCTCCTATTTTGTTTCAGACATTAAGGATATAAAGAAAGTCTAGAAGAGTCCCCACTATCAAGGAACTTACAATCTAGTGGAGCTAACGTGAATACAACCATGTACAAATAATACACACACACACACACACACACACACACACAGGATAAACTGGAGATAATCTCAGAGGAAAAGAGCTAACATGAAAATTTAACTCAATTACTAAGTATGTGATATTATTCTAGGTGATGAGAATACAAAGACCCAAATAAAAAGATAGTTCCTATTCTTAAGGAACTTCCTTTCTTCTGGGGGATAGAACATTAATGCCCATTAATACAGAAAGGACAAAGTACTTTCAGGGGAAGGCAGTGGGGGTGCTGGGAACTAGAAAAGGCTTTGGGGATGAGGTATCACCTGAGCTGAACATCTAATCTCAGGATTCTAAGAGGTTAGGAGAGATGGGATGAAACCTGAGATGAACATTTAATCCCACAATTCTGAGTGGTTAGGAAAGAATGAGTTCTTCAAATGTAATGCAAATACTAATGAAAAGAGAATGAGTTGGGGAGAAGGGCATACTGAATTTAGAAAATAGCTTGTAGGAGAGTTTAGCTAGAATGTGGTTTTTGAAGGGTAGTAATGTGAAACAAATCTGTAAAGGTGGGGTAGACCCTTTAGGGTCATTGATCAACATCCAGGAAGTACTTCAGAGACCATTGAGTTCAAGGTCATCAAGTCCAACTCTCATATGGAATGCCTTAATGACAAGACTGGATTTTATATTAGAAGCAACAGGGAGCCATGGAAGATTATGGAGTAGGAAAATGGCACAATCAGATGTGCTATCTAGGAAGATTATTTTGACATTATTAATGGATTGGAGAGAAGCAGGAAGACTAGGATTCTACTGAAATCAAGGAGATGGGATGTTGCAGGAATCTGAACTAGAGTGTTAGTCACTTAAATATGAAGAGATGGGCACAAGAAATGGAATTGTTAAGAATTGGTAAATAATTGAATGTGGAGAGTGAGAGAGATGGAAGTATCATGGAGCCCTTGCGCAAAGTAGATTAGATTCAGGTTATCTATTAACCAAAATAAATATGCTTAAGACACAAAATACATAACTTTGTACTGACAATAATAAAAATTTGAAGGAGAAATTCCCTCTTCTCATTATATTCTCACAGAAAGTTGCTGCTTAAAAAATGAAGCATTCTATGAGAATATGAAACAGTTTTTTTTTAACTCTGCACTGTCCAGACCTTCACTTGGGATCCATGTCCTCTGGCAAGTTACTCAATACAATTCATCACCCAATTGAGTTTCATCTTCTTTTCTGAGAATATTTTAGTACTACAAGAAGCAACCCCCACCCCCAAACTGTGCATTCATTCATTCATTCATCCATCCATCCATCCATCCATCACCATCTCAGAATTGCTATTTGGTCACAATTGCAGTTGTGCTCAGGGAAAGAAACGCAAAACAGAAGACATCCAGGGACTTGGGATCCAGCCTCAGATTCTTCTAGGCAATCACAGCCATTTCTCTGCATTCCCACTACCTTTATCAATCACATCATGCCCAAGTTACTGAAGCGGTTGTCTACCCCCAGTATCTCATATCCCTTAAATTCATTCTTGTCCCAAAATAACCTTCAGAAAACTCATATTATCCCTCCATACTTTAAACCTACAATGGCTCCTCTATTTCTTATCAAATAAATCAAAATTTCTCAATAGTATTCAGTCTTTCACACTTCATCCAACCTAGTCTTACCCTCTGAGTTCCCAATAAGAATCCTTTGGTCTAATCAGACCAGTTTTCTTCTTTGTTCTTAGTTGTTCTTTTTTTTAAGCATTTCTGATTTTTCAAGACTGCATTTAGGGTTTTCTTGGCAAGGATAATGGGGGGGTTGCCATTCCTTCTCCAGCACATTTTATGGATGTGGAAACTGGGGCAAATTTGTTGCATGACTTGCCCAGAGTCATAAAGCTAGTAAGTATCTAAGGCCGGATTTAAATTCAGGTCTTCTTGACTCCAGGCCCATGCTCTATCCACTGTGCCACTTAACTATCTCATACAAAAACATTTTGCAGACTCATTTTACTCCTGCCCCTTTGTCAATTCTATTCCTACTATGTACAATCTTCTTTCTGTTGTTTATTTAGCTTTTCTATCCCTACCTTCCCATCCTTTGACTCACCTCAACTTCCACTTTCTCTTTTCACAATAACTTCAGGACACATCAACTCTGGCTTTCTTCTGTACCTTTGGTTTTATTTTCTATGTTAGAATTAAAGGGTCCCAAAGTTCAACATCTAATTTAACAGAAATTTCCTCTACAAAATTTCTGGAAAATTATTTTTCAATGATGGAGAATTCAATTTCTCCTGTTTTCCCCATTCTAATTTTGAAAAGCCCAGGAACTTTCACCCATGAACAAGAAAAAAAATTAATCTCTCTTTCACATGATAGTTTTTCCAGTAATGATCATGTTTAGCTATGTCTGTCTCCCCACTCCCCCAATAATTTGCATTAGTGATTTTTATTTTTTGTCCCTTTTTGGGTCATTTTATTTATATTCTTCCCTGTTAAATTTTATTTTACAGTATTCAGTTCACTACTGTAGTCTATCAAAATCCTGACTCTTTCTTCTGATATGCTAGCTAACCCTTCTAGCTCATGCCATCTGGAAATTGTATCATCAGGTCACTTGATGTCTTCCTATGATATAAAGAGAAATGTTGAACACAACATGGCCAAGATTTTCATGAACCCCAGGAAAGATCTCCATCCTACCTGATTAGTAATACTTTCCACCTCTAAATCTATGAACATATGGCTTATGAGCCTACAAATTTTTTAAATACATGGAAGAGAAAAATATCTTGTTGATAAATTTGCTTCCTATTTATGTGTGTGTGTATAGATAGATATAGATATAGATATATATGTGTATGCATGTATATATATATAGTTAAATTTATAATGTATATGTATACACACATATTTGTTGTATATTTAGATGGGGGAGAAAGAACAAGCATTTGCATAGTATCTGTTATATAGGCACAACACCTTTTACAAATATTATCTCATTTGCTCCTTCCAACAATCAATCCTTCAAGGTAGGTTCTCTTATTATTCCTATATTAATATAGGCTTATAGCAGTTAAGTGACTAACCCAGGGTCACACTACCAAGAGTCTGAGGTCAGATTTGAACGAAGGTCTTCCTGACTCCAAACTTAGTGTTCTATTCTGAGTTTTTTTTTAAGGTTTTTGCAAAGCAAATGGGGTAAAGTGGCTTGTCTGAGGCCACACAGCTAGGTAATTATTAAGTGTCTGAGGCCAGACAGATACTCCTGACTCCAGGGCCAGTGCTCTATCCACTGTGCCACCTAGCCACCCCTGCTCTATTCACTGTACTACCTGGTTACCCCCCCCATATATACACCAGTGACATGTGGTGAGGTCCTTGACTGATGAGGCATGAACAGTTTGATAGTTAGGATTTGTACTGTAGAAGCCTCATAGAGGTAGCATAGGCGTGTGTGTGTGTGTGTATGTATTGCTTGACACAATTTGTGGGCAATTGGGCAATCTGAGGTGAGCCATAGCTCTGCCTTCTTTGCCTCCCCTCATCAGACATCCCTGATGTACACACATACAAATATAATGTACATCTATATGGACAAATATGCAAGCTGTGTGAATCTGGGCAAGGTATATGACATCTACCTGCCTCAGTTTCTTCAACTGAAAATAGAAATGATAATAATAACTATGTTCCAAGAGTGTTGTGAGGTTCAAATGAGATAATACTTCCAAACTTTATTATGTAATGCTATCATTATTATGTACAAATCACAAAGACAAAAATGTAATGGTCCCTGTAACCCAAAGTGCTAGCTAGCACTCTACTGAAGGGAAAAATAAATATAAATATAAAATAATTTCAGAGGGATTTGGGAAACAGCTCATGTAGTAGGTAGCAAACTGAACTGAGTCTTGAAGGTAGTTATGTATTCTAAGAGTTGGAAGTGAAGACAGACAGTTTTTCAGGCCATCCCTCGCTGCCTGGAATTGTTGGGACATGGAAGAGGTTATATTTGAAGAATTGCAAATAAACCATATTAAGACAGGTAGGTGGTTCAGTGGATGGAGTGCCAGACCTAAAGCCAGGAAGACTCATATTCCTGAGTTCAAATTCGGTCCCAGAATCTTACTAGTTGTGTGACCCTGGTAAATTCATTTTACCCTGTTTGGCCTTAGTTCCTTATCTGCAAAAATGAACTGGATGGGGGCAGCTAGGTGGCACAGTGGATAGAGCACCAGCCCTGGAGTCAGGAGGCCCTGAGTTCAAAACTGGCTTCAGACACTTAATAATAGCCTAGCTGTGCAACCTTGGACAAATCATTCAACCCCATTGCCTTAAATTTTTTTAAAAAATGATCAGGAGAAGGAAATGACAAACCATTCCAGTATCTTTGCCAAGAAAACCCCAAATAGGGTCACAAAAAAATTAAATACAACTGAAATTGACTGAATAACAAGAAAAGACTAGTTTAAGTGGAATATAGAGTGCCGAGGAAATTACAGACTATTAAGAAGTGGAAAAGTCATTTTACACAAATAGTTCTGATAAAAGGCAGAAGTTGGTAAGTACAAAGGAAAGGCACAGGCTGTGAGTAATTTGCCTCAATACCACCAAAGGGAAAACTATCTTAGAAAGAGAAGAAAGGGGGAAAAATCCATTCATTCCAAGGTCAGACTTCCTATGAACTCAAACCTTGGAAACAAAGCCATAAACAGAAAAGCAAGCCAAATAACTTGAGTTGCGTAAACAATTTTCACAGATCCAGTGGGATGTCCTGAGCCCCTCAGTTACTCACAATCCATTAACTATTAATTAACGCAAGATCCCAAGCTAATTTGTCTGTTTCTAAGTTTATGAGTTCTGAGATTTCCACAAAAAATAATTAAGATAAAGGGAGTCAACAAATACTATTTATACCATTAAGGAAAGACCGGACTCCCACATAGGATGATAATTACAGTGAAAGAAATATCACAGGAAGAAAAAATTAAGCAAACCATTGAACAGAGGAGAGGTTCCCCCCCCTTGCCATCCCAGAAAAGATTACTATAAACAAGTAGAACCCGCCCCCCAAAAGATCCACTTGTATGGATCTACCTGCATGGGCATGATTTCCTATGTTTATCCTAAATATATGTCCTTATTGATGTTATCTCAATTTCAAGAATTGATTCTACACCTCAAAAGTCTTGTGTTTTCCTAACATCATTATTTTGTGCACATACTTTCAAAACTGGAAATTTTATGTTCTTCAATCCAGAACAAACAGACAAAATAGAGATTCACACCTTCTAATTATGTGCTTTCTGTTGTTTTTGTACAGATTGCTCTTCTATCTTATTCTGAACTAAGACTATCTGAGCTAAAGAATTTACTCAGGCCATATACACCTTCTACCCCATCACATATATACCTAACATCTCAGATTTCGTTGTCTTTTTCAGTACCACAGGGAGAGAAACATCTAATTCTATTATATTAAGATGTTGGTTAGTCATTTTAATGTATGTATCATTTTGCCTACTTTTTGTAACATCTCAATCAACAAGTATTTATTAAGTATCTATCATTTGTAGGTCCTACATGGTTGCTGGGTCCACAAAGACAAAACTGAAACAGTCTGTGCTCTCAAGAAGCTAGCACTCTATATTCTATTTCAGGAGTAACAATTTATACCTATGTAAGTGTGTATACATATATTAAAATGAACAACACTTAGATATATAGGCATATATATATAAACAACAATATTGTATATATAAACAATATATACATATGTGTGTATGCATACATAATATAGAAAGAAGAAACAACATACATGTGTATGTGTGTATATATAAAGAGAAGAAACAACATACATGTGTATGTGTGTATATATAAAGAGAAGAAACAACATACATGTGTATGTGTATATATAAAGAGAAGAAACAACATACATGTGTATGTGTATATATAAAGAGAAGAAACAGCATACATGTGTATGTGTATATAGTGTATGTGTATATATAAAGAGAAGAAACAACATACATGTGTATGTGTATATATAAAGAGAAGAAACAACATACATGTGTATGTGTATATATAAAGAGAAGAAACAACATACATGTGTATGTGTATATATAAAGAGAAGAAACAACATACATGTGTATGTGTGTATATATAAAGAGAAGAAACAACATGCATGTGTATGTGTGTATATATAAAGAGAAGAAACAACATGCATGTGTATGTGTGTATATATAAAGAGAAGAAACAACATGCATGTGTATGTGTGTATATATAAAGAGAAGAAACAACATGCATGTGTATGTGTGTATATATAAAGAGAAGAAACAACATGCATGTGTATGTGTGTATATATAAAGAGAAGAAACAACATGCATGTGTATGTGTGTATATATAAAGAGAAGAAACAACATGCATGTGTATGTGTGTATATATAAAGAGAAGAAACAACATGCATGTGTATGTGTGTATATATAAAGAGAAGAAACAACATGCATGTGTATGTGTGTATATATAAAGAGAAGAAACAACATGCATGTGTATGTGTGTATATATAAAGAGAAGAAACAACATGCATGTGTATGTGTGTATATATAAAGAGAAGAAACAACATGCATGTGTATGTGTGTATATATAAAGAGAAGAAACAACATGCATGTGTATGTGTGTATATATAAAGAGAAGAAACAACATGCATGTGTATGTGTGTATATATAAAGAGAAGAAACAACATGCATGTGTATGTGTGTATATATAAAGAGAAGAAACAACATGCATGTGTATGTGTGTATATATAAAGAGAAGAAACAACATGCATGTGTATGTGTGTATATATAAAGAGAAGAAACAACATGCATGTGTATGTGTGTATATATAAAGAGAAGAAACAACATGCATGTGTATGTGTGTATATATAAAGAGAAGAAACAACATGCATGTGTATGTGTGTATATATAAAGAGAAGAAACAACATGCATGTGTATGTGTGTATATATAAAGAGAAGAAACAACATGCATGTGTATGTGTGTATATATAAAGAGAAGAAACAACATGCATGTGTATGTGTGTATATATAAAGAGAAGAAACAACATGCATGTGTATGTGTGTATATATAAAGAGAAGAAACAACATATATGTGTTATTTGCATTACATAAAAAGAAGAAACTATATGTGTATTGTATTTAGAGTAAGAAGAAACAACATGATATGTAAGTATAAATATACATATTTGAAATAACATAGATGTCAGTATATGTATATAAACAATACACTTGTATGTATATATAAACTTATATATGTATATATTATATAAAGAAAAATATATGCATATATATATAGAAAGAACAATATATACATATGCAAGTGTATATATATATATATATACCGTTTTTATATACATGCACACACTTATACACACATATACAAATGTGACATATGTATTTATATACATTTATAACTTATAAAAAGTAATTTCAGGGGAAAATTTACACTGAGGCAGAAGTTGAAAGACATATTATATATAACCTGATGGATATCTTTACCAAAATGTCTCATGGGTATTTAAAATTCAATATATCTAAAATGGAACTTCTCATTTTTCCCAAACCCATACTTGGACCAAACTTATTTTTGCTATGGACTCTCCTTCCAGTCAATTAGACTCTCTACCTTGGAGTCATCCAGGACTCTTCATTTCCTTCAATTCCAATAAACAATAAATGGTCAAGTCTGTAAGGCTTATTAAGGCTTATGAAACCTGTATCCTTAAGGCTTCCCCCATCTCTGGGTCAGTCACCTGGCCTCTAGACTAGAGTATCACCTCTGACTCACACTTTTACAGAAGAAGCCTTACTGGTTTCCCTGACTCCCGTTTTTACTCCTTCTAATCCATCATCTTCCATCTAAATGTCCCATGAATATTACTGAAGATTTCACAATTTCATCCTACTTAAAATGTTTAATAATTTCCTATTGCCTCTAAAATAAAATAAAATTTTCTGTCTGACATTTAAATTCTTCCTCAGTTTGACTCTACAGTCTTATTTCCTTTTTCACTGACTTCATTCCAGGCAAACTTTACCCATAGTTGTATGCTCTATGTGCCTCAGAAGAAGTGAATCTTCATGTCTAAAATATAATAAATTTATACAATTATAATTATATATTATATAATGAAATAAAAATATAAAAATATACTCTCCCATTACCTCTGCCTCAATACAATCATTAAGCTTCTCCAGAACACTGCTTAGCTGACAGTTTCTTTGAACAGTCTTATTATTAGCACCCTCTCCTTATTGAAATAATTTTTTACCACTTTAATGTAATTGAATCTTTGGTATTGTGGACAGAGTATTGAACTTAGAACCAGGAAGACTCAAACTCAAATACTGCCTCAGATGTTTAATAATTGTGAAATTCTGGGCAAGTTTCTAAAACTGAGAACAGCACTAACCTTACAGGATTATTGTGCATACTAAATGAGATAATATATGAAAAACATTTTGCAGATCTTCTAGTTCTAGTTGTTGTTACCAGCAGCAGCAGGAGCAGCAACAGCAGCATATGTATAACTATTTTATCCATTCTGCTCTTACCTAGAAAAATACGAACTTTTTGAGACAGGAACTATTTTATTTTTATCTTTATAATCACAGAAATTGATATACTTCCTTGGCTTTGTAAATTATTTTCCTTTCATTTCTCATTACATAAAATAGTAGAACTTTAGATTGGAGAGTAAAAGAGAAGGTAATCATAGGAAGTGGCATGACAGTGATAGTAGAGGGCCCCTTGGTAAAAGACAGAGAAAGTGAGAACAGGATTCTCTTTGCCAGGGCCAGTGATTGGGTCTGTTTTGCTTCACAAGTGATGAGCTAGCTTCATCCACATTTGGAGATCCCTATTAACAAGACAACTGAGATCATGAAAAGTACTAATCAAGAGAGCTTTTATCTTTTCCTAAGTCAGCCCTGGTCCTGAGTGTATCCTGTGCCATAAATCCCAGGTCCAAATTCTTATAGAATTTCTTTGTCCTCATCTGATGACTAAATCTGGCAAACGTGAGTTGAGCACTGAGTTTTGGACTGTGTTCTTTGCCTACTAGAAAACGAATGAACTATGCATTTGTAAATTTGTAGCAATTCCTGTACTGCCTGAAGATTTTTGGGGTATAGGAAAATAAAGGGTATATAGTCCCTTGGAAAATTATTTTGTTATAATATTGGGGAGTTTTGTCATTATGGAATGTTTATTTTTTTAATGGTTCTAAACCAGTAGTAAAAATTATGTATGCAATGATGAAGTGTTTGTTCAGTTTCTGTGAAAAGTCAATACAATAATGCTTAGGTCACATTATTAAGGCTTACTAAAATATGTCCAGTTAAGGAGGAATTGAGACTTCTTACTATGTTGGGGCTCAGGGATATCCTGATAATTTAAATTCACAAATACATACACCTCAAGATAATTAAATGATACTAGTCCACAGAAAGGAGCAGAATGGGTCAACGAAGGTCACTGATTCTCTAGTAAGCATATGGAGCCCATACCTCAGTATTTCTATATAGTATAATGGTTGTATATATCAGAAAGGATGAATATGGGACTTCTCAGACCAGAATCCTTTTTGCTAAATAGCATCAGTTACCCCCAATGAAACCTGGTGGTTAAGCTAGCACAGTGCCTTCCACATATTAAGTACTTAATAAATGTTTATTGAATTGGATGATTTTGAATATTATGCCATATTTAATTTAAGTATGGTATTTTCCTGTATCAGTGAGCTCTATAATGCAATATCAGTCAACATTTTTGATGTGGTATAATAATATAACTACTTTTTAAAATAGGTTTTTTTTCCTTTCCTACATCCTTTTACTTCAATTTCCCTTCTCTCTCTCTCTCTCTCTCTCTCTCTCTCTCTCTCTCTCATTAGGTTTTTGCAAGGCAAATGAGGTTAAGTGGCTTGCCCAAGGCTACACAGCTAGGTCATTATTAAGTGTCTGAGACTGGATTTGAACCCAGGTACTCCTGACTCCAAGGACGGTGCTTTATCCACTATGCCACCTAGCCGCCCCCTCTCTCTCTTTCAGTTCCACTATTTGGAATTTCTGGCTGGGTTATGCCAAATGGAGCTTCATAGATCAGTCTTCTTAGATTTAGAGGATCTTCTTCAAGTATTCCTCCTGGTCCTAACCATCAACAATTTTGTCCTGTTCTTATTTGAGGATTACCAATAATCCAGCTGAATCTGAGTTGGTAATTAGCTATTTCTAAGGAGCATTGAACTAGTAAATCAGTTGAACACCAGGCTCTAAATTCAAGGATATTAGAGGACATAGGGATAAATATGTAATTTCATCCATTTTGCTAGGCTCAATGCTGACAACTTGACTTTGGTCTTGGAAAACTCTGGGAAATCTATCAAGAGCATTACTAAATTACAAATACCAGGCACATCACTCATTTCTTTCATACTTTCATTTGGCTATTCAGTTTAAACATCTGTTAGGTTTGTTGAAGCTGTTTTATTCTCTCTTTCTAAAGGTTGCTTTGGATTTGTGGTTCCTTTACTCTTAATCACTGTGCCTGCCAAATTCCTTTCTTGAAACATCATTTTAAGTGTGTGTGTAGTGTAATAAAAATGAGGCATTTTTGTAATAATGGTGTAATAAAAATTAATCCCTCTAACCACTATAAGGTTGGAAGAACCAGCCTTGGGGTTGGGAAGAACTGGATTCAAGTCCTGTCTCTGATACATAATAGTCATATGACCATCAGCAAGCCCCTTAATCTCTTAGATAATTCCCTAAGTTACTATTAACAGGTTGTCACACTAGCAATTCGCTACAGGTTCAAACAACAAGAAAAACAAAAAGTTATAATAACAAGAGGAATGAAGAAGGAAACAAACAACTTGAGTTCTAGTCCCACATCCATCACAAACTAGCCATGTGATCTTAAGCACACTGCAAAACCTCTCTGAGATTCAGTTCCTTCCTCCATTATTACAGTAACAACAAAAGATAACTTACCCTGTAAGATTGCTTTGAGCATCATCATGCGATTGTCAACATGCAAATACTTTGTAAATGTGTAAGGGCTAGAATCACAAAAAACAGAATTGGAAGAGACTTCAGAAACCATCCAGGACAAGTCCTACCTGAAGTACAACATTTTCTACAATATTTATGATCAGTGGTCATCCAGCCTCCACTTGAAGAGTGACAGGGAACCTCACTCCCTTTTAGTCCAATTCGAATAGAATTTTTTTATTTCCTTATATTGATCTAAAATTGGCTTCTCTAGCACTTCCACTTATTGTGCCTAGTTCTTCCCTTGGGGATCAAGTAAAATAAATCTAATACTCTTCTGTATCAATCAAATGAAAAAAAGTATGTTAAGTGCTTTGCAAACTTTAAAGTGGTTATAAAATATCAATTATTTTTATTTCTCATAGCATATAGATGTAAGGGATTACTATTACCAGGATAGGCAATGTGGTAAAGTGGATGGATTGGCAGATTTGGAGATAAGAAGATCTAAATTCAAATCTTGCTGCCAACTTAAAAGCTGTATAACCATAAGCAAGTCACATAACATCCCTGAACCTCAGTTTCTCCATCTATAAAGTGAGAATAATAATACTTATGGTGCCTACTCGATAGGTTTATTAAATAATATATTAATTTAATATTAACCATTTAGTAGTATTAAAATTTTATAAATTAATTTATTCCCATTTTTAAAGATGAAAAAATTGATGCTGAATTATACAGCTAGTAAGTATCTGAGGCAGGATTTGAACTCAGAGGCCAGGTTCATGATAAATAAACTTAACAAGACCACCATGAAAATAATTGCATCGCAATATACCTACATCTATTGAACACGATGAAGAGATCACATATATAAAGAAACTTATACTCTCCAATATGATCATAGATGTAAAGTGCTTTATAAAGTTAAACCTAAATTCCAGTTATTATGATAACTTCTACCATTGCTGTTATTTTCAAAGGTTAGATTTTCCAGATGGCAATGATTCCTCCTTCTTCTAAGGAACAGGGCACAATGCTCTCTCAGTACAACTTAAAACTTTCCAATTTTTAAGCAGGCAAAGAAGCCAGTCTCTCTAGAGCTCAATGCAGCTGGGGATGATCTAAATGAGGCCTCAGATGTTAATCTCTTCTGTCAAAGCTGACAAAGTTTTGTCAAAACTGACAAAAGAATTTCTGAGTGACATTCCTGAAAAGCCTCCAGTTCTGATTCAGACAGATTGCTACCATGCTCTGCCAGTGAAGCGTTGAGTTGATTTCCACACTATTTTTAATGGGCAAAGAAATATTTGGCTGAGTGGTGGGTGAGTGGTACAAATTGATTGGGTGAGTCTCCAGCGAGTCATTTTTTTTGCCTTAATCAAGGTGTTCACCCTTCTTTACTTCCCATGACGCCTGCCAAACTGGGGTCAAAATCTGATGGTTGGCAGTCTTGGGACTAACGGCTGCCAGCAGTTACATTTGTTAGCATAACCTGCTGAAAACCCCATTCTCTCTCTGAGGCCCAGAGCCAGGAAGTTTTTCATTCCTATAGATGGAGGGACATTAATCTCTCAGTAGGAAACAAGGTCTGTGCTTCAATAGATGAGGCCCTTATAAGCCTCACCCAAGATGGAAGTCATCTTGCCAATTGTTGCTCATTCTCAAGTGTTTATAGTCCAGGCAATATTCCAGCATTGCACAGAAATGAAATTACCCCTATCCTCAAAAACTTTAAATTCTGTTCAGAAAGATCATATGCAAATTAATGAGGGCAGCTAGGTGATACAGTGGATAGAGTACCAGCCCTGAAGTCAGAAGGAACTGGCTTGAAATCTGGCCTCAGTAAATTCCTAACTGTGTGACCCTAGACATATCATTAACCCTGTTTATCTCAGTTTCTCATCTATAAAATGAGTAAACCTCTCTAGTACCTTTGCCAAGAAAACCCCAAATGAGGATGCAAAAAATTGGACACAACTGAAACAACTGAAGAACAACTGAAAAAGCATATACATAAATATATCTAATAATATATAAATAAATCTAATAATATGGCACATGCACCAGTTTGTTGATAGTATCCACACGGAGGATACTAAGGAGGTGCTCCTGGTATGATATATGAGAAAAAGGATGGAGGGAGCATGATGCATGGGCATTCTGTAATTGGTTCCAGTTGGCCTATAGATGTGCTGGGAGTTGGCTGCAAATATGGAAGGGAGAACCCTTTTTTCCATTGGCTGTGTAACTGAAACTATCTCAGAGTTATTTTAAAAAGGTCTGAATCAGTTCTAGGTATTGCTTTCCTGCATTCTTATCTGTGGGAGGTGGTAAATCCTTTACTCACAGTATCCAGTGAAAATGCCAGTCCTGGAGTTAGGAGGACCTGAGCTGAAATTTGACTTCTGATACTTTCCAACTGTGGGACCCTGGGCAAGTCATTTAACTCTTTTTGCCTGTTTTCTCATCTGTAAAATGATCTGGAGAAGGAAATGGAAAACTACTCAAGAATTTTTTTCAAAAAAATCCCAAATGGGGATGCAAAGAATCCATTTACTATCATGAGTAAAGGTAAAGGCCATAGGGTCTTACCCTCCCCACTTGCCATGACCACATTCCTCCCTCCAGAAATGGCATCTCCTTGAACTTCTGTTTTCTATTCTAAGAGACTGGAGTCTCCATTCCTGAGAATGTCAACAACTGGAAAGATGGAAGCACTGGAAGATGGGAATTGGAATCTGGGTGATACAGACAATATAGGACTAATACCCTGAGGCTCAATGAGCAAGGTTCAAAAAGAAAATCTTAGGGAGTTGCCTTTGGGATCTCAGCCTAGTGGAAGGACTCATCAGGCAAGAATGCCACCTTTGGATATGAACCTGGTGGTACCAATGCTAAGTTAAAGTAACTGAGCTAAGTTGTGTGACTAACTCCTTCCTCCCCCCCCCACCCATCACTACATTGGTATAGGGAATATTATGCCCCTAAGAAGTTAGAGAACATGTTTATACATTTGTTCTTGCTATATTTTTGAAGTAGCTACTCCTTTTTAATTTTCTGTATAGTTAAAGGGATTGTACTGTATATAGCTCTCCCCAAAGAGGGAAAACAAAACAAGCAGGAGCTTGAACTGTTGGTAGAGATATTCCAACACCTCCAATAACTACTCCCCTATAAGGTACCTAAGAACCTGGAGGTTCTTGAGATAATAAACCAGAATATATTTATTTACACACATGGACACATATATGCATATATACACATGCGCATGTTATATATAACACAACTTTTATGTTAGAAGGTATCTATCCATACACAAACATGTACATATTCATACACATATACAGTACACATATCACACACATGCATATATAATATACATATGTGTGCATGTGTATCATAAAGCATATATCATATTATAAAGTAGAATACAAATATGCACGGGTAAATACAGTGTGTTATATAAGCATATAATGTCCTTGTATAATAGATGCTTACATATATATATATATATATATATATATATATACACACACATATACACATTTATCAAATAAATACAAAATCTATCCTGAATAAATGCAAGGTAAGTTTTTGGGAGGAAGGGTCTAGCACCTGGGAGGTAGGGGTAAGGAATGAAAATCTTAAGGAAGAAGGTAGATGGGAGGAGGGAATTCATTGTAAGCTCTGGAGATCATGAAATATATGTAGAACTTCCAAAAAGGCCAGTTTGGTTGGACTATAGCATGTGGGAATAATAAAAATAATAATAATAATAATAATAATAATAAAGAAAAAAGAAAAATCACAATCAGATGTAAAGTCCTTGAAATGCCAAACAATAGAATTTGTATTTGATCCTAGAGGTAGTGAGAAGTCATAGTTTTTTTTGATCAGAACAATGGTCAAGCCTATGCTTTAAGAGAATCACATTGGCATCTATAGGGAGGATGGAGTCATGCAAGAATATGTCTCAGTCTTTCATTTATCCTGGAGTTTTCTGCTTGAGCTCAAAGGTTCTGGCTTATAATGGTTAGAGAACCAGACTTGAAGTCAAGAATTCAAACTTACTGACTGTGTGAACCTCAGCAATACCTTAACCTCTGTCAGCCTCAGTTTCCTCAACTAAAAAATGGGATCACAGAGATATGATGAGTCCCAAATGAGATAACATTTATAAAAATCCCTTATCACTGGCATATAATAGACTTTCCCCTTCTCTCTTCCATACTTCCTTCAAGATGGTTTCAACAAGCACTTTCTTGCTCCTCTATTTACATGTAATTCCCTCTTTAGGGGGTGATCCTTAACAAAATTGGGTAGTGGGTGAAGGTTTCCAGAGGATAGGTTGCCTAGGGAAGAGGGAGCATTTGAGAGTAAGCATATCATAATCAAAGAACTCAAGATAGTGAGGACTGAAAAAAAAAGACCATCCATTTAGCAATCAAGAAACCATTGGTAATCTTAGACAAGTCATCTCCATTGGCTGGTAAAGTTAGAATTCAAATTTTAACCATTTGAGAGGCAAGTAAGTTAGGAAGTAGAGAAAATTATTGTAGATGGGTTGGGTTTTGTTATAGCTGTTGTTGTTTTAATAGGAGTTTGTGAAAGGAAGGAGAGATATAAGATGAAAATTTGAGCGGATGATAGACATGAATGAAGGTCATTTTTTGTTCTTGTTTTTAAAAGAATGAGGAAGACTTGGTTTTATTTGTGGGCATTAGGTAAGGAGCCAGTAGACAGGAAGAGTGAAGATTAGAGAGAGAGAAAGTTGGTAGGGTGAGTGAAAGGGCAAGCTGCTGTGTATAGATAGGAGAGGATGAGATTAAGGACATAAATAAAAAGGAGACTGGGGCATGATATCAGGGGTTTTGAGGATTTCTTTTCATATGACAGATGAGGATATAACCTCAGAAGGATAAGTGACTAAATCAGGGTCCCACAGCTAGTATGTCAGAGCTAGGATCCAAATCCACTTAATTTACAAGTTGACTTTTAAATGACTAGTGTTATCATGTTGTCCTATCTCTCTGCCTTTGGAAAGATATTATTTATTTAATGTTATTCAATTCAAAAGTGTTTGTATCTCAGCTGAGGATCATAGGAAATGGGATACTCTAAGTCAAAGGACTAAATCTCTAGGTCTGGAATTATAATGCCTCTGTGGGAAAGATTTGAGAATACTAATTCCCCTTAATGCTAGTCCCTTCCTTTTGCTATCTCTAATTCATCCTGTATGTATCTTGTATACATCATTTTACATGTTGTCTCCCTCATTTGACTATAGGCCCCTTAAGAACAGGGACTGTCTTTTGACTTTTATGTTTTTAGAACCTCAATACCTAGCCAGGATTTCACACACAGTAGATGCTTAATATATACTAATTAAATGACTGAGAGCAGTAGAGTCTTGGCTAACTCTTCAAATCATGTTGCATAGGCAACTGTCCATTTTTTCCCTAATTTTAAAACTACCTCCTCAGAATAAGAACTTCTTGGTTGCAAGATTTAGGTGGTATAGAAATTCTATTCAATTTGATTTAGTAAGTATTTTACTAAATTAGTTCTATTTAATAAAAAGTTAGCCTTCATCAAATAAGGGAAAATGCCAAACACACTGATAGTGAATACAGAGGGAGAAAACTCACCTTGTCCTCAAAGACAAATTGTATTACATTTTAATATTATTATTATCATCATAAATATATTAATAAATTTATTAATCAATATTCCACTAATCCTATTCTATTTAAAATGTCTTAGACAGTTAAGTGGTTCAGTGGATAGAGTACTGGATTTGGGATCAGGAAAACTCATCTTCCTAAGTTCAAATACATCCTCAGACACATCTAGCTCGGTGACCCTGGGAAAATCACTTAACCCTGCCTGCCTCAGTTTCTTCATCTGTAAAATGAGCTGGAGAAAGAAATGGCAAAGCATTCCAGGATCTCTGCCAAGAAAACCCCAAATAGGGACATGGAGAGTTTGGTATGATTAAAAAATTATACTACAACAGCATTCAGATCTTAGCACATTTGTAATTTGAATGAGTCAATAACAGCATCAGAAGTGTATTCTGAGGTCAAATTGGCTTACATTGTAAGATATGGATAGGCTGGCAAGATCTGACTGCTATTGCTGGCTTACTCTAGCTTTGTCCTTGTGAGATAAAGAACAAAGTTGTACATGAATTTATTGAACATCCTGGTTAGGCAGAAGTCCTAGAAACTGAATACCTTGTCCCCATTCATGGCCAGTCCAAGGCTTGCAAACATGAGTCATAAACACATTCACCTTGCATTCAGGGTCACCCATTTCATGTAAAGACTTCAAAAAGCTTTGACAGTCACCATCTAATTCATTCTTCGGATGTCCTTGTCAAGAACAGCTGGCAGAGCAAGTCCTGGGAGCAATTACCTGCAGTCCTAGGAGGAAATAATGAGCTAACCCCAAAGGGAAAAGTGGATGGCAGGGGTGGGTTGAGCAGAGCAAGCTTTGATTCCTCCCTCTCCTCCTGGCAACAGAGCATACGCAAACCTAATCACCTAGGCAAATAATCTGGGAGGCCCCAGGCAACCACAGGGCTATGTTTTTAATATGATTACTTTTTACAAGGGGAGGAGTAGTATACTTTGCAACTCCATTTGAAAAAAATAGCCACACTTTTCTAGAGAGAGTTTCTTATTCCAAAGAAAAGAAAAGAAGGCTGGCAACCTCAGTCTTAATTGACCTATGGTTTAAAAAAATTCACTGGCTCAAAAAAAATTGTAGATAAAAGATACTCAGGTGATGGATTAATATTGGATGAGCTTCAGGCAATAGGGTAGCCAAGTTTCTCATTTGAACAACCTTGAAGGTGAAATTATGGAAAGAAAAGGGAAGAAGATGACTCTAAAGCTGGGTGTGCTGGAGACAGTTTGAACCAACTAGTAGGAGCCAATTGTTAAATTTTCATCATTAGTGTTTATATGTCAGGAATCTGCAAAATATACAAATCAAGGTTTATTCATTGTCTTCTTGATTGTCCAAAATTAAGTTGTGAGTAAAATATTAATGAGGTATTCAACTTAAAAGTGTGGCGAGAGTACATTTTTTTTACTCTAAAGAGCCAATTATTAAATATTTACTAGCACATCATAGTCATCAAGCATCCCAAAGTCAATGAAGTTAGTTTTGCCAAACAGGTGGCAGAGGTAACTTTGTAACACTCTACCTAGGAATCAAAAGCAACCTCTTCCTTCATCAAATAGTAGGGGAAATGTCAGTTATTCTATATAAAAAGAAGTCTAAGGTCTTCTTTATCATGGTACTGTTGAGATTTGTTGTTGTTCACTCATATCCTACTTTTCCATGTTCCCATTTCGGGTTTTCTTGGCAAAGGTACTGGAAGGCTTTGCCATTTCCCTCTCCAGGTCATTTTGCAGATGAGGAAACTGAGGCAAATAGTAGAGTGATTTGCTGTCGTCACACAGCTAGTAAATGTGTGATTTTAGATTTGAACTCATGTCTACTTGACTCTGGGGGTTGGCATTCTATCCACTGAGTCATCTATCCTCCATTTCTTTGCTACCTTTATTTTCCTCAAGCAATCTGACTTTTGACCCAAACTCAATCTACTAAAAGTGATCGCATCAAGGTTACTTGTGGCTTCTTAATGGATAAATCCAATGATCTTTTTTTCAGCATTTACAATCCTTGATATTCCTGTGGTTCTGACTGCTGACCACTCTCTTCTTACAGAATCTTCTCTCCTGTCTCTATTTCAGAGACATCATACTCTCTCCATTCTCTTCCTACCTACCTTGATCTTCTTCAAAGATGTTTTATCCCTAGCCTCTTGTTGTGAGTATTTTCCAAAGGTCTATCTTTGACCTTCTCTCTGGCCTTATTAATTTTATTCACATTCATGTTTCAAGTGCCATCTCTATGGAGATAGTTCCAATCTTGACCTGTTCTCCAGACACAAATTGCCAAACACCTTCACAGTATTTCTATCTGGGAGTTCTGCCAATACCTCAGATTCAAAATGAGCTCTCCTCAGCTCTCAAAACCATTCAGTCACCAGGTCTTATTATCATACTCCACCTTCAAAGCATCTCACGTATCCATCCATCCATCCATCCATCCATCCATCCTCACCCTCCCCCACATTAAGTGAAGTCATTTTTCAGTGGTGCTTAACTCTCCATGATCTCATTTGGGGTTTTCTTGACAAAGTTTCTGAGTAGTTTGCCATTTCCTTCTCCAGGTAAGGATGAGAAAATTGAGGCTAACAAGTGAAGTGACTTAATTCTGATTCTCATAGCTAGTAAGTGTCTGAGGTCAGATTTGAACTCACAGAGTTAAGCTTCCTGGCCCAAGTCCTTACTCTGTCCATTAAGCCACCTAACTGTCCTATTTACATTGCTACTACTTAAATCCAGACCCCCTCACTTACCTAGATGATTGTGATGGCTTTTTAATAAGTCTTCCTTCACAACTTAAATTACATTCCCCTACCAATCTATACTTTTTACTGCAGCAAGAATAATATTTCTCCTGAATAGATGTAGGCACCCCTTCTCTGCTCAAAAATGTTCACTAACTCCCTACTAGATAGCTGAGTAAAATTCAGATTCCACTGCCTCATTCTTAAAGTCTCACTTGACTTGACATCTCTCCAGTTTTATCTCATACTACTCCCTTCCCTTTTATACTCCATCCAAGCAAAACTATTTTTTCCATAGAATATTCATATTGTTTTCCATAGAATATCCATAGAAATCTTTCCATGGAATATTCTTTACAGATGGTAAATCCTTTGTTTCCACTTGCTGAATCCTAGCCATCCTTTAAATCCAGATTCAATTTTTCCCCTCAGATTTTATGCATTTTATTTTGTAATTACCTAAAGTACTTGAGGTAATAACAGATTTATACAAAAAAAACCTTTCAGTTTTCAGAGCTGTGAAGTGGGTAATTTGACTTAAAATGTAATATAGACAGTAAGATAATGCAGCATATTGAGTACTGGGCCTAGAAGGAGTTCAAATTCAACCTCAGGTGCTGCCTAGCTGGGTGGCCCTGACCAAGCCACTTAACTTTTGTCTGATTCAATTTCCATAAGTGTAAAATAAAAATAATGATAGTATATACCTCCTAAAGTTATTGTGTGATTCAACTGAGATAATATTTGCAAAGTGCTTAATAGTTGCTATATGTTAGCAATTATTATTATTACTAGTTCTACTACAATTAGCAATCGTAATGTATTTTTACCTTCTAGAATGTAAACTTTTTGAGTTTGTTATTTAAATTTTGTATTTCTACCCCCCACTCATAGCAGTACTTTGTATATAATAGCTGCTTAATAAAAATTTTTGATGTATGGTATTTTATTTTGCATGTAAAAATAGTGAGCCTCCTCCTAGGAAAAAGACAAAGACTAAATTCCCTCACTATTCTCCACACTTATTTAATCAAAAATATACAATGTAAGAACTGGTCACCTAACCTTTGTTGGTCTTTCTTTGAAGGCTCATTTTATATATATATATATATATATATATATACATATATACGTATATATATACGTATATATGTATGTATATATATATATATGGATATGGATTAGTGACTTTCACAGTTCCTTCATATTCTAAAATTCTGCAGTGAAGGATAATGATGATGATGATGAAATGCCATGAACTTAGACTCTTTCCCTTTAGGTTCATTACCTAATACTTCCTTACTTCCACAGAATTTGTCATTTCATCTTAGTAGATTCAGTCTAGTACTTGAACTGGCCAAGATCTCTCTGGGGGTTTTATTGGTAAGATGCTAAAATAGTTTGCCATTGCCCTCTCCAGCTCATTTTGCAGTTGAGGAAACTGAGGGAAAATCGATTGACTTGACCAGAATCATACAGCTATTAAATGTCTGAGGTCAGATTTGAACTCTGGAAGATTAGTTTTCTAGATTCCAGGGCAGGCACCTTATCCACTGTACTATTTAGCTGTCCTAGTCTGCTTTTTTAGGGAAAAAACCCACAAAAAACAAAAGACATTCCTTCTTTCTGTTTCAACTCCTTCCCCAAACTCTAACACTCTCCCTGTTTTGGCTCTTACTTTCCATCCTAATGCAATCCCTTATTGCATTGTTGGAGTTAAGTGAAGGGTCTTCAGTTTGAATTTGGACAGCTTTTCCTGACTCCAGGTCCATGCCCTCTATTTACTGAGCCACTGAGAGAAGCTATAGCTAAGGAAATGGCACTTTGGGGCACAAAACAGTATAAGTAAAAAGTCAATGTTCTGGTACATAGAATAATGTGATTATATTAACATTGAGTGTGATGTGAATAAGGGAGATCAATTTTTGGTGTGCCAATCTCTGAGCAATTTGTGGGCCTGAATGCAGTTCTTGGGAGGTTTGGATTCACATTCAAATTTGTTGCCTAATTAACAAAAATTTAGAGAGTTATGAGCCCAGTCAGCCTTATGGCAGTATGCTGAAGCAGAGACCTTAATCTGTTCATCTAAGCAACGAGATTGGGTTAAGTGCTGGACACTGAGTAAAATGAAGGGGGCTGAGGGGAAGCAGATCATTCTTCTAAATGAAGCCTTTGCTGAGGGTACACTGAGGACAAAAATCTACAGAGTTGAAAATAGACTGGTCACAGCACAATTACCAATCTTTTATTTCTGATGCTGTTTTCTCAAATCTCCCAAGACCTTACTGGAGAGCTAAGTTGAGAAGAAACTGCTTCCTCTGGCTGCAGTAGCCATGGAACTTAACATTGGACTTCAACTAGTACCAGATATAGACATGACCAACCTGCTGATGAATTGAGAGAGATGTCATTCTATGGGGAGAAGTTCTCCTCCAACAATTTTTTAGGTGCTATTGAAATTCCCTCCTTGATGTTCCATAAACAAGATATTTCATCTCTTGGTTCTGGATGTTTTCCCCAAAGCCTGGAATACTCTCCCTTCAAGTTCCAGATAAAGTCCCATCTTCTAAAGTAAATCTTTCCCAATGTCCTCTTTTTTTTAAAGGTTTTTGCAAGGCAATGGGATTAAGTGGCTTGCCCAAGGCAACACGGCTAGGTAATTATTAAGTGTCTAAGACCATATTTGAACTCCTGACTCCAGGGCCTGTGCTTTATCCACTGCCCCACCTAGCCACCCCTCCTAATGTCCTCTTAATTCTAGTGCCTTCTCGGTTAATTATTTCCTGTTTATCTTGTATATAACTTATTTTTATATATTTGCTTGTTTGTTTGCTCCATTAGGTTGTGAGCTTTTTGAGGATGGGGATAGTCTTTTATGTCTTTTTGTATCCCCAGCATTTGCCTGACACTAGATCAATAAATGTTTGTTAACTGACCTCTTGACACTGATCGAACTATGTGGACATAAAATTCATATAAACATAATCTAGGTAAACCTTAAAGAACCATATAAGTATCAGTTATTATTATTATCCAACATCTTCTTGTATTATACTAACTATTGGGTTGCTTAATGTTTTTATCAATGGTTTATATAAAAGCATATAAGGTATGCTGACATTTGTGAATGATACAAAACTAGGTGGGACAGCGGACACATTGGATGACAGAATTTGGATCCAAAAGAGATCTTGGCCAGCTCAAATACTGGGTTGAATCTACTAAGATGAAATTCAATAGATAATTGTAAAGTCTTATTCATGGGTAAGACTAGAGAAGGAATGGCTAGATAGTTGCTACTCCGAAAAAAGATTCAAGGATTTTAGTAAATAGGAAGCTCAATATAAGTCCACACTGGGGATGTGGGACAAAAAGCTAATGAAATAGAGGCTACACTAATTAGGCATAGCTTCCATGAAAAGGGAGATAGTAGTCTTATTGTAGTCTGCCTTTGCCAGAACTCATCTGGAATTTTTTTTTTTTGCAAGGCAGTGGGGTTGTGACCCCAAGGACAAACAGCTAGATAATTTTTAAGTGTCTGAGGTCTGATTTGAACTCAGGTCCTCCTGCCTCCAAGGCCGGTGCTCTATTCACTGCGCCACCTAGCTGTCCCCTCAGTTGGAATTTTAAAGTGAGTTCTGGGTACCATAATTTAAGAAGGATATTGATAAGCTATAGAATGTTAGAAGAGGGGGAACTATGGTGTCTTCAAGTATTTGAAGACATCTCATATGAAAGAGAGGTTAAATTTGCTCTATTTTGCCCCAGAGGGGAGAATCAGGAGCAATGGATTGTAAAGAAGATATTTCAAAGAAAGGAATCTATAACAGGAAGAAATTTCCTAACAAGTTTTGTTGCTCTGTTTTTCAGTTGTGTCCAACTCTAAATGACTCCATAGGCCATGGCACACCAGGACATTCTGTCCTCCACTAACTTCTGAAGTCTGTCCAAGTTCAAGTTCATTATTTCCATGCTTCTATCTCTCTCATCATCTGCTATCTACTTCTCCTTAAGTTTTCAATTGTTTCCAAAATCAGGGGCTTTTCCAATGATTCCTGTCCTCGTATTATGTGACCAAAGTGTTTAAACTCCAGCTTCAGTATTTGTACTTCAGTGAATAGTGTGAATTAGTTTATTTATGTTATCCAAGGGACTCACAGCAACACAATTCAAAAATGTCTATTCTTCAGCACTCAGTTTTTCTTATACATTGCTACTGGGAAAAATCATAGCTTTGGCTGTATAGACTTTTGTTGGCAAGGTGATGTCTCTGCTTTACAGTTTGCTGTCCAGATTTTCCAATGTTCCCTTCAAGGAGCAAGTATCTTTTAATTTCATGGCTTTAGTTGCTGTCTGCTGTACATCTTTGAGCCCAAGACTATAAAATCTGACATTTCTTGCCAAGAAGCAATGGGACCAGTTGCCATGAACTTTTTTTTTAATGTTATGCTTCAAGCCAGTTTTGACATTCTCCCCTTTCACTCTAACAATTAGAGAGCTGTTCAAAAGTAACCTGGGTTGACTTCAGAGATGATGGGCTCCCCCTCCATGGCTGTCTTCAAACAGAGGCTGGACTACCACTTTTTGGGGATGCTATAATAGAGATTCCTTTTATGTATGTGTTGGACTAAACAGCTACTAAAGTTCTTTCAGACTCTCACATTTTGCATTTCTGTGATTTCCTCCTTCATCTTCATTGTTTTTGAACAGCGAAAAACACAGTGAAAATTTTAGTTGGGTAAATTACCAGGCGGACTAAAGGTATTTTCCATTTCTATTAAATTTGTGCTGCATTCAAAATTATTTGAAACTATTCTCTCACCCCCTCTCCCCAAAATGGGTTAAAGAAAGTTCATCCTAAAGAGAGGTGGCTTCATTTGAGAACACTTAGTGAATTACTATATGGTAGAGCATTTTGAAAACTTTAAATAACTTTATAAATGCTAGCTATAATTATCATTATTATTCATGGAAGAACTATTTTCAATCATATCTGGAGTTTCATCCATGAGCATTTTGGGAGTTTGTCATATTATTTAGAAATAAGGACCACATTCTATACAAAATCCCTGTGTTACCACCAAGAAATCAATTCTTTAATAACTGGACTGTTACTGAGGAGGCTTGACTCATACATAACTAATAGTACATTTCTGCCAGGTGACCTTTTCAACCTTCAACACTCCAAATGTTCTGGTGAAGGGATTTAAATATGTATTCCTATTTTAAATCCTAGATAAAGGGCAAGAGATCAGGAAAGGATAAAAACAAGTTGGCTCACTGGGGGTGGCAGGAAGAGTTACGAAATGATTACCTGGTCAGATGAACCCTCATGACTCAACTTAATCCACACCTTCTTTTATGACCTGTGACCATGCAGATTTAATCTGCTACACAGTTCCTTTCCCTGGATTCATATTACATTAAACCTGACTGGCAAGCTGTTCCCAAAACAAAGGGCAGAGGATAGAGCTCATTATATTCTTAGATCCTGGCTTATTCTGGTACATAAGGCAAGAGAACATATTGTTTTTTGACATCTGCTGCATTAATAAAAGTTGCCAATTGGAGAAAGTACAACATAGGGGAAGAATTTGTGATCAAACACGGGATGTTAAAGATCACAGAATATAAAATGGACAGCTTTGATAATATAAAATTAAAATAAATTATATAACATAAAAATATTAAAATTTTAAAAACATTACAATTAAAAAATTAAAAGGGAAACATAATGGAGGAAAATCTGTTCAAGATGTTTCTCTGATAAGTCTCATTTTGAAAATACATAAGGAACTGATTGAAAATTGTTAGAATAAGAATTTACAAGAGCTATTGCCCAAATGATAAATGGTCAAAGAATGTGGACTGATTTCTAAAGAAGAAATCCAAGATATCAATAGCCATACTTTTTTAAAGTTCCAAATAACTAATAATTAGAGAAATGGGGATTAACGTTGGTTCCAATTTATATCCTTCAGATTGGCAAAGTTGACTGAAAATGACTAATGCTGGAGGAATTGTGGGAAAACTGACATATTGTTGTTTATCCATTATAGAAAGAAATTTGGAACTATGCCCTCCAAATTTCTAGATAACATGAATAGTTCTATAACCCCAAAGAATTCAAAAAAAGAAGAAAATAACTCATATATGCATAAATATTTTTGTAATTTTTTGCAGTTGCAAAGAATTGGAAACTATAGATTTATCAATTGGGAAAGAAGAATGTAAAGGACTATTATTTTGCTGTAAGAAAATATGAAAAGGGTCATTTCAGAAAAACTTGTGATGACTTATATGAAGTGACACAAAGTGAAGTGAGCAAAATCAAGAGAATACCTGATATAATAAAAACATTGTAAACAAAAACTCTGAAAGAGTTAAGTGTGAAAAACTTAACAACACAGATGAAGAATATGATACACCAGATTCCAAATCTCTAAGATGTTACCTATCTCTCAAAAGATGATGGAGTCAGAGTAAAAATGCCCATCCTTAGACAGTGGTAGTGTGGGAATTTTTCCTTAACTATATACATGTTGGTAATAAGGGTTTTTTTTTAAATAATTTTTCTTTTTGCAGTGGGGAAGGGGAGAGAGAGAGAGACAGAGAGAGAGAGAGACAGAGAGAGACAGAGAGAGACAGAGAGAGAGACAGAGACAGAGAGACAGAGACAGAGAGACAGAGACAGAAGGAAGGAGAGGGAGGGAGGGAGGGAGAGAGAGAGAGAGAGAGAGAGAGACAGAGAGAGACAGAGAGAGAGACAGAGACAGAGAGACAGAGACAGAAGGAAGGAGAGGGAGAGGGAGGGAGGGAGAGAGAGAGAGAGAGAGAGAGACAGAGACAGAGACAGAGACAGAGACAGAGACAGAGAGGAAGGAGAGGGAGAGGGAGAGGGAGAGAGAGAGAGAGAGAGAGAGAGAGAGAGAGAGAGAGAGAATAGATTTTTCTTAATTAAAAAAAAAAGATATATGACCACAGATCTTCTAAAGGCAAATACTACTATACCAGAATTGTGTTTTCCTAAATCTCTGTTTTGGTAGGGTCTGAACTTTTTTCTTTATTAATGTTATCAAATTCCTTTATGTCACTGGTCTGCTTTTGATTTCTATGAGTTTTTAGCTAAGTCATTTACAGACTTTCCCTTGAATGATTTCAATGTCTTTAATTCCTCTTCAAATACAGACAATCAAAGGGCATCATTTCCTCAGATGATCTAAGGATTCAAAGGCATACAGAGGATCCTGAAAGGATTAAGTTTGGCTAAGCTAACTTTACAAATATGGTACACAGAGCTGTAATTAGGTCAGAGCAACAGAGGTTTTGTTTCAGGGTCCCCAATTTTAAAAGTTATAAAAATTTTATATATTCATTAATCAATAATCAAATCAAGAAGAACGTAAATTGTTGTTGAGTTGCTTCAGTCCCTTCTGACTCTTAGTGATTCCATTTGGAGAATTTTTGGCAAAGATACTAGAGTGGTTTGCCATTTCTTTCTCCAGCTCATTTTGCAGATGAGGAAACTGAGGCAAATAGGGTGAAGTGACTTGCCCAGTCACACAGCTAGTAAGTGTCTGAGGCCAAATTTGAACCCAGATCCTTATGACTGAAGGCACTCTATGCAATGTGCCATCTTGCTGACCCAAGCTTTATGTTAAGCAACTACTTACAGCTTAAGATACAAAGACAAGGACAACTAAGTAGCACAGTGGATAGAACACTGGCTCTGGAATCAGGAAGACCTGAGTTCAAATCTGGCCTCAGACACTTAATAGTTATTTAGCTTGTGACCTTCGGCAAGTCACTTAACCCATTGCCTTGTAAACCGCCCCCCCCCGCCCTAAAAAAAGATACAGAGACAAAATGAAATGGTTTATTCCCTTAAGGAGTTTACTGCTGATAAGTGAAATCATGTTTATATAAGTATATTAAAATACACATATGCACAATGAATACCAGAAAGTTTGATGGGGAAGGCATTAGCAGTTGGGGAGATAAGGAAAGGCCCCCTTGTAGAAGGTGGTGATTGAACTGCATTTTGAAGATACCCTAAAAATTCAAAGAGGTGGGGGGAGGTCAACAAATCAAATGAATAAGTATTTATTAAATGCCTATTATGAGACCATACATTCAAGGCATGGAAGACAACCTGGACAAAGACAGGAGATGTAGTGTTGTGTATGAAGGACAGCAATAACGGTTTATAAATGGTAGAATTTGTGAAAGGGAACTTTATAATTAGTATGGGAAGGGAAAAGTTTGTGAAGAAGTGCAGTAGAATAAAAATACCTGAATGTAATATCTAGGTAACAGGAAAAATTATCTAAAATAGGAAGCTTCTAGATCACACGCATTGCTAATAATATTCATCTATAAGCCATTTTAGTAACTAATTCTTCCTCCTGCTCCCCTGAATTTGTCTTAATTACTCCTTGGATTATTTTCACATCACAAATTACAAAGTTGATTTGAGGGCACTGATTTTTCACTATTTGACTTCAGCACCTAAATTGCTAGTTAGGGCTTTGATGGTATAATCTTCTATATCCTAATTGAGTGAGACCAGTTTTAAGCTGGATATATGGAAATCTAAGAAATACCTTGAGGTCTGCCCTTGCATAAGAGGACAGAAGAAATCTGAATAATTCCAAATGATAAGAAACCTTTTCTCTGATGGAACAAATGAGAAAATTCTCCATGAGGATATCAACTCACACAGCAAAATCTCTATAAATCTGAGCTCAAGTTTCATGGGATCCTATGAAGCAAGGTCATATTATAATTTTATGTTTGTTTTAACAAATTTTTACAAAAGGAATGGATGTTTTCAGCCATCACTTTGATATAGTCAGAAAAGAAGACATTCTATAATATAAATTACAAGAAAGCATGGACATGCAAGGCCACCAAGGGTTATTAGACTGGAAGATGTCTCATTAAAGAACTGTGGTTCTAATGAAATGATGTACAGAAACAAAAGAAAAATGTTTTATATAGTCAGTCAGTCAACAAATCTTTATTAAATACTTACAATTGCCTGACATTGTTTTAAGGGCTGGGAATATGAAGAAGAAGGTAAAAAAACACCACGTCTGTCTTCTAGGAGCTCACAATCTGATGAGGGATACAGTACACAAATAGCCAGATAGATACAATATATACATATACACACACACACACACACACACACACACACACACACAATATGGCACCAGCAATCAGGCACCACCAGGAAAGACCTGCAGAAAGTAAAATTTGAGTTGAATCTTGAAGTCAGAGAAGCCGGATGATGGAAAGGAAGGAGAGCATTCTAGACATTGTGGACACCTAGTGAAAACAGACACGGAAAATAAACAGTGTCATATGTGTGGAACTACAAGTTAGATAGAGTAACTGGATCACACAGTGTGTGGTGTGGAGAGAGAGAAAGAGTAGGCCTGAGTTCAAATCCTAGCTCAGACCCCAATATCTGTGTGGATTTGGGTGAGCCATTTCATAGCTCTCTGCCTCATTTCCTCATCTGTAAAATGAAGGAGTTGGACCAAATGACCTCTAAGCTCCTTTTCAACTCTATAATCATGATTCTATAACATTAAGTCTTTTTCTGTACTGACGATAGTCACACTTGTTGTTTGTTCTTCCTTTTAGTTATTTATTAATTCACTCATTCATTTATTGATTTATGTTTTTGCAAGGCAATGCACGTAAGTGACTTGCTGAAGGTCACATTGTTAGATAATTATTAAATGTCTGAGGCTGAATTTGAACTCAGGTCCTCCTGAGTCTCATATTCATCAATCTCATAATCTCTTCCAGACTCATCTAACTGGCAAGAAAAAATTCAAGATGATCAGTCATGGCCTGGAATGCAATGGATAACCTTGGTCTCTTCAATGTCTAACCAAGTGCTAAGTGCTCTAAAAGTACCCACTTTATGACTTTATGGAACAAATTGTTCTCATATGCCCATGGGATGGATATTCCACTAACTCACCTTAACCGTTGGTTTAGTCCATTTGCTGAGACAGTTCACTGGGCCATCACCACTGAAACACGCTATACCTTCTTAGAGACACAGACACAGGTGAGCGTTAGTGACAGGTGGACATCAAAGATGGATAAGAAACTTTCAGTAAGTAGTAAGACTTAGAGACCTGTTGAAGGGTGGCAGGATGGAGTCACTGAAGAACTAGTTAGGATTCATATTCACCTACTTAAATTTCTACCTTCCCCCCCAACATATATTAGTTTCTAAAATTGTGCTTTATCCCTTTCCTTATACCTACAAGTTAAATGAGGGGAAACTAAAATAGTAGATAAACAGTGTATGAGTATGACAACAAATGTGAGAAGCAGACCTGACCTTGAAAAGGAGAAGAGGCCAAGCAGACCCAAATTTACCTACTCTTGGAGGCATCCCTGAAAACCCACATAATGCTATTGTCATCATTATCTCTCAAGAGATATATGAATTATCAGAGATATATTACATCTCCCTTTAACATCAAGTTTCAGATATGGTATTTAATTCCTACAGATGTTAGCTTTCTTTTGACCTCTGGCATAGGGACAAAATAAGATGTTGGTTGAGATGTACAGGCTATTAAATATATATGAGGTTAGAAGAAACAAAGGCTGATGTGACAGAATTCCCTTAGAGAGTTTTCTCAGCTACTATTTTTTGACTTAAAATTCTAGTTTTTTATTTATTTGAGGCAATGGGATTAAGTGACTCACCCAAGGCCACACAGCTAGACAATTATTAAGTGTCTGAGGACAAATTTGAACTCAGGTCCTCCTGACTCCAGGGCCAGTGCTGTATCTACTGTGCCACCTAGCTTCCCATTGTCTTAAAATTCTAAGAATATAGGTATAGTATTTGTTTCTGTATAAGCATTCATTCGTAAACTTTCACTGAAAATAAATTATAGGCAAAGCATTCATCAGGAACAAGTTGGGAATTTGAGGAGTTCATTTTTAATTTGAAAAAAATAAAGATATGGGAATATACCAATTGGTCCTAAGACCTTTAAATAGTTTGAGAATTATTTTAGTTAGACAAACCAAGACACCTCTTCAAAAACATCTGTGGTTTGCTTATCTTGCCCCCAAAGTTCTGTCAAGGTTCAAAGAACTTCTGAAAACAAAAATGTCCTGATAAAATAGGTAAAACTAATGTTCTGTTTTTTCATAGAAATTTCCTTCTATCTGCTATATCATCAATATAGGCACCTATTGCATGGAAGGAAGAAAATGAGCACTTATTAATCATCAGATATATGCTAAATGTTGTCCTAAGTGCTTTACAAATATATCTCATTTGATTTTCATAATAATTCTTCAAGGGAGTTGCTACAATTGCCATCCCCATTTTACAATTGAGGCAACTAAGGCAGACAGAATTTAAAGGATTCACAGAGTTAGTAAAGTTGAATTTGAACTCAGGTCTTGATATCAGATTTAGTGCTCTCTCCATTGCACTACAACAATAGAGTGATTTGGAATCCAACTATTGCTTTCTGCCTAATGCTAGCTACTTTTGCCATGTCTTTCTATAATCCTTCATAAAATATCTACCAATATCCAAGTATTTTAACATTCTGCAGATGTAAGTGCATCAGTTTACTGTGAAATTGATATAAAATATTGGAGATGATGGGGAGGAGAACCACTGATGTACTGACGAGTGAGTTCTCATGTTTCCTGGCTTCATTAGGGAAATCCAATTAAAGAGATGTAAACTATAATACATGGAGAAACTAAACTCTGTCAAAGCTCATTGGACTCTACTGCAGTTCTATGCTTTTCTAAATCATTCAGACTATTTTAGAAGGGGGATGGGTTTAATGTCTTTAGTCTGATGAAATTGAGTTATTTTTCAATTTTCAATTCCATGTTTATCAGACAAAATGAGAAATGATCTCTTTATAAGAAAATGGAAAACTCAAACTGGAAATGATAGAACATCATTAAAAAGGAACGCAAGCACTAAGTAGGATAGAAGAGATTAAGAGAACACTTTGGTATTCTATGTGAGTTAGAGTCTCCAAGTGGAAATGATTTTTTACATTCCAGGGTATGGGAAATATTTGCAGTGTTGAGTTCAATTCCTGATAGTTTAATAATAAGAGTGAGCAACAAGTAGGGCTTTAACGTTTTCAAAGTGCTTTACAAATGTGATCTTGATGGCTTAATGAATAGAGTTCTGGGCCTGGGATCACAAAGGGACTGGGATTCAGGTCAAGCTTTAGAAATTTTATGGGGGCAGCTAGGTGGCACAGTGGATAAAGCACCGGCCCTGGAGTCAGGAGTACCTGGGTTCAAATCTGGACTCAGACACTTAATAATTACCTAGCTGTGTGGCCTTGGGCAAGCCACTTAACCCCCGTTTGCCTTGCAAAAAAAAAAAACCTAAAAAAAAAGAAATTTTAGAAACTTGCTAGTCATAATTATGGGCAAGTCACTTAACTTTTGTTTGCCTCAGTTTCTTCATCTGTAAAATGAGAATAATTATAGCAGCTAACAACCAGGGTTGTTGTGAGGAACAAAAGCAATCATAATTGTAAAACACTTAAGATAGTCCCTGCCACATAGTAAGCTTTACATAAATTATCATCATCATCATATGATCATTTTCAGCTCATTTGATCCACACAACAACCCTGGGAAGTAGGTGCTATTACAGTTACCTTTCCTACACCGCAACTTTTCTCTATTGTGGTTTCTATATATATTGTGGACTGGCATAAGAAATTAAATGGGGTATTTTTTGAGAATGAAAGATGACAGAAAAAATTTAGAAATGCATTAAATGTATGCGTAGTATTATATAATATCAACATAATTTATCTTTTAAAACCACAATAATTAAGGTATGAAGGAATGACGAAACATTTTCCAGATCACAGGGGCACCATAATCCAACCCCCTACAATGTAGAATGAACAACTATCTACTTCTCATTTTATAGATGGAGAAACTAAGGTTGAGAGTGGTCAAGTGAGTAATCTAAGATCACACAGCTTGAGAGTATCTGATGCCAGACTTGAACTTAGTTCAATATTGCTTGACTACAAATCCAACACTGTACCCATTGAGCAACCTTGCTACTTTAATATGGATAATGAGAAGTCTTCAAATGGCAATTATATACGTGATTGGAGAAGATGGTGAAGTTTAGGCCAGGGTCTAGTAGACTTAGAGGGGACATAACAGTAGTCTTCAAATATGTGAAAGTCTGTAGGATAGAAGAGAACTCCATATAAGAAAGCAGAACTGGAACCAATGGTGAGAAGGATGTAGAACAAATTTTGACCCAATATGGGGAAGATTTTTTTTCAATAATTAGAGCTATTCTACAATAGGAAAGATTGTCCCTTTTATTAATAGCCCTGTTGCTAGAAGGATTCAAGTAAGGTTGACAGCCTTCTGCCAGAGATACTACAGACTCACAGCACTGGAAGGAGCCTTAGACTGCAAATCAGACCTGATAATTCTTTCTATAGTATATACCCAACAAGCAGTTAAGCAACTTTTGCTTGAATTATGTCTAATGATGAGAAACTCACCACCATATAGGACAACTTAGTCCATTTGGGGAATCATTCAAATTGTTAGGAAAAATTATTCTTACATTGAACTAAAATCTATACTTTCTAATCATTGCTTCTAGCTGTGTTCTCTGAGGCCAAGCAATCAATGGCAATTAATCCGCAAGCATTTTCAAGGTGCTAACCATGTGGCCAGCACTGTCCTAAGTTCTGGGGAACCAAAGAAAAATCTAAAAGCCTCTGCCCTCAAGGAGGCTACATAACAAATGCAGTAGAGAAGTTGAACAAGTAAGTCTCATCTCTTTTCCATATGTCTTCAGCCACTTGAAGACATTTCTATTTAAAAAAAAAATCTCTGGGGCAGTTGGTGGTGCAGTGAATAGAGCACCAACCCTGGAGTCAAGAGGACCTGAGTTCAAATCCAACCTCATACACTTAATAATTACCTAGCTATGTGACCTTGGAAAAGTCATTTAACCCCATTGCCTTGCAAAAACCTAAAAAACCTCATTTATTCCACACAACAATCCTGTAAGGTAGATGTTACAAAGACAATGAGAGACTGACTTGTCCAGGTCCATACAGGTCATAAATGTCTAAGGCAGGATTTGAAGTCAGGTCTATCCAAATCCAAATCCAGTATTCTATCTACTTTGCTACATTACTAGCCACCCTAATAACAAAAACAGTAGGTTCATGAATCATGACTACAAGATATAGATATTAGTAGATGAAAGCTGTTCTTTTAAAGATTTTTAAATTTTTTTCAATTATGTACTAAGATAGTTTTCAATATTCATTTTTTGGTAAGATCTTGAGTTCCATATTCTTCTCCGTACCCCCCTCCCCATGACAGTAAATAATCTGATATAGCTTAAACCTAAAATCATGTTAAATATATTTCCATGTTAGTTATATTGTGAAAGAAGTTTCAGAACAAAAGGGAAAAAGTCACGAGAAAGAAAAAAACATAAAACATCATGCTTTGGTTTGAATTCAGACTCCATAGTTCTTTCTCTGCAGCCAGAGAAACCAGGAAAACCAACTTGCAGGAGGTAGCCCTAGAGATGAGTCAGAAGCAGTGGAAGATTCTAAGAGGCAAGAAGGAGCACATCCAACTTGTCGGGGAGTAGCCAGTGGAGACCCATAGAGTTGTTGTTCAGAGATTCAGGACCCCATTTGGGGTTTTCTTGGTATAATGATAGTGGTTTGCTGTTTCCTTCTCCGGCTCATTTTACAGAGGAAGAAATGAAGTAAACAAGGTCAAGTGACTTGTCCAGGTTCACACAGTTTGTAAGGGTCTGAGGCCAAATTTAAATGAGTCTTCTTGATTCCAAGCTCAGTACTCTATCCACCGTGCCACCTAACTGACCAGGAAACAGAGAGTTGGTACAAGCTGGATCACAGAGCACATGGATAATAGTAATGTGTTAAAAGGCTGGAAAGAAGGAAAAGGCCCAGGTTGTGAAGAGCTTTAAATGCCAAGTACAAGACTACCTTGGATTTTGGAGGTAACAGGGAGTCACTGGAGTTCATCGGGTAGAACAGTAATATGATTGATTAGACCTATCCTTTAAAAGGAAAATCACTTTGGAAGCTGTGTGGAGGACAGAATAGAGTTGTGAAATCCTTAAGGCAGGGAATCTTATTAGAAGATTATTACAGTGGACCAGGTAAGAAGCAATGAGAGCCAAGACAAAAATGATAATTACCTGAGTAGAGACAAAGAGATGTGTATGAGAGGTATTGTGGACACAGAAATAAAAAGGTTTGGCAAATGATTGGTTATGTAGGATGGAGGAGAAATGATTTGAAGAGGATACGAAGGTTGGATATCTAGAAGAAGGACAGTGTCATGGAAAGTAATAGAGAAGTTCATAAGAAGATTGAGTTTTGGGGGAATGATAAAGAATTTGACTTTGAAAATATTGAACATCCAGTTTAAAACTCTATAACCAGCAAATGAGGGGGATCTAGAACCTAGGAGAGACATTAGGCTAGATATATAGATCTAGGAATCATCTATCTTGAGACAGGGAATGTAGTGAATAGAGTACCTGGTCTGAAGTCAGGAAGATCCAAATTCAAATCTAATCTCACACACTAGCAGTGTGACCTTGGGCAAATCACTTTATTTGCCTCAGTTTCCTAATCTATAAAGCAAGTTGGAGGAGGAAATAGCAAACTATCCAAGTATCTTTGGCAAATAACCCCCAAATGGGGTCACAAAGAGTAGGGAAATGATTAAAAAGACAACTGAGCTGAAAACATATATAAATCTCCCAAGTGAGAAAAAGAAGAGGAAAAAGAAAAAAAGTCTAGGATGGAACTATGGAGGATACCCTCATTTATTGGGATTGAGATGGATAAAGATCTAATAAAAAAAGTCATAAAAGGAATTGTCAGCTAGAGACGAACCAAGAACAAATAGTTATCACAAAAACCCAGAAAGAAGGAAATATGCATTAGGAGAAAGTATCTATTAGAACAGTGTCATATATTACAGAGAGGTTGAGCAAACAAGTCTAATCTCTTCCAAATAGTTGAAGACATCCATCATGTTTCTCCCCACCCCCTCTACTTTCTAATACCCACTTTCTTCTCTCATTCAGGCTTGACATACCTAGTTCCTTGAATCAATTCTTCTATGTCCTGCTCTCTAGTCCTCTCAGCATCTGGAACTCCAGCTTGCCTATGTCCTTCCAAACATGTGATGCCAAGACTTGAATGAAATATCCCAGATGTGGTCTGACCAGGAAGAGTACAGAACAATCCCTTCCCTTGTTTTGGACACTATATTTCTTTAAAATGTACCCTATGGTTACCTCCAACTTTAAGGTTCTATAGTCATAATGATGACATAGAATCATCAAAAAAAAAAAGATTCAACATAACTGTAATAAGGCAGGAAAATGTGCAGCATAATTTAAAAATATCTTAAGACAATGGTAGCTAAAACAAACTGATAAAAACATAGTTGAAATGATAATAAATGATAATGATAGCTGATAGTTACACATTGCTGTAAGATTTGCAAAGTTCTTTCCTTATGTTATGTGATTTGATCCTCTTGATAACCTCAGAAGGTGGGTACTATTATTATTCCCATTTTACATATAAGGAAACTAAGCCAAATTTCAGTCCTCTTGACCAAAGCCAGGGGGAGTGATTTGCATGATTTGCCCAAGATCACAGAGATAGTAACTAAATGTCTGGGGCAAGATTTGAACTCAGATATTCCTGATTTCAGGTCCAGCCTTCTATCCATTATGGCACTTAACTACTTGAAAGAATAAGAAAAGGACAATAGGAATAAAGAACATATCACTTTAGAGCCAGGAAGGAAAGACAAGTCCACCCACCTCTTTCTGTAGATGAAAAAACCAAGATCCACACAACAAATTAGCTAGGATTCATGCCTCTTAAGGAAAAAAAAATTGAGATGAAACAAATATATTTAGCAACTTCCTCCTAAAATGAATGATTTGGATAATTTCTAAAACAAACATACAAAGCTAAGATGAGAGAATGACCACAGATACTTGAAACTCTCAATTCTATATCCATTGTAATATTAATATAACTCAGATTTCCTCTCAACAGAACTCTCCCTAGTTGCCATCCCCCTTGACTATCAAAACCAGGAAATTAAAAAAAATTAAAAAAAAAAACAGGAAATTCCCCTCTCTCTCGGCACTTTTCTCTTCTCCCCTCTCTCAGCCTGGATTTAATGTCAAAGTCCATCCTGGTTCCCTGTAACCAATGACTAGGTTTGTGGCACAATCAGGAAACTGATGAGCAGTTCCTGTAACCAAGGGTTACCTCTGCCTGGATGTACATAGCATCAATGCCAATGCAACCATTACTGGATTTGAACAACAGCAGTAGAAAAAACTTTGTATGGGGAAAGGGAGAGGGTGTCACCTAATTCTAACTTTATTTAAATGGTTTATAAACAAAGATCAGCCCTATCTAATATAGTCCTATCTAATAACAATAACAATCAAGATTTATATAGCCCTTTAAGTTTTACAAAGGCAATATATATATGCATACACATATGTATATCTAGCAACATATAGATATAAATATATGTATATACACATAGATGTATATATAATCATATTTGATCTTCACAATAATCCTGTGAAATAGGTATTATTATTATCCCCATATTACAGATGAGGAAACAGAGTCTGAGAGGTTAGGTGACTTCTTCAATGTCAAATATTTATAAGTATCTGAGTTGAATTGAATATGAGTCTTCCAGACTCCAAGCCCAACAATTCTAAGTCTCTGGAATAATAAAAAAGAAACAAAGGACCACTTCTATTATGTTGAATAGTTCCTTTGTGGAAGAAATCAAGATATGAATAAGAATTAAATCAGATGAAAAAATCATAGAGGGACTGTGATTGCCACTGTTGAAGGAAGGACCCTTGAATATGAGATCAAAGATATTAGGAATTAGAACTGTAAGGTACCTTAAGAGCACCTCCAGTCCAACCTTTATTTTACAGAGACTCAGGGAAGTGACTTGCCCAGAGTTACATAACTGGAATCAGAGGTGTGATCTGAAACTTGATTTTCCTTCTAAAACCAGAGGACCAAACACTATCCCACATTGCTTCTTTGATCATTAAGTTTTTTCTATGTACAAACACATACACACATATACAAAGACAGTGTGATAAAGTGGAGGGAGCTCTAGGCTGAGAATCAGGAAAGACCCAAATTCAAATCTTGCCTTTTCCACAAACCAGTTGTGTGACTCTGGGGAAGTAAGCTACGTAACCTCACAGTAGTTAGTTCCCCCTGCTGAAATCACTGGACCCAAACAGACAAACAAAGAGACAGCTAGATAGACAAATAAAAACATCGCGGGGCTCTGGTATGTTCAACCAGAAAATCAAAATGACTACTCATATTTTTCACTAAATACCCAATGTATTCTTTTATGATTGCCTCTGTGAAAAAAGTTATTCAAGGGGGAAAAAAGTGACAGATGATACATAGAAGTAACCAGCAACTGAGACCATGTGGCTTCAACATGGCGAGGAGCTAAGAAAGCTCCCACATTTGTGGGAGGATGGCAGGTGAGACAGAGCCTCACCTCACCTCTGATTGCAAAGGGTTGAGAGCATACATATGTATATTTATATAATGTATATACCTACATATGTACACACATACACATTCACACATGCTTACACTCAAAAACACACATATACACTCCCAGTTATCTGGGCATCCTGCTGGCAAGGTCACAACAGTCTACTTGTCACATTCTCCTGGCTTCTACCTAACTCTGACTAGGCTTTTCTTCAGTCCCTTTCAATAAACACAAAACACACTGGGCCACATTCATAAACCAGGGTCCCTTTTGAGCCCTGGCACACTGTACACACCCAACCCTGGTGCCAGCTTCCACCAGGACTCATGGCCTTTCCTCCTCCTCTGTTTCTCCCCTTCTCATTTTTCTGTAGAGCTGCAGACATTTTAGAAAAGAAACATACAATATCTTGATTATATATATGTATATATATGTGTATATATATATATATATATATATATATATATTCCTTTTATCAAAACTCCCTCCACCCCAAAATTGTTCTTTTATCCATGATCCCCATTCTTAACAATTTCAGGAAATAATCCAGGACATGGTTCTATATTCATGCAATCAGTTATTTGCAACAAACCAAAAAATACAGTCAAACAATAGCAAAGCCTCTCTATTCCTCACATATTATTCCAGACACATTAAGTTTGCAGATACTTGAGTCAGCAGTGGGATAGGTACGATGTATTATCTGAGTGGTTGACTGATGGTACTGAATGCAGAGAACACAGAGAACAGTGGTGATCAAGACATATTTTCATTATTTCTGTGACTGCATAGGCTGTCCATTAAGACTAGAATGCCCCATCCCACCTCCTTTCTACCAATCCAAATCCTATCCAACCTTCAAAGCCTAGTTCAAGTTTTCTCTTTCCTTTTCTCCCTCCCTCCTCCCTTTTCTCCATTTCCTTCTACTTTTCTCTCCCTCCTTTTGCCTCTCCTCCCCTTTACCTTCTCCTTTCTCTTTCACCCTTTTCCTGCATCTTCCTTCTTCCCTCCTTCCTCTTTCCCTTACTTTCTCTCTCCATCCTTTTCCTCCCTTCCTTCCTCTTCCCTTATCTTTCTTCTTCCCCTCCTTAGTCCTCTCTATCTTTCCCTTCCTTCCTTCTTCCTCTTCTTCTTTTTCCTCTCTTCCCTCTTCTCCCTCTTTCCTCCCTTTTGCTTCCTCTTCCCTCCCCTCTCTTCCATTTTCTCCTTCCTTACTCTTTCCTCCATTTTCCTTCTTCTTTCTCTCTCTTACTTTCTTTTCTCTTCCTCCCTCCCTCTTCTTTCTTCCCTGATTCCTTCAACCCCATCTACCTCTTCCCTATGAGTTTCAGTTTCCTTGCCCAAAATATAGACATGTGTTTTAGTTTGGGGGGGCAGTTAAAAATGCATTAAGGCACTTGCAGATCATAAAACATAATAATAAAAACACTTTCCCTGAGAAGAAATTAAAAGAATAAACTTAAAAAGATACTAAGTCAAAAAAAGCCAATTATTCTCTTTTTTTTCCTTACAAAGTACTGACAGCAACCAGTCAACCAAGATAATATTCTCAACCTAGAGTATAAAAGGAGTTTAGGGGAAATATCAGACATCAATTCCCCCTTTATCCTTCAGGTGGCAAGGAAGTCCAACAGCATCTTGTCCCCTTAAAGGACCAATCGACATGATCCAAAGCCACTGATCAATATATGGGAGCCTGAGTGGAGAAGCCAAAAACTAGAGGAAAGAGAGAATGAGGTAGTGAGGCCAAAGGGAAAGGAGGAAAAATCTAGTCCTGGAGCTAGGACATCATCCCAACAAAGTCCTGGAGAGATGGTTAATAGTTACCCCTTACCCCACTCCCAGAAAGAACAAAACAATAACTCTTACCTCAATAAATTCTGAATAGTGAGCAACCAAAGAGTCAGCAGTTCCATGCATAAAACATCTATATTCCATGGCATACTAGCCAACATGACCTAGAGCTCCATGAAAGCTAAAGTGAAAAATCTACACATATTGACCTAGACAGAGATACAACAACCCAGTAAAATATATGCTTTACTTGCCTCCTTTTACACAGAGAGAAAAATTAAAATGTTCACAATCAACATAGGTGATAAATGCCTTTTGTGAGATTTGAACCTACCCCTTACTGATTCCAAGGTCATATTTTCAGTCAACGTCACAAAGACTCTTCAAAGAATGAAGATTTTTTAGCTTTAGTTACCCTTGAATAACAAGTACTATGACATGGAGGGATTGCAATCTCTGCCAGGGTGTGTGCAAAAACTGATGAAACTACAGTGCTCTTAAACTAGTATAGAAAACATATAGACATATATGCACACATACATATGAGCATCTATCTATATAGCTATATACATGCATATATATATGTATGTATGCATATGTCCTTGTGGAAATAAATCCCTTGACAGCTAACAATACCCATCTGATCAGAACTGTCCAAATACAGAAAACATTAAAAGTCATTCAAAATGAACTTCCAATTTTTATCAATAATAATAATAATTATTAATATAGTATCTTAGCTAGGTGGTACAGGGGATGAGTGCTGACTGAGTTTTTCTGAGTTCAAATCTGTCCTCAGACATTGACTAGCTGTGTGACTTCAGTCAAATAACTTAATCCCATTTGCCTCAGTTTCCTCATCTTTAAAATGAGCTGAAAAAGGAAACGGCAAACCACTCCAATCTCTTTACCAAGAAAACAGCAAATGGGGTCAGGAAGAATCAGTTACAACTGAAAAAAAGACCGAACCACACTAAATAAAATACCACCCTATCATTAAAGGCTCTCTTCAAATTGATGTCAACCTTTCCCTCTCCAGGTTCATCTCATTGTACCTCCTCTATGTACACTCTCCATTGCAGCTCTGCTGTCATTTTTGCTCTTTCCTGGCTCCATCTGTGCTCTTCATTGTTTAGGACTAAAATGGCTGAAAGGAATTCCTCCCTCTTGAGCTCTTATCCTTCTCTGACCTCTTCTGAACACCTATTGCATTCTAACTTGTATTAAAGTTAACTTTGTACATATCATTTGTCTCCACTAGGCTGTGAACTCCTTGAGAGAATTAATTTTTTTTTTTTACGTGTCCAAGTGCTGAGTAGTCCACAGGCAAATTCCTGAAGGATTAGAGACTTTGTCATTGTAAACCCATGATTTGAAAACTTCACCAAGGCAGCTTCAGGATAGTCAATGGCAGGGGTCAGCAAACTACAGGGTCTGGAGGACAGAGTCAACTTGTTCTTGGCCTATATTTGTATTACTTGAAAGCTAAAAGTGATTTTTACATTAGTTTGCCCTGACTTAGTAAATGGATCTTTGGGAGTTGTCCTAAGCAAACAAAGATAAAATGACTTTCTGGGTGTCACCAAAAAACTGTGCACAAAAGTTAGTAAAATTAAACTGAATGGTATTTAATTCAATTAAAATTTTAAAATATTTCAAAAGTATTCTGCTGATCCAGAAAACATGAAGTGATTTGTATCAATGACATTCCTAAGAAGGTACTTATGAGACATTCAAGCTTTGATTAAACAAACAGGCAAGAGAACAGAAGAATTATTTTAATATTTGAGGAAAGAATTATTCAACCAGATTCTCTGGTCAGGGCCAAAAATTCTAGTCCTTTGATGGTTCCCTCCAAAACTAAAATATATGTCTATATTTGTGCAAAGAAAATGAACTGGTTCCCACAATGCAGTTCATTTTTAACTTTAATTAAATGAATGCCCATGGAATGGATGTACTGGTTGGTCATTTTTTCTCATTAATTAGAGCTTAATCAGTTTTTTCTAATGATAATGGATATGGAATACTATAGCCTCCAAAGAAATGAAGAAAATTCAAAGGTCAATGTGGTACAGTGCAATATAGTAGAAGGGAACAGCCTATAAAACATTTCAATTCTATTTCATTCAATTTAATTCAAAAAGTTCTTCTTAAGCATCTGCTATGTGTCAAGCACTTGACTAGGTACTGGAATACAAAAATAACTCTCAGCTGAAGGAATTGCTTTCAAAAGGCTAATATTCTCCAGGAATGAAAAATAATCAACAAACAAACAAATTTTAAAGTAAATAAACACAAATTATATACAAAAATAATTTTGAGGGTCAAGACACTAACAACCTGGCCAAGTATAGGTTAAGCCTCCTATGGAAGGTGGCACTGGAAGTGATCCTTAAAGGACATCGATAACAGCCAATGATAAATCCTTTTAGTTGTGCCCCATTTTTAGTGACTCCCCACTTGGAGTTTCTTGGCAAAGATATTGGAGTGGTTTGCCATTTCCTTCTCCAGTTCATTTTCCTGTGATGGGAGAGGGGGATATTCGAGACATTAGGTACAAAAGAAATAGACTGTTGAGTAAAAAGCAAGTTGATCAGTTGAGCTAGAACATGGAGCCAATTGGGGAGGGATAAGAGCAAAAGTGCGGAGATTGAGCAGGGCTTCAAAGATAAGTACCACATGGAGGAGTTTCTGTTTTAACCTTAAAAAAGACCAGGGGTCTCCCATTGCAGCTGGGATCATCTCTGGTCATCCTGAACTATTTCTTGCCACTAGACACAGATGGTTCCAGAAGAGAGAGTGAGGCTGGTGACTTTGCATAGCCCTCCCTCACTTAAATCCAGTTCACTTGCAAGTTAAGACATCACCTTCCTCTTCAAGAAGGAAGGAAAAACAACAGCGGAATAGAGAGGAAGAAGTGATGCTATCAGATCTGTGTTGACAATTATAGGCCTGAGCTCCTGGAGGAGCCTGAAAGGTGGGATTATGAGTCCAAGAAGAGGGTCTGGTCTTGGTGAAAAGGAGGACAACCTCCTCATGGAAGAGCTGAGCAAAGCAAAGGACATAAGAATGAAGTCAAAGGATTTTGAGTTGTAGACTAGGAGAAGGAATTTACAAATGATATTCTTGTTCTCAGTAAAGAATGAGTTGACTGTACTACCTTGACTTATCCTGACTGGGCTTTATTTTAGTTATTAGCTAATAAATTCTGTTAGACTGTGATCTCCTTGAGGTCAAGGACTAAGTTTTTGCCTTTTTTTGTTTATCCAGTATTTAGCACGGTGCTTAATTAATGTTGCTAACTGACTAACTCAAACTCCTAATCCAGAATACTTTTAATTCCACTGCTTTGGAGCTAAAACATAAATAATCTTTCTTCAACATTAGTGGGGAGATGGTGGCAGTTAAGGCAGCAGGGAGGAGGGATGGGTCTGGAGTCCAGAAGACTTGATTTCTTTTTTTCTTTTTTCAATTGAATTACTTTGTTTTTGAAGACACTCAGGGTTAAGTGATATACCCAAGGTCAGACAGCTAGTAGATATCTGAGGGTGAATATGAACTCAGAGAAATTTCAGGGAAGGCCTAATTTCAAATTTTTCCTTGGACACTTACCTTGTGACCCTGAGCACGTCACTTAATCTCTACCTGGCTCATTTTCCTTATCTGTAAATTGGAAATAATAATAGCACTTACCTCTCAAGGTTCTGGTGAGGATCAAGTGAGATATCTATAAAGTATGAATGCCTGGAAGATAACTTTTTCCCAACCCTTTTCAGAGTGTAAGCTCTCCAGGAAATTTTAGATTCTTCCCATATTTGTATGCAATAAAAAATGATTGCCTACCCCTTTATAGTAATCATTATGCAGTTTTCATATCTATTGCCTCGTTTTATAAAGTTGCAGACTATTAGAACTGAAAATTATCTAGTCCAAAAATGAGAAGAAAACCACAGAGTACCTGTTTCATTGACTTTGTATAAAATAAATACAAATTCTCTAGTGCTTAGCCTATAGTAAGGATACCAAAAAAGCCCCTGAAGTCAGACATGGCAGCATACACCAGAGGTCCTTGCTGAGAAAGATAGCTTGCTTGAATTTCTGAACTGCTATGGGGCCAAAAGCCAAAAAGTTATCTGCTAAAAAGCCTGAACCAATATAGTAAACTGCTGGGAGATGAGGGCCATCAAGCTACCTATGGAGGATTGAAGTGGTCCAGGTCAGAAGTGGAGCAGTTCAAAGTGTCCAAAATAATAGAAGTGGGACTGAATCCAAGAGTGGCCACTAGACTTCAGCCTAGGAGAATCATCATCATCATCATCGTCATCGTCGTCGTCGTCATCATCATCATCATCATCATCAACATCATCATAGTCCCTGGAGTCAGAACACTTTGTCTAGTAACTCAAAATGCCTTCTTCTCATCCTTTTCGTTTCGGTCCAGATAATCTGTGACTTTGTAAAATGAGATAATGGATATGAAAACTGTATATGATTACTATAAAATGGAATGCAACCATTTGCTATTATATACAAATATGACAAGGATCTATAATTTCTGGGAAACTTCCACTTTGAAAGCAAGCATATGTTTTTCTAAGGGAAGGGTAAGTCTAGAAGATAGAATAGTAAACTAATGGGCTAGCGTCTGAGCCAGATGCACCTTTGTCCAACAGTAAGTGATAGAACTCAAGGAATGGGATTCAGGAACAAGATCACTTCTGATAAAATGAGATAATATTTATAAAGTACTTCGCAAACCTTAAAACACTTCAATACATGCCAGCTATTATTATTAGTCATTAACTAAAGTAAACCACAGTCAGAGTAGGTGAAGATAGTATAAATGGTCCTCACGAGTAGTATCATGGCACTTTCTTCAGGATGATTCATTTCCCTTCATCTTAGCCAACCATGTGTCTAGGATGGTTACAGAAGGCAGCCCTCTAATTTTATCATTTAGGGGACTCCAATTGTTTCTAGAGTCTGTCTATTCCCTTATCTATTCAGCTGGCTATAAATATCTCCTTCTCTATGAAGCTGTCAAAATAGGCAAATTAGTGATGCCAGTGAAAGGAAGTAAATATTTGGATTTTTCATGATGAGGATAAGAGGGAGAAGAAGGATCTTGTTTCTCTTTAGCTTTAAATACTACATCCTGCTCCCTAATTGTGAGGACTTTCAGAAATCAACAATCTGAAGGTCTGACACAGTTGTCAAAGCCCTAAGGAGGGTTTGCTGTTTGAATGGGAAATAAAGAAAAGAATGTAGACAAAAATAGATATTAAGTTCAAAAGTTTTGAAAGGTTTTTTTTAAGTAACTAAAAAATTGTTTGTTTGGTTAGTTATCTAGGTCCATGATAATGTAGCTAGAGCTTGAAAAGGAGGGACATGTTGCTATCATTTAAGAGAGAAAAAACAAGCAAACAAACTCAGCAATATAATCTTTATCAGAGATATTATGTCAGATGAACTTGACTGCCAGTTCCCTTCTGCTGTTCTTTCATAGTGTTCTCTGATCTTCTAGAGACTGCTATGAAGCACTGATCTGCCCTCTGTTTCATAAGTCCTGCCTAGTTCAGAGGATTCATTTACCTTGGTGAACTCTTTTTTAAAAAAATTTAGTTTTAGCATAACTAGGTGGTGAGGTAGATGAAACACTAGCCCTAGAGTCAGGAGGGCCTGCATTCAAATGTGACCTCAGACACTTAACTAGGCAATTTACTTAATCCTGATTGCTTCTAAAAAAATTTAAATAACTTTTAAAATTAATAAACATTTGATTTCCTTCCCTGACACCTCCTATCCTTCCTCTCTCCCCCCTCAAAAAGAAAAGAAAATGAAAATTTTTGTACCAAATACATAGTCAAGCAAAATAAATTTCCACCTTACTTAGCCATGTTAGAAAATGCTTCTCATTCACATATTTTGCATATTTTGCATGACCCAGCAGAACATTTAGATTACTCTTTTGACTAAGGCTTGAACCAGACCCTTCTCCCTCATCCCCAGGTGAAATCTTGACTTTGAGGATGGTTAATTGCTCTTAATCATTCTCAGCAACTATAGTAGCACTGAATTGGAAAAGATTCCTACTTTATCTTCACATCTGGTGATAGGAAAAAAAGAATTAAAATCTCAGTTCAAAGGCAAAGCAGAGTGCTTAGAAAATGGAAGTCTTCAAAAGAAGATATTTTCTCTGATCCTCCTGACCTCTCAAACATCTCCAAAATAGGAACTGGTACAATAGATGCAATGATGATACATTCACTAACTCAACTGGAGAATACCTGCTCTAAAATGTTTGTGTATCCTTGTCATATACACTGGTCAACATTTCCTGCTGTTCTAAGAAATGGCATTTCAGTAGATTTGAAATAAGAAGGGAGGCAATTACTATGCAATATGTTTCTCTCTCTCTCTCCTCATATACTTGGAGAAGGAAATAGCAAACCACTCCAGTATCTTTGCCAAGAAAATCCCAAATGGGGTCAAAGAGAGTCAAACACAATGGAAAATGATTGAATAATAACAACAAAAGCAACTCATACTATTCCTTAGCTTCAATTTCTTTGTAGATAACTGTGATGGAAAGAGATCATAAATCCAATTAAATTTTTAAACTTCCAGCAACTCCTGGGTAAGTTTTGTGGGATGACCCCATTTGGTAAGTCATAAATAAATCAACAGAGATAAGAAGGGGGTTAATACAAAGTGAGTACCTTTAAACTTTCTGCCTCACTATTGTATTCACTCCAGTATACTTGAAGACCAGATATTGGGTACCAGGATTATTTACTTTCAGTAGTTTGCATGCAAATGTCAGGTCTATAGAAGACCATTCATTTTCATTTGTAGCTTTAAAGAATTGCACAAGGGAGCTATTGGGTTTAATATGAACTATAAATCTTGCCCAGGTTGTGGGATCTACTATATTCAGTTATAAAAGCTGAATGAAGCAGTTCCTGAAAGATGCTTAGCTTGCAATAATAAAAATAATTGGCATTTATACAGCATTTTAATGTTTTAAGGCTCTTTACATATATTATCTCATTTAATCCATACAATAATCCTGTGAGGTAAACATTACAGGGATTATCTGAATTTCAGAGATCTTTGATTTAAGGTCCCTTAAAAGTTACCTAATCTAACCTCTTTATTTTACAGATAAGAAAACTGAGGTTTAGAAAGTTTGGCCTTACTAGAGGGTGAGCATCAGAACTTGAATTTGAACCTTGATCTCCTGATGCTAAAGTCAGTGACCCTCATAAGCTGACTCTCTCACACCTTTCCAATGTCCTTACACCTTACACTCCAAGATGTATTCTTCAATCCAGTGATACTGCCCTAAGGACTGTTCCAAGAACAAAATACTCTCTCCCTCCTCAACTCCCTGGTTTTTTTTAAGTTCCAGCTAAAATGTCACCTTCTCCTACCCCCTTTAAATTCCAGTGTTTTCTCTTTTACTTATTTCCTACTTTTCCTGCATATAGCTGTTTTGTAAGTATTTTTTGCTTGTTGTTTTCCCTATTCAATTATAAGCTCCTTGAGGGCAGGGACTGTGTTTTGTCTCTTCTTGTATTCATAGTGCTTAGCACATTGCTTGACTGAGGGCAGGAACAAATGTTTATTAAATTGAATTAATAAATCTATATACTGCACTAGAGGTGGTATAGAATACTATGCTAGGAGCTATACTAGAGCTGGTAACAGACTCAGAAGTCAACAAATATGTATCTAGTGTTTTTTTGTGCCAGAGACTTGAATAAGGACTTGGGTTACAAAGAAAAGCAAAGACAGAACTGCTTCCAGGAGCTCATATTCCGATGGAGAGACATGTGAACAAGATATATATGAGATGCATACAGAAGAGATGAAAAGATATTAATTAATAACTGGTGTGGGGTGTGGGTGGAGAGGGGAAGCCTTAAAAAGACTGCTACCAAAAAGGTGGAATTTGAGCTGATCTTGAAGAAAGCAAGTTAAGTTAAGAAATGGGAGTGAGGAGGGAGGGAAAGCATTCCAGACAAGGGGAAAAGCCAGTGAAAAGTCATGCATAGTCAGGAGAGTGTGTTGTGGGACATATAAGCTCAAGAGGATGTTAAAAAATATCCTTGGGGCAGCTAGGTGTTACAGTGAATAGAGCACTTGCCCTGGAGTTAGGAGGACCTGAGTTCAAATCCCACCTCAGACACTTAATAATTACCTAGCTGTATGACTTTAGGCAAGTCACTTAACCTCATTATCATGCAAAAAAAAAGACAAAAACAAAATAAAATACTGCCTCTAACAAATAATTAATAGCAGTTACCATAGATAAGTTGTAATCCTCTGAGTCTCATTTTCTTTAGACTCAAAACAGGAGAAATTATACCTAAAATATGTACCTTAGAGACTGTTGTGAAATAATATATGTAAAAGGTTTTGTGAAATTTAAAGTGCTGTCACTTAATATTATATATTGATGTAGATCTTGAAAATATAAGGTACTTTGAATTATACAAAGCACTTGCTTCCCCAATACTAAGGGGGGGAAGTAGTAAATATTTCATTTAAAAAATAAAATGACATCCAAGGTCACAGAACTTATAAGAATCAGATAGGAACCTTGTGTCTCTAGTTTCGATTCTCATTCTTCCATGCTATACCATAACTTTAATAGATTTGCTAGCATAATAATCATTTTACTTGCTCATTCAGTTTTTTATTTTACTAATTTTTGCTCATTTGTCTAATATTTTTCTAATATGTCTCTCAAAGTTGACTTTACCTTATCAGTCTTATCAATCTGGAGAAACAGTAAAAGATTTATATGAAATGATGAAAAGTGAAATGAGAAGAGCCATAAGAAGACTATGCAGAAGGACTATAAATAGTGTAGTGTCTGACTCTCTGTGACCCCATTTGAGGTTTTCTTGGCAAAGATAATGGAGTGTTTTGACATTTTCTTCTCTAACTCATTTTACAAATGAGGAAGTGAGGCAAACAGGATTAAGTTACTTGCTCAAAGTCATACATCTAGGAAGTATCTGAGGTCAAATTTGAACTCAGGTCCTCCTAAAATTCCAGGGCTTGTTTTATCCACTGTGCCACTTAACTTCCTATAGTAGAATATATACAATAGTATAAATAGGAAGAACATCCAAAAAGGAAGGTAAACTCTGAGTAATATAGTTATCAATCCAATGATGGAAAAAAAAATCTTTCTTCTCTTACCCAAGAAGTGGGGAATTGGGGTAGTATGTTGTATACAGTCAGACTAAATCTCTTATATCATGCTCAACAGTTTTTTTTGTTTTATTTTGTTTTGTTTTTTTAGTTTTTGCAAGACAAAGGGGTTAAATTACTTGCCCAAGGCCACATAGCTAGGTAATTGTTAAATGTCTGAGGTCACATTTGAACTGAGGTCCTCCTGACTCCAGTGCCTGTGCCACCTAGCCACCCCCATGCTCAACGGTTTTAAGGGACAGTTCATTTTTGAGGGCAAGGAGGCTATGGCCCAAAGTGATAGAAAAACAAAAAAAAAAAATCAATAAAACTCATTTTAGTAAATTTTAATTTTATAAAGGCAGGAACCGTCACATCTTTAAAAACTTGCTTTGTACCATAGGAACACAAGGTCACAGCATTAAATAAAGCCATTTGACAATGAGATAAAGTAACCTGCAACTCATCAAAGCTGCAATCTTTGTATCCAGTTTTCATAAATAATTACTGATTGGATTTACACTATGCCTTTCCTTCAAAGAGCTCAGGGCAAAGGACAAAGAGACTGACAGCATAGACAAAAACAAATAGTAGCCATGATTAGTGTTTACAATACAAAAATAAAAAAAAAAGTGGGTGAAGAAAAGGAAAGAGCTTTCCTGCTCTTTCCACTGCTAACCTTTCAGCAATGAAAAAAAAGAGGGAGAAATGTCTGAGAAAAGTAAAAATGAACTTGAATAAGCTAAATAAAATAACTTTTTTCCTCTTTCAAAGGTCAAGCACACCACCGGTATGATACTGGCATATGAACTGATTCTAGGTTAAGGGGAGGCATCTGGAGGCCCTGCTCAGAAAGATTATCTAAAAAGTGGATCTAAAAAACAAGGTAACCAGTCTCAGCCAAAGAGAAATATTACAGTAATCATTCAGCTACTTCTGCTTTCCAATCCTTTTTTTTAAAAAAAATCAACCCAAGTCACCCGAGGAAGAACACATTTTTTGAATAACAACATCATGTGAAATTCATGAACTCTAAAATAATTTAGTATTCCATTCTATGTTGGCTTGACCCCTGGTTGGGGCTAATGACATTTAATAAATCATTACTCTCAGAAGCTAAACAATCAGGTCCATGATGAACTGAAGGGGTGTGGGGGTGTGGGGAAATGGAGATTCCCTCTACTTAGTGATTTAAGAATGTGAAAAGGGTATCCAAAAGAAAGTTATGAAATTCACAATAAAAATTCTGACTCCTAAAAGAAAGTGCAGATTATTCCAAAATATTCATGGCAACTCTTTTTGTAGTGGCAAAGAATTGGAAATTGAGGAGTTGCCTATCAACTGGGGAATGACTAATAAACAAGTTATGGCATGTAAATACAATGGAATATTATTGTTCTATAAGAAATCATAAACGATCAGATTCTAGAGAGCATGGAATGAATTTTGGGAATCTGATACTGAGCTAAGGGCGCAGAACCAAGAGAACAATGCACACATTAACAACAACATTGTGAGATGATCAACCTTGATGGAAGCAGTCCCTCTGAGCAGTTCAGAGAGCTAGGACAACCATATTAGACTGGCTGTAGATGATGTCATCCCCATCCAGAGGAAGATAAACAAAACAAAACAAAAAAAGAAAAATCAACCCTTTAGAATCTGAACACTTAATAAAATTATCTCTTATGTATTTCTTTCCCTTAATCATAATTCCTCATACCAAAAATGAGTAATATGTAAACATGTTTAATAAAAATATGAATGTACAATGCTAACCTGACTTTTTACAGCTAAGGGGAAGGGGTTGGGAAGGGAGGGTGAAAGGAAATTTTATAACTTAAAAATATACATGTGCATATGGATGAAAAAAATAAATTTAATTAAAAAAAGAAAGAGCAGACAAATAAATCAGTTGCTCAACAAGCATTTATTGAGTACCTACTATGTACCTGATCTAGCAAGGATAGATATGTGTGTTTATGAAGCATAATAGTCTATATAATATAATATAGTATACATCCTATTTATATGTATACATTATATACATAGATGTCATATCATTTAAGACATTTGTCATTGTCTCTATAAAGTAATGGGAATTCGGAAGCAGGTTTGGGATTTTTGATTTTAGTCTCTTTTAAAGATAATAGAGATTGTTTGCTATTTGGGAAAATTAGCATCATAAAGTTATTGATGTAGCTGTAGAAGGCATTAAAGAGATCATATAATCCAGTCCCCTCATTTTTCAGTTTGGAAAACTGAGGCTCAGTTGACTTGATCAGAGTTACACAGGGAGCAATTGACAGAAACAGAATTTAAACCCAAGAGTGAAGTAATATGTGACTAATTCTATTAGGAACTAGGAAATAGGTATGCAGAGTCCAATTCTACCACTGAATAACATTAGGGTAGAAACTTAAATCCTCCAGGGTTCAATTTCTCTATCTATAAAACAATGGTGGTGGGGGAAAATATAATAATGTCTCATTTGTCCAGGTTCACTTATGAATGAATGAAAAAATGTTTGTGAAGGGTTTATCACGGCCTAAGCACTGGGGACCCAGACAGTTATGATTCTCAAAGAGTTCAAATTCTAACTGGGAGAGACATTTATCCAGTCAACCTTTATGATATGGCTGAGAATCTGGGAAGAAGCAACAAAAGGACACTTAACAGCCAAAAGAGATGTCACAGAGCCCATGTTCTTTCCTGATAGGAGAACCCTTCAGGCCATGTACTTAGAGCCTTTTGTTCTGACTCTGGACACAAGTCTAATAAGGTTAGTAATCCATTTTTCCCCAGCTCAAATCAGATGAGAAGCAGCAAATTAGAAGTGATTCATGTCTGATGACTGTGAAAGAGGTGAAGGGCTATATAGGGAATGTACTAGAGACAGGTCCATTAAGTAGAGAGAAGGGAAAGTTGATAGTCTGATGATAAGAAGCAGACACAAGACGTCAGCAATTATGAAGGGAAACAGTAAAGAATATCATAGAAGAAATATGTATGAACAACCAAGAAGGGCTGGTAATGTAAGGAAAATGAGAGATAATAGATAGATAAGCCATGTTCTCTAGTGGTCTCTTCCTATAAGACAATGAGAAGACAAAATAAGGAAGGTCCTTAAATTGCCTTTGTGGGAAATTTATGGGAAAGCATAGCTAAGAGCTGTACAAAATGGTCAGGCATGGAAGGGTTGGGTTCTCTGATGTGGGAGGGAACACATATCTATGACATCTTGGAAACACTGGAGTATTATTCTTATAGAAATTTTTTTACCAAAAATTGTCAAAAATGAAAAGAGGTATATGAAGAGGTAAAATCAGTTAGATAAATAACTCACTTCCACAGAACAGTCTATTTTCCCCAAATCCCCAAAGAACTGTGGAAACAGCAGTCCCCCTTTCTTCTCATGCCCCATCAACCTAACTATTTAGCAGACATCATCTAGGGGAGCAACCCTTGTGGCTAACTGACCTGTAAAGCCTCTGTGAGTGCTAGATCTTCTGCCTTCTCAGCAACTATAGCTACCAAAGAGCCGAAAAAAAATTCTTGAAAGCAAATCAAATGGAACATCACATCAAATGGAAATTACTATGATTTTTATTAAATGGAAACAAAATTAAAGAAAACTCATTGTCATCTACTTTGTCATTGAACACTAAGGATCATTGGGGCTTTCCGTAGAATTTGCAGCTCTAATCTTCTATATGTGTTTTTCCCCATTACATTTTGAGTTCCTTAAACTTTAGTTTTTTATTTATAAATCCAGTATTTAGTACAGTGCTTAATAAGAGAGTGTATATTGGATACTTTTTCATTTATTCATTCATTCATTTATGTCATTCATTCATGTGACATTACCTTTAAGGCAATATAGGCAAATCCTATGAAGATAACATGGGCTTTAGAAACCTGACATAGTATGACTACTTGAATAATCCCAGGGTCTCTTGTTGAATTTAGCAGCTAAGAGGTTAATGTCAAATCCCACACCAATACTAAATCCTTAAAAATGAGAGTTGCATTCCAAATAAGTTGACTAAATATAATCACAGGAAATATGCACAACGAGGAGGGCAGCCAAAAAAAGAGTCAGGAGCTGCTGATTACTTTATAAACTGATTTTAAAAATGCCGAGTTGCAACTGTCAGACAATGCTAACTATATGCAAGACCTATCCCTCCTTTTTCCTCTACCTTTGAAATAGTTCTGCTGATGCTGATTTTTAAGTATAGTAAAGTCAATAGAAGCCAGAAGTAGTTCAAGGTAGTGGTGCCTATCTCAGCTCTACTTTTTCTTAAACATAGTGAAATTCAGCCCTCTACAAGTACATAATGTTGCAAACTGTAAAAAAAAACACACACACCAGAAGGTTGAAGGGAAAGTTGAAGGGAAGTGATAGGAAAGCTAAATAGTCAAATATATGCTTAAGAACCTATATCTATGTGAATTCTGCATCTTTGTTTATTTTTAGTCATTAGTGAAAAACATTCTGAGAAATGAAATTTCATGCATCTTCTCCAGACATCCTCAGATGATGATTTGATTTTCAGGTACCATTTAATTAAAAGGAACATTAAGAAATAGCTTCATCTAGATGGAATTAAAAACTGCTTTCCTAACCCTGAGAATATTATAGCATTATTTTCAGAAAAAAACAAACCAGCTTCTTCATCCATTTGACATCTTTCAGACATGTTGGTGGAAACTATGAATAACTATCAGTTTGCAATTCAAACATTGGATAATAAAAGATTCTTGTTCAGAGAGACAGGTAAAAAAATAAAATTGTGAAGATTGATGCACATAGCTTGATTTTTTTCCCCATAATTTTATACAAATGAATTCTTGATTAGGGTGAAAATAAAGTGCATTTTTGTATGTATACAAACAAGAAGTAAATTATGCCCTTCTTAGCTTTGAAAGTGAAAGAGTTGACTGCTTCTAACAAGGACTTAAAAGTTGTATGACCATAGGTAAGTTGTAATCTCTTTGAGTCTCATTTTCCTTAAACCTAAAACAGGGGAAAATCATTACTATAATATATATCTTAGAGCCTATTGCAAAATAATATATGTAAGATATTTTATGAACTTTAGAGTACTATCAGTTGATATTATGAATATGAATGCATATTTTTGAAATATAAGGTATTTTGAGCACATTTCTCCCAAACTAAGGAAGGGAAGTAGTGAAAAGTCAATTTTTTAAAAAGTGAAGTAACTACCCCTCTTTGTAAATTTTAGATTCTCTGAACTGAAAACTTGTATAAATATTACCAGAAGTTGTTAGCCATCATTATTGCTGCAGCTTTTATTTCTCTTCCTCTTCCTCCTCCTCTGGAAGTAGAGTGACTATTCTTGAATTTGATTTCAGTGCTGATCAGTACAAAAACTTTATCCTACTCTGTTTTTCTGATATAGGCTATTTTGGCCCTCCTCAGGTGTCTTGGTGACCCTCTACTGCTGAGGTCACTATTCTAATAAGACTTAGCATAGACATCCGATAGGCCTTACTGCTGCCAGAAACTCCCAAGCTCAAGTGAACCACCAGCTTCAGCCTTTACAGTAGTAACATATAGGCATGTGCCACCATGTCCAGTTAGAATTTGTTCTTAAAGATTTTAAAATTCTTATCCAGATCTTGATAGTTCAAGTATTATAGAGGTTTTTATTTATGCCTCACTTTTCAAAAGAGAAAATCACTGATTTCCTGCTCTGAAAAGTGGGTTATATCTAATTTTAAATCATTCCCTTATAGATAGTGATATTCTCATCTGCTAGAAACTAAGGTTTCTTAAAGTCAGGTGGTATTTGCATGCCTTTTGGTAATTGTAAATATAAATAGCTTGGAACATACTAATGGAATCATGAAACATTAGCCCCAGACAGACCCCTGAAAGTCATCATCCAAAACTCTTAATTTAAAATTGAGGCCTAGAGAGAGAAAATGATTTGCCTAAGGTCATAAAAGGATCCATCTAATGTCCTTATTTATATTTAAATACCACTCTCTGACATTTCACCACTAATGTAAAAGTCAACTGTTATACCAAGATGGAGTCTGGAAATGTAGATAACTGAACAACTACTTGGAGGTAGCAACATCTTTTTGTTGGAAGGATATAAAGTTATATGATAATGAGGGAAGAAAAGGAAAACTTTGAAATCTTGAGAAAAGTCCCAGGATAGAGCTACTTGGAGATCACTATGTTGTCTTTTGTGGTTGCTGCATCATTTTTCATAATGGCCAATGATTTATGACCCTATTCTGGAGTTTTCTTGACAAAGATGCTGATATGATTTGCCAATTCTGTCTCCAACTCATTTTACAGATGAGGAAACTGAAGCAAACAAGGTGAAGTGATTTTCCCAGGGTCACATAGCTAATGTCTGAGACCAGGCTTGAACTCATGATAAGTCTTCCTGTTTCCCAGTTCAGTGTTGTGTCCACTATGCCACCTAGTTGCTTAGCTTTCATTTATTCAAGCAATAATCAAGACATCTATAAGGATAAGAAGAATGCTTTCTAGAACAAATTAAGACTGCTTTCTCTACCTGTTATAAAAGATTCTTCATATTACTTTTATTTAAACACCTACTCCTTTTCCAATTACTCTATGTATATTTGTGGCTATTTTCTTTGGCTCTAGTTTCATTTTAAAAATTCAAAAGTGTGCATAGGAGGTTTGATGTAAAGGCACCTTTCTATGCAAACTGATCCCAACAAGAGAATAAGGAAAGCCAAATAACCTTCTCAGGGAATAAAGTACTTAGATGAGACAAAGTACCTCTTTTATGGCACTAAGTAGACTATGGGAACAACAATCAATTCCCAGAATGGTTTCATTTAACTAGGAATCAGGTCAGTGAAGGAATGTCCATCCATGGAGTTCTGTTTCTGGCCCAATATACTCAATATCCCAAGGGATATACAGAATTCTTTATAGAAAGCTCACCATTACAGAGGCCATACTGACTTTAATAGCCTTGGAAAGGTGACTCAGTATGACTATGATAGCATTCTGATGGTTCCTTTCTTCCTTGAAGATAATTTCAATCAAATGCCACTGTGATCATCTAATTAGTTTTTAGAATGTTTCACCTTTATTAAGCTTTTAATCAATCAAAAATTTGTGTGCCAGATACTAAGATTTCCAAGTTGGAATGGACTTTAAACTCATAATAGAACATTTGCTCTAGAAGGGCATCATATAATATAATGGTAAGAGCATTGGACTTGAAGTTGAGAGACCTTGGTTTGAATCCTATAAGCAGAAATTGTTCATCTGTATAATTATAAACAAGTCTTTTAACCTCTTATAGATGTTTTCCCATTTATAAAATGGTAGTACTGATGGTAGTTAAATGTCAAATGTTGGATTCAACTATTGATCTCCCTGCCTAAACCAAGAACTCTGGTCTGCCTTGCTACCTCTGAATTTAATTTATGATGAGGAAAGTGAGGTCCAGAGGATTCATGAGACAGACCCAACAGGTCCTGGGCTACCTGTCCATGTCTCCTGAGTACCAGATAATTGCTCTATCTACTCTATGTGTCTTTCTTCTAAGGAGTTAGACACTCTGTTAAGACCTCACATGCCCAACATTGCTTACACTCATATCCTATTCTTGATTCCTCACCAGAGTGTGGAGGTGACCCTGACTTCTCAAAGGCTCTGCCAATGAGATAGAAACACTGGCAGGTCCTACCAAGACTATGTCTTTCATTTGAGACAAGTCTAAGTTTGAAAAGACTCCAAACTTGGCCTTGGAGTAGTGAGTAGCCCTAGATAGTTGTACAGACCATCTGCAAAGGACTAAAAGGGGCTGTAACTTCCATTGATGGAAGGAATACTCACACTTGTGAAGTCAAAGATCATTGAAGTGACTTTATTTTAGACTATCACATGAAAGCACATACAGCCAAAATTTCTCCAGGATCGCCTTCTGAGCCACAAATGGTTTCTTGTTCTCCTGAATTTTTGCTAGTTTTGTTTACATTCACCTCCTTAATTCCATTGTCCTTTGTCAACCCCTGGAAATTGGAATAAAAGCTTGCAGAGGTAGATAGTCATGTAAGACTAGCAGAAATTTGACTGAAATAGGAGTGAATATACGGTGCCAAGAATAGAAAAATCAAAACTTGAGGGGAAAAATGTTGACTTGGGGGGAAGGACTTGAGGTTATTGGGTTATTTTTTTTAGGTGAGCTGAGGAGAGAGGGTTTGAAAAACATGAAATTTAAGTAATGCCACTCTGTTGGTTTAGAAACAAAGATGTATTATATATAACTTAGCTTGTTCACAAAAACTCCATGCTTGATATATTTAGATATATGAATGCCTAGATCATTCAGGGAAAATGATACGTTTTTTCCCAATTTTATAGGGAAAACTCAGAAAAGTCTTTGGAAATATTTTTGACATTTTAAAAATGAATTTCTTTGGCTTTTCAGGTTTTAACATTTCTGGCTTGGAGCCAAAACCAAAGTACAGTAATTCCTTTTTCCTTTTAATAGAGTCAGCAGTTCGTGGGAGCCATAACATGGAAGGTCAGCTAGACTTAAAGCTTGACTTTTCACCATTATCAGCAACAGCACAATGACATAACCTTTTATACATGTATATAGAGATCTTTACAATTTACAAAGAACTTTAATGTATATTTTATCACTATGACTGGTCTCCATGCTGTTCTACCTCTATCCATTTGCTCACCAAGTTAGCTTTTTCTAGTGTGTCCTTTTCCTTCTCATCTTATCTGATTCTTACTTATCCTTTAAGACAGCTCAGTTAGCACACAGTCCATTAAGCTTCTCTGACATTTTCATTTGTAAGTGATTTCTCTTTTCTATAATCTAACAGAGTATTTTGTACCATTTTTATTCACTTGTCACATTATAACGAAGACTATCGTTATTAGTGTATATCTCTTATCCACCCAAGATGATAAACACTATGAGAACAGGGTCATCTTTTAGTAATCCTATATTTGTTCAACTAAATTGAGTTGAATTGAAAACCCTATGGGGTAGATAGGAAAGTTTTTATTCACTTTTTTTGTAGATATGGAAAGTAAGACTTAAAAAAAGTTGAATAATCTATTTAAGGTCACATTGCTAGTAAGTGGCCAGAATTGAGAATAGCCCACAGGTCTTCTGATTCCTAGTTCCATGCTCTTTTCATAGATATACTAACCCAACCTGATTAAACTTGGTGACACAATGGATAGAAAGCCTTGCCTGGAGTCAGGAAGTTTCCCCTTCCTGAGTTCAAATTCAACCTTAGTAACTGTACAACCCTGGGAAAATCACCTAACTCTGCCTCAGTTTCCTCATCTATAAAATGAATTGGAGAAGGAAATGGCAAACTACTCCAGTCTTTGCCAAGAAAATACAAAATGGGTCACAAATGGTAGGACACACCTGAAAAGCAACTGAACAACAAACTTACTAACCTACAGAAGGTTATCACTGAGTTGAAAATCTTTGGTTCTCTAAAGCCTGGGTTGGTCTGCCACCAGAATGAAAACAGGTTAAAATTGGGCAATTCTGGGTTACTAAGTAGAATTTCTGCTACTTTTTCCCAGTCCTTCCCCAACCATCACCAAGGAGGTATGTTCAGAAGTGTACACACTTTTCTAAAGCATGAGGAAATATCTAACTATGCTTGAAGGAAGCACCATCCCAGGACTCTTCCATAAAATAATTGAAGGGAAGAGTGACTCTATTACCCTTTAGACTCCTCACTGGGAAGTGAATCACTGGGTTTTATTTCCATACCCATACTTCTCTAACAAAGAGGTAGAAAATCAACCATTTTGAATAATGGTACCCAGAGGGAGACAGAGTTTTGGTAGATGAGATTCAAACTTTTCTGTTTAGAAAATTGCCATGGGGGAAGTCAGTCTCACAGTCCTTAAAGGGTCAGGAGCGGGGGTCTCTGTCCTATAATGATGTTCTTGCCCATGTTGATCTGTGACTTAACAAATATCATTTATCATGAATTCTAGAAAGCAAGGCACCAAGAGATTTCTGCTATGGTAATCACCTACCTCACCACTCATGCATTACACATATAACCAGAAGTTTCTAAGCACTGACCTTTCTATCATTTTGCTATGAGTCATGTAGCTAAACTCCAAAACAATGAAATAAGAAGGGAATGTCATGCTCCTAAATTAATCTCACCAGTCTGAAGGGCAGAGTAACGAACTATGGTTAACTGTATCCCAGTTCTAGTCTCAATGAGTTGTTTCCCCCACTTGCTCATCATGCCATGAGCCCAACAGAATATATATGATGAAAAGCCCTTCTCTGGCAATTTTGTCAAGGCCTGTGTCATTCCAAATGATTAGGGGCTTGGAGGACAGTGAGAGTGGGTGGTGGAGAGGTAGGACACCCAACCTGTTAGGGACAAAAAAAAGTAATCTTAGGGATCATCTGACTAAGCCTCTTTATTCTGCAGAGAAGGAAACTGAGGGTCAGTAAGTGGAAGTGAAAATAGGAAACGGTCATACAGTCAAATCAAAGGGCTGAGACTAGAACCCAAGTCTCCCAACTCCCAACTGAGTATTCTTTCTATGAGTTAGGAGAAGCAAGGAAACTTTAAGATATGTGAGAGCAGAATCTCCTACCTAATGCCTCTAAGATAGCCAAAATATCTTGGCAGAGAGACCAAAGGACTACTTTTACTACTATCTCCTCTAGTCCTCGGATTCTTAATTTGGGGCCCATGGATTCCCAAGGAGGTAATAGATAGATTTCAGGAGGTCCTTGAAACTTGTATGGGGAAAAAGTTACATCTTTAGTTTCACTAATCTTTAACTGAAATTTAGCATTTCTTCAATTATTCTGAGAAGGGGTAATCCATTCACAGGCTTCACCAGACTGTCAAAGGAGACCATGACACATAAATATAAAGGTAATAATTCCTATTTAACTGTAATCCTTTTCTGCTTCCCATGACCTCAGGACAAGTCAGAAGTGATATTACTGGCCCTCTCATTCTAGCCAGCCTCTTGTTCTGACTAATAAGCCTGATGCCTAGTGCCTCCAACACATACACAAACTTACATACACAGACTCCTAGACCTATCTCTTCTAGTTCTTAGTAATAGGTTGTCTTTCCTTATTAAAGTACAAGCTCTTTGAAGGTATAAATTATCTTGCTTGCTTATATATTGCTTATAAAAGTATATGAATATATGTAAATATAATATAATTCATCATTTAGCAAGGTGTCTTATATATAGTTATTGTTGCTCAGTTTTTTTTATTTTATTTTATCTTATTTTGTCATGTCTGATTCTTTATGACCCCATTTGGGGTTTTCTTGGCAAAGATGCTAAAATGGTTTGTGATTTCCTTCTCCAGCTCATATTATAGATAAGGAATTGAGGCAAATAGGATGGAATGACTTGAGGCTTGTTTGAACTCAAGAAGCTGAGTCTTTCTAGTCTACCTAACTCTTTATTCATTGTTCCACCTAGCTGCCCCAGCAGGGATTTTATAGGCCTTCATTTTACAGATGAAGAAACTGAGGTAAAAACAATTAAGTAATTGCCTGGGGTAGACAGTAAGTACTTGAGGTCAGATTTAAATTCAGTAAGATGAATCTTCCTGACTTCAGGCCTAGCTTTGATCTATCAACTGTGTCACTTAACTGCCCCCTGTACACAGTAAACACAGTATATTATCCATCCATCATCCATCCATCCATCTATCCATCATCTGTCTGTCTATCTGTCTATCTATCTATCTATCTATCTATCTATCTATCTATCTATCTATCCATCCATCGTATCTACCCATCTAGTCATTGACTCTAATTTTCATCTCTTCTCTTTCCATAAGACATGGCCACTGAACCGGGACCTTATGGAAAACTCAGAGTGCTCTAATCCAGTCCAGAGGTGGACAGCAATTTAAGAAGTTAGGAAAAGAGGAAAGGAGAAAGAATAATAGTTGATGATTTTTATTGGAGAATGGGAAGAAAGAGAGTTTAGGAAGAGAAGAAAGGGATTCCTAGTCATTAGAAAAGTTCTTCCAAGTCTACAAATCAGCACTGGGTCTGCCCTGTCCTCTCACTAGTTCTTCTCTGTCACAGTGAGTATACCATTTGTCTCAAATCCCTGTAGTAAACAAGAGACCCAGCAACCCGGATGGAATGTGAGTTATTTCTCAAGGGGGAAACTGTAAAATGTGTTTTTCTCCCTGTTAAGGCTGTCTTCAGAGACAGAAGTGGGGCTTCCATCTATTCAACAAGTAAATATAAGTAACCTATTCTATCAGAAAAGAAGAAATTAAGAGGAGAAAGTAGAAGGTAAATCAGTAGAATGGTCTGAACTGAACAAAACTGCTGACCAAGCCAAGTCTACTTCCTGCCCCTAGCAGAGAACAGCTTACCCTTTCTCCTGTAATTTTCCCAAGGGATTCCATGGCATCAGTTTCCCAAATACTTCAGTTACAAACTCAAATACACCCATTCTCCCACACTTGCCTCACACAGACATTTATACAAATACAATGATAGTATCTCCAAAGCCTTAGGAAGTATCATCTTTCCTTTGCTTCATCTGATTCAGGATTGATCATCAAGTCTTTACCTGAGCTATAATGACTCTCAGAATTAGTGGAAGGCACTGAAATACAGGGATAGTCACAGTAGGAATTGAAGGTCAGAGATATATTAAAATATGTTTAAAAATGAGTCAGGTAGGAAGTAAGACTATAGAATCTTAAAGGAAGAAGGGACTTTGGTCCATGCCTCCTCATTTTACAGGTAGGAAAAACCTATGATCCTTGTCTGCCCTCATTTCAATCCAGGTCATAACATCACCTTCCTGATGTCATGGTCCTCTTCAAGAACAAAGGCCAAACAATGAATGCCCTATGACTCAGACAATGTAAACTATATAATGTGAGAGGAAAATTAATTATTATCAAAAGAGTTATCAAGTCATACATTTAGTTAGTCAGCAAGTCAATAAAAATTGATTTAGTGCTTCTTATATATCAGTCAGTGTGTTAAGTCCTTGGGATACAAAGAAAGACAAAAGATAGTCCCTGCCCTTAAGAAGCACACATTCTAATGGGAGAGACAACATGCAAAGAACTCTGTGCAAATAAGCCATATAGAGGCTAAATTGTAGATAATTAGCAGAGACAACATTAAAATTAAGGGGGGTCAGGAGAGATTTCATTGTAGAAGGTAGGATTGTAGCTGGAAGCCAGGGGAGCCAGGATGGAAGAGATGAGGAGGGAGCATCTTTCAGGAACAGTCAGGAAAAATATCTGGAGTCTGGAAATGCAGATTGTTTAGTGAGGAATAGCCAGGAGGCTATTGAAAAATCACTGGATTGTGCAGCAATTTGTGGGGTGGGGAGAGGTGTAAGCTATAAGAGACCAGCTAGTGTCAAGGGCAATGACTGCCCTGCTTAGGAAGCCAGAACTCATAATTATGAGCTGTATGATGAGATGTAACAGGAACAAGCTCCAAATTCTGAAACCTCCTTCCAACTCAGTGGAGCTCCTCTTGATTGGCTCCTAGCTCCAGGCTGAGTTCCAGACTATTCCTGTCCCAAGAGAAGACTGGAAGATACTTCAGGTATATGCTGACTATGTTAACACCCACAGGAGCAGATATGACTGTAGCTAAAGAGAAAGTTATGAGCAAGGGGAAGAGACACTCAGCATGTCTTAGCATGACCTGTGGGTAAAGCATTATCCTTGGAGTAATGAAGACCTGAATTCAAATCCTACTTTAGACTGACAAGCTGTGTGACTTTGCCTATTCAGTTATTCTCTCTGGGCTTCCATTTCTTCCTCTGTGTGCTGAACCTGATGATTACCTCCAGCTCTAAATCTGTGAACCTATAATCTGTCCTGCCCCAGCTCAGGGCTCTGGGACAGCTGTTGGGTAGGTTCTGGAGGACTGGGTGATGCAGGTTTTTCCAGTTCTTACCTTAAGTAGTGGGGCAGCAGGTGGTGCTGGATAAGTCCTGCTGGTCTGCACATGGGGACAGTACCTATATTGCTCTGCTCTTATGACCAGCGCAGTGGTACTGGCTCCTCTTTTATCACTCCTTGGCTCCATAAAATAGTAGTCTTGTCTTCTAGCTGGAAGCTCCTGAAGCTGCCCTGGCTGGGTGAGGGTCATTCCAGTAACATCCATACTCCATTGTATTGCCTTCGAGGTCGTGCCACAAGTAGCTGGCATAGCTGCCTGTAGTCCTGAGGACCCCAAAGCAGCCCTGGGTTGGTGAGCCATGCTCCACAGGACTTGAGGAGCAGAAATGATAGAACAGTTTGTGAAAGAACCACTGGTGCCATTGCTCATCCCGTGAGCCGGACTAGGAAAGCTCCATGGCCATGCCTGTGGCTGCCCAGATTCCTGAGGAGACAGAGCTTGGTGTTGTGAGAAATGAGACACACAAGCCTTCCTTAGGACTGGCTCCTTGGCTTTTTCCTCCTCTTCCTCCTCCTCCTCCTTCAGCAAAAGGCAGTTGAATGCAGCTGCCCTGTCTGTCCCATAGTCCTCTTCTGGCAGCAGCCACGAGGGAGTCTCTAGCACCCCTCCTCTGAGCCAGAGGTCTTGGCTTGCTGAGGGCTCCTCCGTCCTGGGCTTTAGGAAACAGTGTCCCTTCCCGGCTCCTCTCTGGGCAGCCGCTGAGGCTGTGGTTGTGGCTGGGACTGTGAATGCAGGAGACTGGGCGGGAGTTGGGCTAGGGGAGGGCTGCAGCTGGATGAAGAGGAAGGAAGTTTTCATCTGCTGCTGCTGAGACTGCTTAGCCATTTCCTCCAAGGGGGGTAGGGCTGGTCCTTGCTGGGGACCAGGATCAGAGCACAGTGACCAAGGATGCACACATCTGGGGAAACCTAAGCCAGGAACTCTCTGGGTTCTTCTGGGCCACTCCACAAGCAATCTGAAAGAAGCACAATAAGAGAACTTCAGCCAGGGTGGGTTAGCTTTCAATCAGAAAATCAGAGTGATGGAGTTGGGAGGTGAGACTTCATTCACTTTATTCACTTCACAAAAAATAGGAAGAAGTAAATTATCAAAAATTACAAGATTCTGAAGTGAAAAAGGAAGTCTGGTGTAATGAATGGGAAGAGTGCAGGGTGCAGGGTACAGAGAGCTGGGTTTGAATTCTGACTCTGCCCCGGGTAAATCACCTCACCTCTCTGGGTTTCAGTTTCCTTACCAGCAAAAAGAAGGAGTTGGAGTAAATGATCTCTGAAGTCTCTTCTGGCTCCCAGTCTATGGACACAGGGGAGTGGTTTCTATTTCTCTAGGAGCAATTTAGGCCAAACAGAATTTGACCATCTGGGGCACTTTTAAAAATAATAATACTAATAATAGCAATAATTTATATAACACTTTAAGGTTTGCAAAATACCTTACAAATATTACTTCATTTTATCCTCACAACCACCCTGGGAGATGGGTGCTATTATTTATCCCTACTTTATAGATGAGAGAACTGAGGTAGAGGTTCAGTGATTTGCTCAGATCTAATAGCAGTAAGCCTAAGGGTAGCTTTGAACTCATATTGCTAACTCTAAGTCTAGTACTCTATTCACTAAGCTTGCTATTATTTTACTATAATATCATAATAAAAACTATCCATCACATACAATTTCATTTGACTCCCTAAGATACTGTTATTTATTGGTTGCTACATTTTTTAAAGGTAGGAGTTCTCTTAGATCTGCCTTCCTTATATGTAATTACCCTGACCATTTTCAAGTTCTCTGTGGAAGAAAAGTATTAAATATATAGCTCTAGCCAACTAAACCCAGTGAGATTTCAATCAACATCCATTTCAAATGTAGTTGCAGGACCAGGTTTTAGCCTGGAATGCATGATATCACTCAAAACAAGCATGTAACACAAGGGGCAGAATCAAATCTGCTTGACTGGATTTGTAATATAAGAACTTGTACTCCAAAATAGCCATTATAATAACAATTCCACCCCCATCAATGAATCATCTCTCTCCAGTCAAGTTACATCAGGTTTCTCAGAAAATAGAGTAGAAGGAAAAACTCAGAATAAAGAGGAAAAGAATAACACCTGGCAGATATTACAAAGGAATTACCTGTAAATTCGATCAAATAATAATTAGAATACAGATTCCTTACTAGTCATATTTCTTGGGTTGGAAAATAGGCTGTACCTAAGCAGTGCCAACAAGACTTTTGAAGAGAAAAATGGGCTCCAGGAAAAAATTTTTAAAAATGAAAAAGACCTTCCGCTTTGTTCATCTGAAAGAAGTCTGTCAGGGAAAGGGAAACAAAAAGCCCTGGCAAATAAAGCTTGAGACAAAGTGAGCGGTAGCATGGAGAGTCTGTCACTCCTGTTGCTAAGCACTGATGTCAAAGCCCTGTGGGGTCCCTTCTTCATTGGCCTCCTTGTCATTACTGCACATTCTCAGTAATCCTGGATTAATCAAAGGGAAAGGACGCTGACAGGCCACATACTTGGTTTCAAAGGGAACACTGGCTCCAAGAGTGAGTCTTTGGAAATGCTGTGCTGGTGGTTGAGATCCTGAACCAGGATTTGTTTTTGAAACATTTTCCTCCAACTCTTCCACCCAAAGTCATCAAGGGTTTTGCCAACATGTTGACCATGAGGCAAATGGCTCAGCCTATTTTTCAAAACATAACCATCTCTGGTTAGATGGAGGTGGCTACCAGCATACAGTTCTGAGAAACCAAGATTTGGTATATTTCCATTATAATACACAGCATCATAAAGAAACAATATTATTTCAGTGTCTTAGAAGATGGTGTATAATATTTTATTTGACATACTCAATGACTATGAGATGAAAATATCATCTCTTTTCCTCCCCTTTATATTAAATTACATATTGTTTGTTGTTGCTGTTGTTAAATTTCTACCCAGCTTTTAATGCCCAATTCCATGAAACTTTCCATGATATGTCTTCCCCATCACCCCCACAATGATTTTAACTTTTCATTACAATCCCTACTCCTTCTCAAATATAGCTACACATGCAAATTTATTTTGAACTTCTTTGATGTATTGACCTATTATTTTTAATAATTAAAAGTATATTTGTGTCATACTCTTATCAAGTTGGTGTTCAGTCATTGCAGTTATATGTGATTTGTCATTTTCTTCTTCAGTTCATTTTACAGGTGAGGAAATTGAGACAAATAGGATTAAATGACTTGCCCAGGGTCACAAAGCTTGGAACTATCTGAGGCCAGATTTGAACTCATCTTTCTGATTCTAGGTTGGCACATTATCCTCTCCATCTAGCTGTTCAACCCCTTTTACCATAAGCCTTATGAGAACATTCCATGATTTAAATAAATTGTCTCCACCTCAGCTCTCAGTTCCAAGCACAATATGCACGTAAAAGAGTATAGAATTTGGAGAAAGAAGATCAGAATTTATATCTCAGTTCTCCAGCTATGTGACTAGGCCTTAGTTTGCTTAACCATAAAATAAGAGATGTAGCCTAGATACAATCTAAGATCACTTTCTCTAATCTAAATCCTTTGATCCAAGGCTCTGAACATAAGAGACACTGAATAGGTGCAAGAGGTTCTGTATGAATAGAGATTCCATATTCTTCTTAGAGTTATATCCCTCAGAACAATATGAGATTGCAAGGTGAGGAAACTCTAAAAGGGAAGAGCTTGAAAAGGGCCTGGGAAGAGGTTTGCAAAGGATTGAAGGAATGCTCAACTGAAGAGAGATAAGGGGGAAATAGTGGTTGTATTCTTAATTCTGGTGTCTATGACATGGGATTTGGTGACTGTCTGGTATCCCAAACTACTCTTCAGACAGTAACAAGTGGGGTGAGTGGAGGGAAGATTATTTTAGGGATTATCTGATTCCTATGCCAAGAGGTCAGAATTCTCTGGGCAAGAAACTGTCCTTAAAATTATGATGAGCTTTCCTAATATCTTTCCCTGAGTAACTGATATATCTTTATCATGTGTTAAGAAGACAAAGTGGTTTCTTAGAAGGCTAGGTTAGCTTCTCTTGGGAATCTTGTATGAGAAGTACAAACCATTTGGGAAAGGATCACAGATTTAGAAGTAGAAGATACCTAAGTGATCATCTAGTCTGATATCTTCATTTTACTTGTACAGACCTAAGTCTGGTGCCCAAGTTCTTAGTGGCGGAACTAGAATTTTAACCCAGATCCTATCATCCAAGATTCAATACTCTTAAAGTGTAACAGAGACACCAGTGTGGCTCAGTGGATAGAGGATTGGACCTGGGGTCAAGAAGACCTGAGTTCAAATCTGACCTCTGACATTATTAGCTGCATGACCCTGGATAAGTCACTTAACCTCAATTTCCTCAACTATAAAAATAGGGATTATAATAACAACTACCTTGAATGATTTCTGTAAACAGTTTATGGAACATAGTAGGCTCTCTATATATGTTTATTCTTCTTCTTTCCTTTCCCCCTTTTAACTACCCCATGCCTCTATTTTATGATCCCATGCCCTGTTATTGCTTTGTTATGCTGTTTCATTAATTGCTATTAATTTAGATTCATTGCCATCTTGTTGGATCTATTAAAAGAAGCATCAATATCAGCCACAGTGGCGTGGTGGCTTTGGAGTCAGGGGGAAAGGAATTTGAATCCAGCTTCAGATACTTGACGCTATCTAGGTAAATCACTTAATCCTGATTGCCTCACATCGAGGGCCATCTCCAGTTGCCTGATTCATAGCTAACCACTGGATCTAGATGACTCCAGAGGTGAAAGTAAGACTGGTGACTTAGCACAGCAACCCCTCACTCAAATCCAATTCATGTGCTGGTCATAGAATCACCTTCCTGATGTCATGATCTTCTTCAAGAAAGAAGGACAAAAACATCATCCTAGATGCAAAATAAATATGTTAAAATGAATTGTTCAAGTGCTTTTTGTGGTCCTTCCCATCAATTATGATACACTATAATAAAATAATTTGGTTCTCTGCTTTTTGATGAGGGTTCAGCTTATTATAGTCTCTGCCTGAAATGTTCTCCTTCATCAAACCTCAACTCAGATTCTATCATTCTATTTCTCCACAATGCCTTCTTCAAAAAGATGACTACCTATTTAAACTGTCTATATCCTTTATAGACATATTTCTGTGCATGTCCTTTTCTCCACTGCACTGTGAGTTCCTTGAGGGCAGGCATCATGTTTTTGAGTAATTGGTTTTGTTGGTTTTGTTGTTGTGGCTGTTGTAGTTGTTGTTCATCCTTCAAAAACAATTAAATCACAGAGTGATGTCTTGACTAGCAGATGAATCAGATATAAATGAGGCAGAATTGCACAAAGTCATCTGCCTCACACTCTCTTCCAACATCATCCAGGTCCAGTGGGAAGACAAGAGACAAGATGACCAGTGATGGACCAGGATGCAGTGGATGACTTTGTGGTCTTGGATGTTTGCCCAAGCTCTGAGCTTTCCACAGCACCTGCTTCAGCCACTTTCATGGCCTTTGAAACAAATTGGTACAACTTCACATGCTTGGAGTAGACATCCCCCTAACTCACTGACCAATTTGAGACTCCTCCTTACCTTCAACTTAGTTTATCCAAGACAGTTTACTTGGATGTGGCTGTTGTTCATACTACAGCTTCTTGGAGCCCACAGGTGAGAACTGGATAAAGGTGGATAACAAAGGTGAATGAGCAGCCCTTACACCAGAGCTGTGAGTTCAGTGCTCAATAAATTTTTAGTGACAGTTCACTGATTTGTTGTTTGGGGGATTTTGGGACAATGATACTGCAATTTATACTTCTTTGGGCCTGTCATAAAGCAGGGTCTTAATTCAATTTCCATATTCCTTTCTTCATCTAACATCCTAAGAAATAACACAGAGAAAACAATGTAAGACAAGTTCAAAGGTATCTGTGGTTTGTATGGCATAATTTTTTCCTTTCCCTTCAGTAATTTAAAAGACTTATGATATCATCTACATAGTACCAACCCAGAGCATAGATGCCTTAATAAGCCAATTTAATGGGTTGTGCCCCTCCCCCAGTCTCCTCAATATCACCAGGTAACCAGCGTTCTGGTGATTCAATGAATCAATTTAATGCAATTTTATTAAGTGCTTACTATATACAAGTCACTGTGTTGAGTCTCTGCACATAGCTAGTCTGTGTCTGAGATAATAGATTCATAACACATTACCAATCAGTTACTTGAATCCTTTCCAGCTTGGTGAGTCTGCCAGAAATTTCACTTCATTGGTATAATCTTAAGGAAGCCAGGGGTCACCAGGATAAGGCATTAGAAGAATGAGAACATTTTATAGGAAGCTCTACTTCTTCTATAAGTTTCAAAGTCTTTCTCCCTCCCTCTCTCCCTTCCTTCCTTCCTTCCTTCCTTGCTTCCCTCCCTTCCTTCTTTACCTTTATTGGCAGTCCCAAAAAGGGACATCTGAGATATTTTCTCATATTTTCCAGCTAGTGACAAAGAGCCTCAGCTCTGAGAAATGGAGAGAGTAGTAATCTTGGAACTCCTACCCTCCATGTTCTTTCATGGGGGGCAGTTAGTCAAGCAGTCAACCTGTTAACAAGCATTTTTTAAATCCTACTGTGTACTAGACACTGCACTAAACATCAGGAAATAGCAAGAAAGGCAAGTATAGTGTTGCCTCAAAGAATTCTCATTCTAATTGGGGTAAACAGCATATAAAAATTATATGTATTAAACAATATACAGTGAAAATTTCAGAAAGGGTGGTCAGTGATTGTATTGTAGATCTGAGGCTAGATAGGCCTTTAGAGGCCATTTAGTCCATCCCCAAACCCACTCCCCATTTTACAGATGAGGAAATGGAAGGTCACAGATTGAAATAAGGACCACAAAGAGATTCATGCTGGGACAGGACTATTCTAAGTTCACTGGATGTTTCCCTTCCCTGGCATAGGTATGCTTGGGGGACCCTTGAAGTTGCCAGTGTACTACTTAAAAGGGATGAGATAACTGTAGCTTCTGCAGATGCAACAGCAACAGCTAGAAGACCAAGAACAAAGGCTCCCTCATCATCTCTGGTAGTTCCTCAGCTTCAAAGCCCAGTATCTCTCTTTTGATGAGGGAGACTCCTCTCCCTCCTGCTGATAGTGATTACTCAAAGTACCCAAGTCTCAGACAGGTTTAAGGTGCTCCCAAATGGGCAATGATTCAAGACCTATTTTGCAACCCAACTGAGTAGAGACAACTCTCCCAAAAGAACAGTGACACCTAGTGTGGGGCTTATGCAGTGGAGCAGGACAAAACCCAGGGGAGAGGAGAAGGATGGTACCAAGATCTCTGAAGAGTTTAGAATTCCTGAAAAATCTTCCACCTAAGAATTTCATGGTCAAACTGAACATGTGCTCTGTGCCAGTGTCTGACACCCCTTAGGATGGCCCTGCAATCCACTGAAACTATAAGATCTCTTGAAACAATGAGGTGTTTTTTGGGGTTTTTTTTAGGTTTTTGTAAGGCAAATAGGGTTAAGTAGCTTGCCCAAGGCCACACAGCTAGGTAATTATTAAGTGTCTGAGGTCGGATTTGAACTCAGGTACTCCTGACTCCAGGGTCAGTGCTCTATCCACTGCGCCACCTAGCCTCCGGAAACAATGAGTTTTAACTGACATTTTTTAAAATTTAATTTTATTGTTTTTCAATTAAGGAAAACCTACCTTCTCTCCTTCCCCTCCACCTTCTATTGAAAAAGAATGAAAAATATTCTCATAACAAATATGCTTAGTCAAGTAAAACAAATTTCAGCATCAGCCATTTCCTAGAATTTGTGTCTCATTCTGCTTCCTCTCTTGTCAGGAAGTAGATACCCTATCTGATCAGAAATTCTCTGGAATTGAAGTTGGTCATTGTGTTGATAAGAGAGAGGAATTTTACATCAGGTAAACTTATGAAAGGGCATTTTCCTAACTGTGTTCAATGGAACTTTGGTGTCCCAAGCCATGTGAGTCTGGGTAGCTAAGGGAAAAGTTCTGTAATGAGGAAAGGTATAGAATTACTTCCCCTCCATCACACACACACACACACACACACACACACACACAAAAATGACCTCCACCAGAGAAAAAAGCTCTGCAACTTTTCTTAGTACTAAGGGTAGTAATAGTTTAGTGGGCACCTCTCATATCTCTGAGAAGGGGGACATAACACAATGCAGAGAAGTCACTCATTAGGGGCTGCTCCAAAAAAGCAAATAATTATAGCATCAGCATTGACAGGGTTTTATAGCTTGCCTGGTAAGAGCCCTTGCATTTAGTTAGTGCTTAATAAGTATTCATTGAACTCAATTAAAGAAACCAAGACTTGAAAAGGTGAAAATTACTTTCCCTGTTTCTAACCAAGTAAGACACAGTAAGACTGTTTTCCTCATCTTCTCTGCTTCTCAGTTTTTTTCCAAATAGGCTCCCCTCTGACCACTTCCTGCCTTTCCCAAAAAAACAAGTTCATTTAACTTTTTCAAAGGGAGATGACACTGTCTCAAATATTCCTTCTGCTTGTCCCTATTTTTCCAATCATACCAGCTGGAAAAGCTTGAAAAACATTCTAATTAAAAACAATCATCCGTAGCCATTATGTGTTTTTTTAATGTTTTATTTTTATTTTTTTCATTTACTCCATGCTCTCTCCATTCATCAAGCTATTTTTATGTCTCTAAGTTGATATTCTATGGTTGTTTGCTGATTTCTACCCTTAGTACCTGATCATAAAACTGTTTTTGGCAGTAAAAAGAGAGAAAAGTGTTTGGGGAAAGAAAAGAGAAGTTCTAGTTTCCAAGGGTTTCTTATTCTTTGCTTTGTGTGATCATCTAGGAGGGCAGGTCCTCTTATTCATCATCACTAAAACATTTTATTTTTTTTATCAAAATGAGGGAACATTTACAATTTTCATCACCATGCAGGTTGTTGCAAGTTCTAACTCCAGATTCTCTTTTAAGATTCTAATCAATCTTTAGGCCCAAGCTCAATACAGTAAAGCAGAAAGAAGACCATAAAGTGAAGTTTCTGGTCCTTACAGACCACCATATTATCCCCTGCTAGGAGCAATTTCAAGGGAAGTCCATGAATAGTCTAATTACCTGACTCCCTCAATGGACCACTCTCCACCCACTGGTACTAAGCAAGGATATATTTCTCAATTGATACCATACTTCTACTGATTCATATTCACCCCAAGCCCAGTGATTCTGATCCCCAGTTACAACTGTATCAGCTCCATTTCCCCATCCATAACTCCCTACCCCCATACTCCCATCTTCCTCAATCAGCTCTGCCCTTCCCCCAAAAAATATTCCACTCCGGATTCTGCTGGTATAGTGGATGGAGGCCCTGGGTCAGGAACACATGAATTCAAAACCAGTCCCAGACATTTACTAGCTTTGTGAGCCTAGAAAAGACACTTAAAATTCATTTTGTCTCAGTTTCCTTATTTGTGAAATGAAGACAAAAATAGAATCTATATCCCAGGACTGTTGTGAGGATCAAATGAGATAATAATTGTAAAATGCCTAGCATAGTGCCTATAACTTAGTAAACACCAAATAAATATTAGCTATTATTTTATTGTTATTATTGCTCACTCATTCTACTATACTGCCTGCTCCATATTAAAAAAAAATGTTTTTATTTTAAAGCTTTATCTTTTCTCATTCCTTCCATCTTCTTCACTAAGACTTTGGTTCCTTCCTATTGATATTCATTGCATCTCTGACCACTCTTAACAATATTGGTTTCACTTTTTATATATCCAACTCAATAGTCATAGGAGAAAATCTAGAATACTCTTTGTTCCCCATGACCACACTGTAGAGTGTCAGCAACCTCCCTTCTTTTGAGGTTCAATTTTAATACAAAGCATTCAATCAAGATTCTGTAGTAAATTGGAATAAATTGACCTCTAGGACATTTTCTTTCCTTCCTCAATGAATTCAGTGCCTGGCTCATAGTATTTTTCCTCAACTTCAACTACTGCCTTCATTGACTGACTGGTTGACTGACATTATTTCCTCTCTAAGATTATTATGACATATGTCTTGTTTTTTGTCTTGCTACTGGATTCTGGAAGAGAGTGAGACTGATGGCTTTGCCTCACTAAAATCCAATTCTCTTACAAGTCAGGACATTATTTACACACAATAACATGATGTTAATGGTCCTTTTTGAAAATGAAGGATGGACAACAACATTATCTCTAGGATAATATACAAACTCCTTGATCTAACATTGAAAGCATTCCAGAATCTGGTTCCTATCTAAATTTCCAGCTTTATTTCATGTTGTTCTCTTTTAGAAGCAAAATGACTTGCTAGTTATCTTTTTACATGACAGTCTATCTCTTTGTAGAGGTAGATTCCCCATATTTGTAATGCACTCCCTCTTCAATTCTACTTAGTGTATCTCTGGTTTTCTTCAAAGCAAAGTTCAGAAGCTGCTTCCTGAAGAAAGTCTTTCTTTACCATCTCCAGGTATTAGGTACTCTACTTTTTAAAGATGTTTTATATTAACTTACAGATACTTTGTAATTACTTATCTGTATACATGTTATATCACCTTTACTGTCTTTTCTTTTCTCTTTTCTTTTCTTTTCTTTTCTTTTCGTTCCATTTAGGCAATGGGGTTAGGTAACTTGCCCAAGGTCACACAACTAGGCAATTATTAAGTGTCTGAGGCTGCATTTGAATTCAGGTCCTCCTGACTCCAGGGCCAGTGCTCTATCCACTGTGCCACCTAGTTGCCCCCACCTCTACTCTCAGTTGAAGACAAACTCGTTGAATTAAGCTCTATTAAATTGTTGTCTATTTCTATCATCTAAAATAGTGCTTCCCTCACTCTTACTTTTCAACATTTTCCCAACTATTTTCATGCTAGAGTTCTTCTCACATACTTAATGAAATAGGCTCACTTCTCACCTCAGTTGTATCCTTGCATAATAATTAAAAAGACAATAATCCAAATATGCCTGGAGGACTTAACTCACTGAAACTACTGCAAAATATAACTAGTTCAACAGTATGATTGAAAAAAGCTATATTGTGATTTGAACACAAATAGAAAGATTTTTTCAAATTCTTGCCATTCATTCAACTTTAGTGTGAATTTATGTTTATTATGGATCTTAAGTTCAAATATTTCATCTTAGAGGTTAAATATGTTCAAAATATATGTATATCTGTATAGGGAGTCTCAGGCAAAAGAAGTAGCACTGGGGAAAGAAAATCTGATCATAATATCAAAGCATCAAAGCAAGCACTAGAGTAGTACTTAGAAAACTAGGGTTTTAGTTCATCAAACCATCAACCAAGCAATAAATCACTTATTAAACAGGATCTACTCCTAGACCCTACTTATTAGACATATAATATTGAAGATATCACCAAATTTCATTATTCCTCAGTTTTCTTTTCATCTGTAAATTGGGGGAAAGAACCTAATACTACCCATACTACCTGAAGAAAGGGCTTTTCAAGCCTGCAAGTTTTTTTGTTATTGTTGTTCAATTATATCTGATTGTGATCTCATTTGGAGTTTTCTTGGCAAAGATACTAGAGTGGTTTGCAATTTCCTTCTCCAGTTCATTTTTACAGAAGAGGAAACTGAGGCAACCAGGGTTAAGTGACTTGCTCAGGGTTACACAATAGTAAATGTCTAAGGTCAGATTTGAATCTGTCTTCTTGATCCCTGTCCTGGAGCTCTATCTGCTGTACCATCTAACTGCCCCTCCTGACTATGTACATATGAGTGATTACTAGTAACTATTCTTATCTTACTAGCACCTTCCTCTGGTAGTTCATATCTTCTATATCTAGATGACTCAAATCATTTTTAAAAGATAGAAGTAAGCACATTATACTACAGTTATTGTTTTCTTAGGTCTCTGCATCCTTTTTTCAATACTAGTAAATCTGAGATGTTTTCCCATGACTGGATTCTTCTCCTTCAGATACGTTATATTTTAATTTCTCAATTCCTTCACAATTGTTTTGCCTTGAGAATAGACTTCTATATACATTTGGTCCATTCTGACTGTTTTCCACTTTAGCTCCCTTTTGTGCAGTTTGGACCTCTTTTACAGACACAGCTAGGATTATAATAGGGTCCAAGTCTGTTTTTCATTACCCTTAAGAGAGAAAACAATTTGTTATAATGTTTTTTTGCAGAATTTTTCTATTTTTCTTCTGTTTGTTCTCCATTTTCTTCCTTAAATGCTTTTGAGATGACTTTGGTTGGTTAGATATCTTTCCAAAATTTCTTTTACAGTCCCTCAACTCTTTCTTCCTTAGGAAATGATGGTACTCAAAATCATCCATTATTTTTAGTGAGATTTAGGTAAATGAGTTTATAGTCTACTTCTATGTTGCCTTTGGCAGCCATCTAGCTCCACTTGGCAAGTAATTCAGATATTTATTGACAAAGGTACTTTTTTAAAGGATCTTTGGATTTCTATGTTATAGCAATTAATTTACATTTATCAAATAACTGTTTAATATTATTGTAATTATTGATGTCATTTCTGCTGTCCATTTCCCATTTTTGTCATCAGATTTAAGAATTGTGTGTTATAGTTTCAAATATATACCATATCTTTTTCTTATGACTAGTTTTCTTGCTTCTTATTAATTCTGAGCTTAGCTCTGATGAATAAATGATTTGATTATACATAGACCACTGATTCAGTGGTAACTGCCATTTCAATAATAGGTCTTTCCCTGTTTGTTAAAATATAATCAATCTCATTATATGTAGTATTATTTTGTGCCTGACATGTTTAGTATATACTAATTCTTTTCTAAAAAAATGCTCTGAAGCATGAGACTTCAGAGTAATCTACAAATATTAAATCCCTCTTATTCCTTCTTTCTGAACCTTGATTTCCCATATATTTGTTCCACAATCTCTAAATTACAACTTTATTTTTAAACAGCTATTTAAAACATTTTTTTTCTAAAATATGCCCTTTTCATGCAGATACCCTTGATATATATATATATATATATATATATATATATATATATATATATATATATATATACACACACACACACACACACACACACACACAGGCTCTAAATTAAACAACTCCCTGCTCATTCAAAGGTCAGACATACTTTTGGCCTCAAATTATTTATAGATTTCTATTTTCATCATCAAAAATTATATCTGTTACTTCTTATTACAAGTTATTTTTTAATTAACAAGAATTTTTTCTCTCCCTATTTCTTATGTATTGAGAAAAATAAAGAAAAACAAAAAAACTTTGTAAGAAATATTCATAGTCAAGCAAAACAAATTCCTATTTTATTATATAAAAATATTTCATTTTGCATCTTGAGTTCATTACCGCTTTTTCAGGAGGTAGGTACCATTATTTTTCTGATCTTATGAAATCATACTTTACCAATGCTTTGATCAGGATTTTTTAATCTTTCAGAATTTGTCTTCACAATGTTGTTATTGTTGTATAAATGGTTCACCTGTTTTTTTCACACTATCCTGCATGAATTCATAGAGATCTTCCCTGGTTTCTTTAAAATGATAGGATTCCTTTCATCTTTGTTTCATGCTAGAATGATCTTCCATCACATTCATATAACATAATTTATCCAACCAATCCCCAACTGATGGGTACCCCCTTAGTTTTCAGTCTAGGTCAGTTCTTATGTCAACTTCTCAGAATCTTTTTCTCCTTTTTGCAATCTGAAGTAGGGTTGGCATTGTTTATCTTCTCTCTTGAAAATGGAAGAGATAGACTGAAGAGAGCAAAAAGACTGGATCTCTGTTCTTTCTAGGTTTCATTAACTTCACCCTCATAATGGTGCAGAGCATTCACTTTCATTAATGAGAATAGTCCCATACAATTGACTTGATCCAAGGGATACAATTGGACAGCTAGGTGGAACAGTGGTCTAAAGTCAGGAAGACTCATTTTTATGAGTTCAAATCTGGTTTCAGGCATTTACTAGTTGTGTGACCCTGTACAAGTTACTTAACCCTGTTGGCCTTTGTTTCCCCATATATAAAATTAGCTGGAGAAGGAAATAGCAAATGACTTTGCCAAGAACGCCACAAAAGGAATCACAAAGAGTTGAACATGACTGAAAACAACTGAACAATAACATATTAAAGGCATCCTTAGTTCCTTGCAAGGAAAAGGCAAGTTTTTGTCATAAACTTTCTCCAGTAGACCATATCTTTCCCATTATAATCTGTGAACATGGGTTTTGTAATAACATAGTGTGTCTCAGAACTTTCCTTTTCCAGAGGGGAGCTGGACAATAGAGTTAAACAACAACCAGTCAATCAGAAGAATTTCTAAGGTTTAGAGCTGATTGACATACCAGTGATCCTTTGTTATTTGGATGCTGCCAGATGTTTTGTTGCTGCTAGATGATTTGGAGCTGCCAGAACCCACAGAATCAACCTTGATTAGATCAAGGGCAACCTTGAGGAGTAACTAAAAACTCAGGACTTTTCTTGGGACTTTCTAAACATCCTGTTCCCTGGGCTTATTATGTCTACAAATATCTTTTCCCTTATCCCCCATATCCCACCTGAAAGCCTCTAAAATTTATTATATTTATTAATATTGCACCCCTTTCTACCCTCTTTGAGCAGCTGAGAACTCTCCTCTGATCCATTGCAAATTTTTCTCTCCCTTGTATATTAATAAATTTTGTAATTTATATTCAAACTCTTGTTTCATTTAAGGTCCCTTTATGGGTCTGAGGTCTTCTTTCAACATATCATTAACTGAAAGATGAACAGAATACAAGATCCCACTGTGCTTATTGTTTATAGATCATAAAAAACATTTTTTTTATTTGGTAGGTTTAAAACAACAACAACGTTCTGAAAGTTCTCTTCTAACAAAGGGTCTCTCATACATCATATTAAAGTTCTTAGAAAAATATGGGCAGTTAAGTGGTGCTTAGACTAGAATAAGGAAGATAAATTTTCCTGAGTTCAAATCTGGCATTAGACACTCACTAACCCTGGACAATTCACTTAATCCTGTTTGCCTCAGTTTTTCGATCTTGTAAAATGAACTAGAGAAGGAAATGACAAAACACTCCAATATCTTTGCCAAGAAAATTCCAAATGAGGTCATGAAGAATCAGAAACAACTACAAATCTTGTTCAATGAATATCAGGGTGAGGCATAAAACAAAAAAAAAAAAAGCATGGAAGATCCCCAACACATTGGGTAGATCCATTAGGAAGTTGGAGGAAGATATCAACAAGAGTCAGATATGATGAACAGACATGGAAGGGTTCAATGAACAGAGCATCCGCATCAATAAGATCAAGTAGTCGTGTGTAGTGAAAAGAACATACATTTGAATTTGTCTCTTGGTTCAAATCATGGCTCTGCTATTTACTTCCTGGATGATTTTGGTTAAATCATTCCCCATATGTACTTTGAAAGTTTTAGAGTATTAAATTTCAGCTCTAAAGCTATGTTTCTATGATCCAAGTTTAATTGCTAAAGGCAACAATGACTACGGTTATTTATTTTATATGTAATTAGTGATGTTTTATTTATTCTGTGTTTATGTAGAAACTGAGAAATTAAGTCACTTAATCATGATCACACAGCTAGTAAGTATCAGTGGTAGGACTTGACTGCAATTGTCCATTGTTGAAGTATACACACAGGACCAGACTGGACCACATTTCTCTCTCTCTCTACCAGAACTTGACCCATTGATTGGTTGAAACTATTGAACTTATGGGAAGACACTAAATCAGAAAGAGCAGTACTAAGTACTGTTTATCCTTTTTATGCTATAGCTTTTCTTAATTTTGAAAAGACAACAGATTGAGTACATATAATTTCCGTCTCTTTATCATTTATATTTATTGTTGTTTAGTAGTTTTCAGTTGTATCTGACTGTTCATGACCCCATTTGGAGTCTTCCTTTACAAGGACATTGGAGTGGTTAGTAAGTCCCTCTCCAAAGCATTTCACGAGTAAGAAAACTGAGGCAAATATGGTTATGTAACTTGTCCAAGGTCAGGCAGCTGTTAAGTATCTGAGTTGGGATTTGAACTCAGATCTTCCAACTCCAGGCTTGACATCCTAACCACTGCGCCACTTAACTGTTTTTATCATTTACTTAAGATATAAGAAATCAGATAGGTGGTGGTCATGGCACCTGAATAAGCTTTTATTGAGTGCCTAATATTTACAAAGCATTGTGCTAAGTGCTAGGGATTTGAATAGGACAACAAGATAGATTCTGTTTACAGGTTAAGACAAGGGAAGACAATACATTCTAGCTGGAGCCAACACAAATGAAAGGATGAAAATCTTCACTTTTGCATACTGTTTTGGGAAAGAATTTAGAGGTGGAAGGGAGTATGGAGATCATTTAGTGGAATTTCCTCATTTTATAGTGAGGAAACTGAGACTTGGGAAGGCAAAGCCACTTGTCCAAGGTCACCCAGCTGGTAAACGACTCACAGAGATGAAGGCAGGATCTTCTGATTTTTAAGTGCAGAGCTCTTTCCAGTATCCCACATTGCCTTGTAGAAAACAGCAGCAACACTGTCAAACAAAGTCTTTGTTTTTCTTTCAAATACCACTTGAAAGAAAAACATGAGGAGGGGGGAACAGAAAATTACTTAAAAAGCACTACTGTTTCCAAACAGAATGCCTTTCATTAGGCCCATGCAGCTGTTTAAATATGGAAAAGTATTGGTTATTCTCCTTAGAACATAGAATGTCAGATATGAATAGGACCATAGAGTTCATCTAATCTTATCCCCTTATTTCAACAGAGAAGGAAACAGAGGACAAGAAAGGAGAAGGGATGTAGACCAGGTCACACAGCTAGCCAATGGCAATGATAGAACTGAGGGGCATTGAATCCATGGAGCACTGGTTGAAAGAACTGGGTATGTCCAGCCTAGACAAAAGTAGACTGAGTATTAGGGATGGAAAAGAAGGTGGGAAATGATAGCTTTATTTATTAAAGTTTTGAAGGGTTGTCATGTGAAGAAGCAATTCTCATCCTTTCTGACCTAAAGGGCAGAACCAAAAGTCAGGGATAGAAATTTAGAGACCAGTTTAGACCTGGAGGCAAGAAAATCTGAGTTCAAATCTGGCTTTAGACACTTACTCCCTGTGTATGGGCCACTCACTTAATCTCTTTTTGCCTCAGTTAAATCAACTTTAAAATGGGGATAATAATGGCATTCACCTTGTAGGATTGTTGTGATGATCAAATGAGATAATATTTGTAAACACTTAGCACAATAGGAGCTAAACAGATGCTTGTTTATTTTCTTTCCTTCTCTCTTCCTTACTTCCTTCCTTCCTTCCTCCCTCCCTCCCTTTACAAATTCAAATTCCTGGGAAGTCTCTAGTTTGGTATGAATGAGTTAATCAGAAGCTTTCTTTCTGCAATACCACTTAAGAATTTCCTACAGACTCTTCTTTCTTCTCCTTTCACCTCCACTCCTCTGTTTAGTCCCTTTTTGAACCTAGAACATAAACAAGAAAAAGATAAATTTCACCATATTTACAGTTTGCAGAGGATAGCCTCACTAACAACCAACAGCTTAAATGTATTAGAAAAAATTCATAAATATGAAGGCAGCTAGTGATAATGATTCATATTTGTGAATGGTTTAAAAATTGTTTGAATGATCCACCTACAGACTTTTTTCCTCCTGATCAGTTCTACCTATTGTAACTACTGAAGTTGATCAGGACCTTGAAGGATAACTTATGTTTTTGTTTCTCATTGGTACCCAAGATGAAAGACTTCAGTATCTAAATAGACATCTTACTGTGATGAGTCCTTATGTACTTAGTAAGTCTGGGGTTTAGGATAGATACAGTCTGTCACTGAAGTTTTTCCCAAAGAGTTTTTAGCTTGATAGCTCTTGCCAGAGCTTGTATGCAGATAGCTAAGCCTCCAAGAACCAAGCTAATAAGTGTTATATCCCAGGGTACTGAAAGAATTGGCCCATGGGTTTGCTAAGATTTTATTATTATCTGAGAGGTTATCTAGGACTGATACATAACAGATAGAGTGCTAACATTGGAATCAGAAGACCTACATCATATGCTGCCTTGCTAATTACTACCTGTTTTACCATAGTAAAGTTACTTCACCTTTTTCTTTTTTTGAATAATTTTTTTTGTTTATTATATATTATTACAAAAATCTTGTTGTGAGAGTAATCACAAACCCCCTGCCCCCCTCAAGAATATATATAGAGAGAGGGGGAAAAAAGTGTACTTCAGTCTGTGTTCAGATTCCAATAACTCTGTTTCTGGGATGAGTTCCCTTCCTCATCACAGCCACCAGAGAAGTTGCTTCAATATTTTTCCCACAGTTGCTATTACTAGCTATATTTCCCTCTACTCTATTCCTCCCCACTCTCATTTACTCCATTTTCACTCTCCTTTCATCCTGTCCCTGTTCAGAAGTGAGTTGTATCTGAGTACCCTTTTTCACAATCTTCCCTCTCTTTCTATCACCTACACCCCCTTCCCTCCTCCCATTCCCTCTTATCACATCCCTTTCCTCTCATTTTTCTCTAAGATAGATTTCTATACCCTATTAAGTGTGTATGTTATTTCCTCTCTGAGCCATTTCTGATGAGAATGAAAGCTCACTCACTTGCTTTCCCCCATTCCTCTTCATTGTCAAAGCTTTTTCTTGACTCATGTAAAATTTCTTAGCTTCTTCTTCCTCTCATTTCTCTTCCTCCCAGTACTTTCCCATTGACTGCAGTTTTTTACTACATTATACCACTTTATTCAGCTCCTTCCTGTTACTTTTCTATATATACTCCTTCTAACTGCTCTGATGAATGAGAAAGTTCATATGAGTTATCAGTATCATCTTCCCCTTTCAGGAATACAAACAGACCAATATCATTAAGTTCCTCATAATTAGTTCTTCTCATCCACCCCCTCTATGGTTCACCTGTGTCCTGTACTTGGAGATCAAACTTTCTGTTCAGCTCTGTTTGTTTCAATAGGAAAGTTTCAAAGTCCCCCGTTTCATTGAAAGTCCATCTTTTCCTCTGAAAGAGGATGTACAGTTTTACTGTGTAGTTGATTCTCGGTTATAAAACAAGATCTTTGCCTTCTAGAATATCATATTCCAAGCCCTACAAGCCCTTAATGTAGATGCTACCAGATCCTGTGTAATCCTGACTATAGAGCCACAGTAGTTGAATTGCTTTTTTCTGACAGCTCTTAGTATTTTCCCTTTGACTTGGGAGTTTTGGAGTTTGGCTATAATACTCCTGGAAGTTTTTCTTTTGGGATCTCTTCCAGGAGGTGATTGGTGAATTCCCTCAATTTCTATTTTACCCTCTGCTTCTAGGATCTCAGGGCAATTTTGCTGTATTATTTCTTGAAAAATGAAGTCTAGGCTCTTTTCCTGGTCATGACTTTCAGGTAACCCAATAATTTTAAAATTATTTCTCCTGGATCTGTTTTCAAGGTCAGTTGTTTTTCCAATGAGAAATTTCACATTTTCTTCTAATTTTTTTGTACAGTTTTATTTCTTCCTGAGTTCTCAAAAAGCCATCAACTTCCTTTAGTTCCATTCTGCATTTGAAGGCATTATTTTCCTCAGAGAGGTTTTTAATCTCCTTTTCCAGCTGACCAATTCAGATTTTTAAGGTATTCTTCTCCTCATTTGCCTTTTGTTTTGCTTTTTTCCATTTGGCCTAAATTAATTTTTAACATGTTATTTTCTTCAGTATTGTTTTGTATTTCTTTTACCAAGTTGTTGACTTGGTTTTCATGATTTATCTGCATTGCTCTCATTTTTCCTCCCAATTTTTCCTCTACCTCCCTTAATTGCTTTACAAAGTCTTTTTTTTTTTTTTGGCAGACTTCCGGACAGAGTCAAGATGGTGGCGTGAAGCTAACAAGTTCCTGGAGCCTTTACCTACCAGAGATACATGAGGTCTCTACTCTGACATTCACACTACAGATCCCACCAAGAAAAAGAGAAGATTAAAAGAAGTTTTCAACTGCAGACATTGTGGATAATCTTCAGTGAAGGTCTGTCTCTTTGGGGGAAAAGGGGAAGAAAAGTCCAGGAGGCAGGAGAACAGGGAAAGCCAGCAAGAGGCTTTTAGCCACAGTGCAACGCAGGTCTCAATAGCTTAAATATAACAGAAGTCCCAGAAGCTGGATAGCAAGCCAGCAGAGAGGATTCCCAACCCCAAACAAAGTTTGAACCCAGAAACACTGGGGTAAAAAATAGGACTGGGTGGGAACAATCCTCTGTTAAGTCAGAAACTGGACATAAAGGTGGTGGTGGGGAACCTCTGCAAAGGCAAGGCCCATAGGCAACATCTTGGCTAACAACAAATCAGGGATCAGACCCCAGTCCTAACAAAATAAAAGCTTGGATCTATACTCCATATACCCAGGAGCAGAACTACAACAACAAAGATGAGCATTAAAAGTTATAAGAGTACTCACTATAGAAAAATACTTCACAGATAAAGATGACAGCAATGCCATGTCTGAAGAAGAAAGCTGTGAAACATCACTCATGGGAGAAGTATCAGAACAGTCTATAAATTGGACTCAAATACAAAAACTCATCAAAGTATTTAAAAAAGACTTCAAAAACCAAAGAAGAGAAGAAGAAAAATGGAAAAAAGAAATGGAAGTGGTGCAGGAAAATTGTGGTAAGTTGACCAGAAAATTCAACACCTTTAAAAAGGAAACACAAAAGGTCACTGAAGAAAATAAAATTCTAAAAACTAGAAATGAACAGTTAGAAACCAATGAATCTACAAGACTACAAGATTCCATCAAACAAAATAAAAAGGCTGAAAAAATTGAAGAAAATGTAAAGTACCTTCTAGGGAAAATGAATGACTAGAAAACAGATCCAAGAAAGAAAATCTACACATCATTGGACTACTAGAAAGCCTGGACTAATAAAAGAACCTGGAAAACATCATGCAGGAAATTATAAGGGAAAACTGCTCCAATCGGCTAGAACAAGATAACAATATAACAATTGAAAGAACTCTCCCCCCTAGAAAGAGACCCCAGGATAAAAACTCTCAGGACTGTAATAGCCACATTCTAAAACCCTCAAATAAAAGGGAGAATATTGCAAACAGCAAAAAGAAAACAATTTAAATACAAAGAGAACACAATCAGACTAACAAATGACCCATCAGCCTCAACAATGAAGTATGGAAGAACTGGAATTTCAGAGAGCTAAGGATATGGGATCTGGGATTACAACCCAGAATGTACTACCTGCAAAATTCAGCATATATTTTGAGGAAAAAGATGGATGTTTAATGAAATTACAGGACTTCCAGAATTTCCTGACACAAAGACCAGAACTGAACAGAGAATTCAATTGCCAAATACATGACTGAAGAATTATATTAAAAAGGTAAATGAAAATTGGGACTGAAAAAACAAAACTGTTTTAAACAAATATTGGTCTCTAAAAGGAAAGATATAACAATTTTAACTTACTAGAACTTTACTTCTTTAAGGTTAATTAGAGAGTAGAATATAATTGAAGAGAATGAACTTAAGGGATAAAAGTTTAATTGGGTCTTGTCTCTCAATTGAAGAGGTCCAAGATCACATCACTATGTTTGAGATAAGAACCCCTGAAAAAAGCAGGAGTGCCAACTTTCACTTAAGTATCTCATTACACTCTGATTGGCTTTAATCACAAGATGCTAAGCACCTTGTCTAATTGAGGGCATCATAAACTTCAAGAACCTGAGACATTGTCTCTAATACTTTACAATCATTTGTAAAGTTTTGAATGAGACCAGAGCCTCCCAGTACTTAGAGATATTCAATATACTTTCAGTTAATTAGATCAGGATGCTTCACTTAAGAAGGGGTTAAGTACCCTGGGGGATGGGGGTAGTAAAGTGGGATAGATAAAGGGCCTTGGCTCACTTAACAAGGTGTTAAGTACCCTGGGTAGGGGGGAGGTAAAGTGGGTAAGAAAATAGGTCAGGGGGGAGGGGCACAAAAAGTTCAAGAAATGATATGGCTTTGGAGGATATTTTGATTTGTGAAGACAATGGTGTGTACTTGAAAGCTATTTGTAAAGGGGGGTAAGGTAAAAAATGATTATAATTTGATGTAATTTGAGTCAATGTTGCTTATCAAACAGTCAAGTAAACAATCTGTAATGATATCTTGATAACAATAGGAGCTTATCAATCATATTAGACCACCAAGGGAAGAGGCAAAAAGATTTATAATTTTCGAGGGAAAGAAGGGAGAATCTGAATGCTGTGTAAATTCTATTCAATAGATTTAGCCCAGTGAAGAAATAAACCCACTTGGGTTTAAAAATCTAACTTAATCTACCAAGAAGGGAGGACTGGGAAAGGGGAAGATAAGAGAAGAAGGGACTGATAAAAGAAAAGGGAAGATATAAGTGAAAATAAACTGAAATTTAAATTAAAAAAAAATCAAAGGGGAAAGAGTAAAATTTTGGTGAGGAGGAATAAGAGAAAAGGAAAGAGAAAAATAAAAATAGAGAAGGATAGCATAGAGGAAAATACAGAATTAGTAATCTTAACTGTAAATGTGAATGGTATGAATTGTCCCATAAAATGGAAACAGCAGAATAGATTAAAAACCAGAATCCTACAATATATTGTTTACAAGAAACACATTTGAAGCAGAAAGATAAAAGTTAAAGGTAAAAAGTTGGACTAAAATATATTATGCCTCAGCTGAAATAAAAAAATCTGGGGTAGGGGTTCTAATCTCAGACAAAGTAAAAGCAAAAATCAATCTCATTAAAAGGGTTAAGGAAGGAAACTACATATTACTACTTCTTCCACCACTGGAAATAAAGTTACATCATTACTAAACATGTATGTACCTAGGGGGATAGTTTCCAGATTCTTAGAGGAAAATCTAAGTGAATTACAAGGAGAAATAGACAGCAAAACTTTAATAATGGGAGACCTCAACCTCCCTCTCTCAGACCTAGATCAATCTAACAACAAAATAAAGAAGAAGGAAGTTAAGAAAGTGAATGAAATCTTAGAAAACTTAGCTATGATAGACCTCTGGAGAAAACTTAATGGGGACAGAAAAGAATATACCTTATTTTTGGCAGTACATGGCACCTTCAACAAAATTGACCATGTACTAAAGCACAAAAACTTTAAAATCAAATATAGAAAGGCAGAAATAATAAATACACGCTTTTCAGATCATGATGCAATAAAAATTACATGTAATAAAGGATCAGGGAAAAATAAACCAAGAACAATTTGAAAATTCAATTACTTTATCTTAAATAATGGTTGGATCAAACATCAAATAATAGAAATAATCAATAATTATATCCAAGGAAATGATAATAATAAGACATCATACCAAAATTTATGGGATGCAGCCAAGACAGTTTTGAGGGTAAACTTTATATCTCTAACTGCCTATATGAATAAAATCGAGAAAGAGGAGATCAATGAATTGGGTATACAACTAATAAAATTAGAAAAAGAACAAATTAAACATCCCCAATTAAACCAAACTAGAAATTCTGAAAATCAAGGAGGAGATTAATAAAATAGAAAGCCAAAAAACCCATTGAACTCATAAAGAGTTGGTTTTATGAAATAGCCAATAAAATAGACAAACCTCTGGTTAATCTGATTTTAAAAAAAGAGAGAAGATAACCAAATAACCAGTATCAAAAAAGAAAAGAGTGAACTAACTACTAATGAGGAGAAAATTAAAGAGATAATTAGGAGCTACTTTGCCAAACTGTATGACAATAAATTGGAAAACTTGAGTGAAATGGATGAATATTTACAAAAATACAAACTGTCTAGATTAACAGAAGAGGAAATGAATTACTTAAATAACCCCATTTCAGAAAAAGAACTCCCTAAGAAAAAGTCTCCAGGTCCAGATGGATTTATAAGTGAATTCTACCAAACATTTAAGGAACAATTAATTCCTATTCTACATAAACTATTTTAAAAAATAGGAGAGGAAGGAGTTCTGCCAAACTCCTTTTATGACATGAACATAGTGCTGATACCTAAACCAGGAAGAACCAAAACAAAGAAAATTATAGACCAATCTCCCTAATGAATATTGATGCAAAAATCTTAAATAAAATTTTAGCAAAGAAACTACAGCAGTTATTACCAGGATAATATATCAGATTGGTTGAATTTATAGCACCAGGCAGGCAGGGTTGGTTCAATATTAGGAAAATACTCAACATAATTAAACATATCAATAGTAAAACCATTCAGAAATAATATGATTATCTCAATAGATGCTGAAAAAGCCTTCAATAAAATGCAACATTCATTCCTATTAAAAACACTAGAAAGTATAGAAATAAATGGAGTTTTCCTTAAAATAATAAATAGTAACTATCTAAAACATCAACAAATATTATATTTAATGGGCATAAACTCAGATTTCAAATAAATTTAGGAATAAGACAAGAATGCCCACTCTCACCATTACTATTCAATATAGTGTTAGAAACTCTAGCAGTAGCAATGAGAGAAGAAAAAGAAATGAAGGAAAAAGAATAGGCAATGAGGAAACAAAACTTTCACTCTTCACAGATGATATGATGGTATACCTAGAGAACTCAAGACAATCATCTAAAAACTCCTTGAAACTATTAACAAATTCAGCAAACTGGCAGGATATAAAATAAACCCACATAAATCATCAACATTTCTATATATGAACCACAAAACCAAGAACAAAAGATAGAAAGAAAAATTCCATTTAAAATAACTGTAGAGTACATTAAATACTCAGGAATCTACCTCCCAATACCAGAAATTGTATGAACACAATTATAAAGCTCTCAATTGGAAAAATGTCAAACGCTCATGGTTAGGTTGAGTTAACATAATAAAAATGACAATTCTACCCAAATTAAATTACTTATTCAGTGCCAGATCAATCAAATTACCAAATAAATACTTTACTGAGCTAGGAAAAAATAGTAACAAAATTCATCTGGAGTAACAAAAAGCAAGAATAGTAAGGGAACTGTTGAAAAAAAATGTAAAGGAAGGTGGCCTAATTATACCAGATCTAAAACTGTACTATAAAGTGGCAGTCATCAAAACTGCCTGGTGCTGGTTAAGAAAGAGTAATGGATCAGTGGATTAGAATAGGTTCAAAAGAAAATGCAGTAAACGATTACAGTAATATATTATTTGACAAACCCACAGATATCAGTCTCTGGGATAAGAACTCACTATTTGACAAAAATTGTGGAAAAATTGGAAAATAGGGTGGCAAAAACTAGGCATAGATCCACATCTCACACCCTATACCAAAATAAGGTCAAAATGGGTACAGGATTTAGACATAAAGAGCAATACCATAGATAAATTACTAAACTAAAAAATATTCCATTTGATCTATGGAAAAGGGATAAATTTATGATCAAACAAGAATTAGAGGACATTATAAATGGCAAAATGAATGATTTTGACTATATTAAATCAAAAAGTTTTTGCACTAATAAAATCAATGCTGCCAAAATTAGAAGAAAAGTGGAAAGCTGGGAAACAAACTTCACAAACAGGAGTTTGATAAAAGTCTCTTTTCTAAAATCTATAGAGAATTGTATCACATTTTTAAGGTCACATGTCATTCCCCAATTGATAAATGGTCAAGAAATATGAACAGTTTTTAAATGAAGAAATTAAATTTATATATAAGCATATGAAAAAATGCTCCAAATCACTTTTGATTATAGAAATGCAAATTAAAAAACAATGAGGTGTCATCATCTCACACCTATTAGATTAGCCCAGATGAAAAAATGGGAATATGATCAATGTTGGAGAGATTGTAGGAGGATTGGGACATTGATGCATTGCTGGTAGAGTTGTGAATGGATCCAATCTTTCTGGAGAGCAACATGGAATTATGCCCAAAGAGCAATAAAACTGTTCATACCTATTGACCTAGCAATACAAATTTTAGGGTTATATCCAGAAGAAATTGTAAAAAATGGAAAAAGTCCTACATGTTCCAAAATATTCATAGCAGCCCTTTTTGTAGTGGCAAAGAATTGGAAACTGAGGAGATGGGGGAAATGGCTAAACAAATTTTGGTACATGAATACTATGGAATATTATTGTTCTATAAGAAACAATAAATTGTTAGACTCTAGAGAAGCATGGAATGATTTATAGGGTCTGATGCTGAGTGAAGGGAATGGAACCAAAAGAACAATTTGCACATCAACATTATGAGATGAACAACCTTGATGGAAGCAACTCCTCTCAGCATCCAAAGAGCTAGGACAACCATATTTGACAGATTATGGAGTATATTATCCCCAACCAGAGGAAGAAAAACAAAATAAAACCAAATACACAGAAAAAAACACCTCTACTGAATCTGATGAACACTTTATAAAAATTATCTATATCTATATCTATATATATCTTTCCCTCAATCCTAATTCCTCATGCCAAAAACTACTAATTTGTAAATATGTTTAACAAAATATGTATGAAATATGTATGTAAAATGTTAACCTGATCATTCTCAACTGGGGGTGGGTGGGAAGGGAAGGTGGAGGGAAACTTTGTAACTTGGAAATATACATGCACAAATGGATGGAAATAAAGAAAAAAAATAGAAAGAAGGAAAAAAACCCAATGTCATTTTTTGAGCTCATCCATAGCCTGAGCCCATTTTCTATTTTTCTTGGAAGTTTTGGATACAGAAGCTTCTATTTTGTCATCATCTGAGAATGTATTTTGGTCCTCCATGGGATCAAAGTAATTTTCTATGGTCCAATTCTTCTTTTTCTGTTGTCGGCTCATTTCCTTAGCCTATGACTGATTTAACACACTTCTAAGGATTTGGGGGACAACCCACAGGGATCTTAATTCCTCCAAGGTCTTATGAGAGGCTCTGACTGCTCTCTTGCCTGTGTTTAGGCCCTCCCCTCTGCCCTGGAGCTGTGTGAAAATAGTCCCTGCTTGGCAATGGTGATTGGGAGCCAAACTGCATCCTGGATCTGAGTGAGACAAAACAACTGAGTCCTGCCCCAGGGAGAGCAGAGAGACTTTCAGGTATACCCTTTTCTCTTTGTTAGTTTTGATCTTTCATGCCAATTTCTACCCTCAGTTGTCTTTAAGTTAAACATCTTACCTTGTGTGAGAAAATGTGTATCTATAATAAAACCAATTGTTTTTAGTATTATGGACTGTTTCTTCTGGGAATTCTCTCCAAGACATCTAGAATAGACTGGAATAGGAATAATAAAGGAATGTTGGTAAACAAGGAATATAATCAGTGAATTCAAAGCCTCTGTATGATTTCATCACATGCCAGGCTAGGTTGAATGATGAAAGTGGAAACCATATTCCCAAAATTTTAGAACAGTGAGAAGAGAGGATTTGGGGGCAGTATTTTCAATGAATTTAATGGAGAAGAGGAAAGATAACTAATGGGAACAATAGGACCTAATGAGGGTTGGAGTTTTTTTTTTGGGGGGGGTATAACACTAGGGAAGGAAACAGTGCATAGGGAGGGACAAAAAAGTAAGGTCAATCTGTTTAAGAAGATGGGAGGAATGAGATCATGAGTACATTGAGATAGATCACCTTGGGAAGGAGTGTTCTGTCAGTGATGACATGTTTCTTCCCCTCCTGTATTCAATTAGTCCATACTGTAGAATGTATGTATTAAAATATATAACATATTCAACATTTTCCTTTCACATTGCCATAAATCATTTTAATAATATTTTTATGATGCTAACCTATTGAAATGAAAGGAAAATGCTTTTTTTTCTTTTTTTTACAGATAGCTGTTTTGTTCTCTTCTATTTAGAACATTCCTTCAAGATAAATTTACTCTATATTTCATACTTATCAAGGGGGCTAACATAACTACTTTTATCTTACAGATTAAACTAAGACATATTTGACTGGCTTCCCCCCAAAAAATCATTCATTTTACAGTAACTACAGGCTTCCAGCAAATAATGGAACACCACCTCCAACATCCAGTTGGGAGGTGATGTTTCATGGGGTTTAAAGAAATAGTTAAAGATCCACCTATGGGACTTTAAATGAATGTCTTTAAAGCATAGGAAATGACTTTTTCTCCCCACTGTTATTTTCCCTTCAAATAAGGCCCAGGAATGAAATAGGTCCTTCTGTAATTGTTCTACATTCTTTATTTAAAATACATAGTTTTAGGAACAATGCCGCAATAGGGTATCTGTTTAAAAGCCCTTGCTAGCAGTGAAGCTATTGAAGGGAATCTGAGAAAACACCTTCCTGCTCACAGAACTCCTTGTTTCTAATCTAGAAAGAAGACTGTTGTTGCCCTGTGCTTTGGGACCTCAGTTTTTGTTTTTCTTAATTAAAAACCAAAAAAAGCTCTTTGATCTTTGATTCTTTAAACTGTACAAGGTATATTCTAATTGCTTGAAATAATTCTACCCCTTCTTCCCCCTCCCCTCCTTTCCCTGCTTCTCTTCCTCCCCTCTGCCTCCGCTTCATTTAAGCTCTGATAACCTGAATAAACTGTGCCTTTAGACTTGGCAGACAGTTTATCCTGAATAAGACTACCTATCTGCCAAGATCAAAGAAACTTGATTTGGAAGGAATGGTTCCACAGATTTAAAAATAACTGACCATATGGCATACTTCCCACCCCCTCCCCTCCCCAATTTTAGCAGAAAGACACATTCAAAAGTGATTAACTCCAGATCTACAAATTGTAGACATTTCCCAGTCACTGGACATGTATATACTGACTTTCATACCTTAAGAACTGGTGCTACCTCAAATAGAGTAAATTACAATCCTTGCACACGTTAGTAGATGGCCTCATGTCTTGCTGTGACCAAAATTAAATAGATAAATGAAGGGACAAACATGTATGAATAATGAATAAATAGATATCAAATAAGTAAGCAACAAATTAATGAATGAATGATTAAACAAATGGCTGGTAGTTGGTTGTTGTCTTCAGTGCTTGAAGAGGATCAAAATGATATCTCTTTGCTGGGGTTAAGGTACAATATGTCTGACTGTGACTGATCAGACCAATACAGGCTTGGAAGGTTCTATCACAAGTTGGACACAAATAGATTTTATGAACATTTGGAGTGGAGATGTCTCTAAATTTATGCATCTCATGTTTATTTTGAGCTACTGAAATTCTGCTTTACTCTTAGAGCTCAGCACCTTCTCTGATGTAGTGGTCTATGCTAGGTGGTCCTGTGCCAGTGTCTTTTATGTCTTACAATAGATTCCAAAGTTCTCCAGGTAGACCTTGAGAGTTTCCTTATATCATTTCTTCTGAATTCTATGTAAGCTCTTGCCTTGTGTGAGTTCTCTGTAAAATAGCATTTTTAGGCAAATGGACTTTTGGCATTAGAACAATGGATTTTGCTCTTTGCAGCAGAGTTTGAATGTCTGGAAACTCAGTTCAAAAAAGAACTTCAGTATCTGGTACTGTATCTTGCCAGGTGATCTTCAGAATCTTCTTAACACAATCCAAATGGAAGTGATTCAGTTTCCTAGCATGATGCTGGCAGATTGTCCAGGTTTCAAGGTATACAGTGAGGTCAGCACAACAGTCCATAGACCTTCAGTTTGGTAGACAGTCTAATATCTCTTCCACACTTTCCTTCAGAGACTTGGTCTTTCATGGAAGACTAGTATTGGCAATAGCCCTTGCATAACCAAGTACTAAGTGTTCCATAGTGCATGCTTCAGTCATTTTCATGCTCATTGGGGGGAAGTCTTCACATGCTTAGTGTAGACACTCCTCTAACTCACTGAAGGCTGGGGACCCCTTCCTTACCCTCAATCTGATTTAGCCCGTCTGTCAAGATGGTCTACTGCAGTGTGACCACTGCCCATGCTACGGTTTCTTGGAACCACAGGTGAGAATTTAGGTAAATCAGATGGACCCCAAAAGTGGATGAGGAGCCTTCACATGGAAGGTACTAGTCTTCCATGAAAACCCTACATTCCACTTAAATAAATAGAGGAATAAGTAAATAAATAAATACAAAAGCAAATAAGCCTACCAATTAGTGAATCACAAATAGATAAAAGGATGAATAAATGAATATCACCTAATGATCCTTCTTCTGCTGAGGGACTTCAGTATAGTTGTTTATTGTTCTTGACCTTGAGGCCTTCCTACCTTGATAATGCTTACTAGAGCTTGAATTCCATTATAATTGTCTTTGAGAATACAAGTTATCTCCATGCCGCCAGGAAGCATCAGAAATACTATAAATATTAGAACTTAACCAACTTAGAACATTTATTATTTATATATATATATATATAAATATATATTCAAGATATCTTTTAATAAATATATATTTATATATAACCTATTTATATCTATTTCTATGTGACTGTTCAAAGGGGGTGGAAACTATCAGTTTGTTCAACTTTTATTATTTTACTGTTGTTTTTAAAAAATAAGAGTGATCATAAAGAAAGGCTGAAGAGGGGCAGCTAGGTGGCGTAGTAGATAAAGCACCGGCCTTGGAGTCAGGAGTACCTGGGTTCAAATCTGGTCTCAGACACTTAATAATTACCTAGCTGTGTGGCCTTGGGCAAGCCACTTAACCCCATTTGCCTTGAAAAAACCTAAAAAACAAAAGGCTGAACAAATTGAGTTATATGAATGCAATGGAGTAATATTGATTGACAAGAAATAAAAGGAATATGAGGAACATTTGTATGAACTCATATAGCATGAAAGAAGCAGGAACAAAAGAACAATATACATGTAGCCTCATAAACAACTAAGCCTGTGGCCTAGGTATATTCTGAGAAATAGCTATGGAAAGACCTTCTCTGTGACCTGTAAAGATATTCTTTTAACATTTCCAAAATGAAAAAGTCCATCACCTTTAAGCCATGTCCCTGCACACGGGTGGTTAGGATGTAGAGACAGATTAGCTGATTTCCAGGGTGTAGTCAATATTTGAATCGAAATTCTTAATATCATTTAATACCTGTGTAATCTTAGGGCAAGTCACTTAACCTCTTCTAATCTCTGTTTTCCAACTGCAAAATGAGGGGTTAAAAGGGGACAGTTCTGTAAGTATTAATTCCCTGGTGTGTTCTGGGGATCCCCTAGGTTTTAGGGATATAAAATTTTAAAATGACTGCCCTCAAGGGATTTTTATGCTTTATAAGGGTATTAAAATATATGCACATTTAAACATGAACAAAAATAAAAAATAAATACATAATTACTGGAGGTGGGGGTTGGGTCTAATGACTGGCTTGTTGGAAGAGGTGCCATTTGAACTAAAATTTGACAATAGCCAGGGATTCCAAGAGGCAGAGATAAGGATTCTCCTAGTAGGATGCTGAGATGTCCAATCAGAGAGTAGCCAAGCAGAGGTCACTTGAGCCAAAAGGCTCAAGTTATTCTCTCCACACAGAGCAAAACAGCTCAAGATGACTCTTTAATAAAAGTAAACAAACATGGCCTTCTCTTCATTCACCAGCATTCTTTGTTGTCCAATCGTACCTCAGCATCTTCCTAGACAGCTGAGCCCCACAAAAACCTTCCCAGAGAGACAGATACTTCGAAAAGCTTTCTTGACAGAAGCAATACTTACAGCCTTCACCTGTCATTTTAACTCTTTTTTATGAAAAATAAGTTTTCTTCCCCTTTCTTTACTATATTGCTCTATGTAAAAGGGCAGTGTCTTAAAGGAATAGTATCTAGTAATGTATCCATAGAACATCCAAGCCCCAATTTACTCTTTTGTAAAATGGAGGTAATACAGGTAGTATCACCAACTGAGGCAGCTGGTACCACAGTAGATATGACACTGGACCTGGAACCTAGAAGACCTGAGTTCAAATTTGACCTCAGATACTTACTGGATGATACTTGTCCTTTGTCCTTTAGGAAGACCATGGCATCAGGGGAGGTGATGCCATGTCAAACACAAGAACTGGATTTGAGTGAGATGGATGCTGTGCTAAGTCACCAGCCTCACTTTCTCCTTCAGAGTCATCTGGGTCCAGTGGCCAGATATGAAACAAGATGACTAGAGATGGTGGTCCTGGATGTAAGGCAACCAGAATTAAGTAACTTTCCCAGGATCACTCAGCTACTAAGTTTGTCTTTTCTGAGTTCAGACCCAGTACCCTATTAACTGCCTCACCTAGCTGTCACTACTCTTTAAAACATGTCAAGTACTCTCATTTCCTGATCCCCTTACCTTGCTGGTAATGATTTCCTTGCAACCAATAAATCCATCGATCAAAAAATATTAAGAGTTTACTATGTGTTAAGCCTCGGGGATTAAAAAAAAGGTAAAAATCTGTCCCTGACCCCAAGAAACTTATATTCTTACCAGAGAGTCAACTTTATATAAGTAATAACAGACAAAACAGATGGAAGGAGTCACCTCACCCCAACCAGTGAGTTAAGGTGTAAGAGAAAGTATATACAGTTCTAGAAAAGATGGCAAGGGAAGCAGTGTCATTTGGAGGAAGCCAAGTCTCACTGAGTTTCAGAAGATAGATGAAAGAAAATTTACTACTTATGGAGTAAACATTTTAGAGGGCACAGTGAAATGAATTGGAAATGGTTTGTTACACTGGATATGAATGAGGGAGTAGAAAGCTGTGAAGAGGTTGGTTTATTCTTCTGCACTGAGAGAAGGTAGAGAAGATTAAAAGAGAGAGTTTGACAACTTTTGAGGAATAAATCTACATAGAGTATGTAGGTATGGACTGAAGTTCTTCAAGAAAGGGAGAAAGTTAATTAGTTTTAAAGTTATTCTTTCAAATGTGATCCTGTGGCAGGCAACAATTATGTCCCATGAGATTATAGCATAAAAAAGGTGTATGTTAAACCAAAAATTAAGATTATTTACAATGAGGAAACTCTAGAAGTGTTTCAAGTATAAGCAGGTATAAAGTAAAGATTCTATCTTCCTCCCTGGCTTATTTAACAAAGCTCTATAAATGTTAGTAATAACAGCAAGATTAGAGAAAAATATTAAAGGAATAAACAAAGTCAAAAGAAAAGAAATTTATCCCTATTTAGAATAAAGTATGGTTTCCTTAGAACTCCATAGAAAATCAGCAAAGAAACAAGTTGAGATAATTGATAGTTTCAAAAAAACTGAACACAAGAGAAACCCACAAAAATCAATGACATTTGTAGCCAAGAGTAAGTAATAGAAAGGGAAGTCCTATACAAAAGCTATAAAATAGCACAAAATATCTGGGAATAAATCTACTGGGACAAATGTAAGATTTTACAGAATTCTGAGAACTGACTTCATCAACCAGCTAGTACAACCTTTACATTAAAAGAAATCCCAACTTCTGCATATCTGACAAGTGGTCAACTAGTCTCTGCTTACAGACTTCAGAGTTCTTTTAGTTTGTTAGAGTATAAGTTCCTTGAGGGTAATGGTTGTCTTACTTGTTTCTCTATTCTAGGTATTTAGCACATTTGCTTACATATAGTAAGCATTTAATATATGCTTTTTTTTTACTCCAATAATTTATACATGCATTCATCCTCCTTGGTAAAGAAAATAGATGAATAATGAGAATTGAGCAGTTCTACATTCTCTCAATTGTCAATTCTCATCAGCTCATCCACCCCAGAGAGCAGGATACCATTGCTTCTTTTGATTCTTTTTCTCATAGCAGAATTAAAAAAAAACTACCAACAAAACATAATCCTTCTTGCTCTCCTTAGATTTCCTGCCAATCTCAGTTCATTCTAGATTTCAGCAGCTTTCTTACACATCTTCTGTTATCTGTTCTTGATGCCATCTTCAGCATGACTATTTTGACCATAAGTTGGTTGATGAGTTCCTTCTGCATTTGTGCCAGGCTCTTCAAATGATTCCAGTTTTTCTCTTCATCATAATTGTTTCCCTTTATATCTTCAGAATTCTTTCTTGAGAATTATTCCTCTTTCCTGGGCTGATATACCCTAGAGAATTTGAATCTATAGGACTTTACCCATCATTCATCTGAACTTTAATGCTTCATATTTTTGTGATTCTGTTGGTGTGGGAGTTCACTTTACTGATGCAGATCCCAGGCCCTCTTCAACTTAGTCTTTTAAGAGTTGAGGTTAAAATATTAATTAAAATATAATCAAAATGATAAGCCTCTGTGAACTTACTAGCTTGTCTTTAGACAATATACATACACTGTGTTTTTCTTAAATGTCTAAATGCCAGGCACTGTAGATTCAAATATAATGAGTGAAATAATTCCTACTCGCATGGAATTTTTATTTTAGAGAGGGAAACAATTCATTATAAGCTTTTTAAGCTTGATGTCTTGTTGATCAGTCATATGGGGTTTTCTTGGCAAAAATACTAGAGTGGTTTGCCATTTCCTTTTCCAATGAATTAAAGCAAATAGAAACTAAATGACTTGCCCAGAGTCACACAGCTAGTGAGTCTCTGAGGCTAGATTTGAATTCAGCTCTTCCCAATTTCTAGGCCCAGTATGTTATCTATTGAGCCATCTAGTTTCCCCTTTTAGGTTTGGTGAGACCTATCAAAACTTGTACTCTGACAGAATGCAGCAAGTACCCAAGATTCACCTTTCATCCATTTTCTTATATTTGCTTAAAATAGAAATTGTCCTTTCTACCTCTCTTTTTTCCTTTGTGTCTAATTTCTTCTTAACAGTTATCTTACTTGAATCTCATAGGAATTATAACTTGCTATATTCATATTCATTTGTTTCCCAGATGAGGCTTTTTATGATGTTCTTCCTAGTAACAGGTTGATTGGGTTTTGGGGGCAGGGTTTAGGAAAAAAAATAGAAAATTCATATTTTTCTTAAGTTAATATTTATTAGAATCAGTCACAGAATCAAAGACTAATAACCTGTCAAGTCCATGCTTTAATTCTTTATCTTTCAATCTATTCTGTCTTGTAGTCTCCCTTTTCAGTTATGAATAAAACTAGTGCTGGAAGAGTATGGGTTGTCAATAGGGAGAATGAGCTTTCCAGAATGTTAAAGAAAAATGGATATATAAGGTTAAACCTAAATAGATCTAGGGATTTTAATACCAGATCAAGGAATTTGAACCAATATAAAAATGGAAGGAATATTCGGTATATTCTTTTTATTTTAATGGGTTTTATTGCTGCCTTTTGTGAAATACAGTCAGTTCTATTAATATCACCCTTTCCCACTCTCCTCCCTAGGAGAGAAAAACAGTTAAGCAAAAATACCTGCTATAGTGAACATGTCTTACCTGATAGTTTCTCGAGAAAGAGCCTGATATGATATGAAATGACACACTAAAAAAAATGAATCTGACAATGATGTGTAGGATGGATTGGAATGGGAAAGGGTACTGGTTCTGGAAATTGCATCTTAGGTGAGGTCTTTTGTTTTCTTGCCAGCAGTGGCTCCAATGGACCTATTATGAACTTCATGATAGTATTTCCAGGGCAGTTTGCCTTCCACATGAAAAATAGTCTAGCTTCTTTTGGTAACCACATGTAGAGTTAGAAAGGGAATTTAGAGATAATCTAGTCCAATCCTTTTATTTTGAGGATTAGTAAATTGAAGTTCAAAGAAATTAAAAAATGTGATATTATCATTTACACATTACTCAGAACTCTAAAAATATCCATATTTATATCATATGAGTTTTTATAAAATTAGTACATCTTAGGCAAAATAATTGGTCATATGGTTGGTGCAGTGGATAGATACCAGGCCCAGAATCAGAAAGACTCATCTGAGTTCAAATCTAGTGTCAGACACTTATCAGCTATGTGATCCCTGGACAAGTCATTACCTCAGTTTCCTCATCTATAAAATGAGCTGGAGAAGGAAATGTTAAACCACTCCACTGTCTTTATCAAGAAAATCATAAATGGGGCCACAAAGAGTCAAAACTGACTGAAACAACTGAAGAATAAAAGGTGAAATAAAGAATAGGAAATATATTTATAATTTTATTGGTATAAGGAAATTATGTAGAAAGAAACTGTCTCCAAATTCAGGTCAGTTAGCACATGGAGATGTCAAGTGACTTAGACAATGTCAACATATATCAGAGTTAAGAATTGAACCCAGGACTTCCTGGCCTCAAGACAACTATGTTGTCTTTCCCAAGCTAAAGATAAGTTCCAAAAATATCTATTTACATAAATCTCCTACATTAACTCTGGGTTGAGGAAAGATATTCAAAAGAAAATTAGAAGCTCTTATAAAGATTTAAGCTTGAGATGATATGGGCCTGAACTACAGGAAGAGTATTGAGGATGAAGGTAAAAGAATGAGTTTTTGAGATATTGTGAAGAAAGAAACAATAGAATTTGATGACTGATTCAATATCGGAGTAAAAGGAAAGTCAAAAGAGGTTCCAGGAGTTTGAGTTTGAGGGTCTAAGATATCTAGTCAAACAAAGCATTTATTAGGGACCTATATGTGCCAGATCAGGGAAAAGGGGACAAGGGAGTGAAGACCAAGCATTATTTTACAAATAAAACAAGCAAGATAGTCCCTGACCTCAAGAAGCTTGTTTTCCAATGGAGGAAAGACAGTCCATAAAGGAGGGCTGGGAAGGGAAAGCACCATGGTTTGGAGATAGCTTGTAGAGATATAGAATCTTGATTCTGGACATGATAAGGTGAAAGAAAGCAACCAGGGCTGGTTGAGAGTGTAGAGATGGGGTTGATGGACTGAATGGAGGCTTCATAGCATAAATATGACTGGGAAGGGTGCCAGCAAGGTGAAAGATTTCATATCAGAATTAGTTTTATGGACAGAATCCAAAGCTCCAGGGTTGAGTCAGTCTGGTGTGGAAATGGATGGGAAGCAGCATTGTGGGGACCTGATTCTGGTTGTCTCAGGGGTGGGATGAAAAGTTACAGTAGGGCAAAATGGGGGATGATTGGACAGGAGGTAACATAGTATGGAGATTGTTGGAAAATAAATGATAGTGTTAGTTACACAAATTGGGAAATGATCATCAAGAGGAATAAGATGAATTATTTTATATCTAGACTGACATACAGAACCTCCAGGTTTAAATATTTATTTATTTTTGTTTGTTTGTTTTTGTGGGGGTTTTTTTTAGTTTTTTGCAAGGCAAATGGGGTTAAGTGGCTTGCCCAAGGCCACACAGCTAGGTAATTATTAAGTGTCCGAGACCGGATTTGAACCCAGGTACTCCTGACTCCAAGGCCAGTGCTTTATCCACTATGCCACCTAGCTGCCCCCTAGGTTTAAATATTTAGTAATATTCCTTGCATCTATGGTTTCATCAGTTTGCATAATACCTCCACTAAACTGATGATGAACCTCTCTTAATTTTTATAGATAAATAGCTGAAATGACATACAGCATTTTGCTAATAAGCTCAGTTGTCAAAACCTTATCCCTTTATCCCTGATCCTCTTTGAAAGGCATGATCAGCAAGGTTGATGTTTCCTTTGCATACCCTTGAAGAACTCACGATTACCATCCAATACAATACAGTACCAGAGTAAGAGTTGAATGCTAATCCTTAGTATTATATATGTTATGTTAGTAATTAGCTATGTTATTATAATAGCATTAGAGACAACATTATATAGTAGCTACAACATTGGGCAAAGGAGGTCTTTGGTTCAAATTCTGGTTCTGAGTTCTACTAGCTGTGTGATTCTAGTCCAGTCACTTGACCTCACTGTATCTCAGACAACTTTGTAGTAATCATCTACTAAGTAATAAGGTTACAATATGTATATACGTATGTATATAAACACATATACATGTATTAGTAGAAGTTTGACACTCTTGAAAACACCAACAAATCCTTTGTATAAATATATATGTATATATCTATACACATATAAACATACATATATTAGCAGAAGTTTGATGCTCTTTTGAAAACAAAAGCAGCAAATCTTTTATATATTTGTTTTATGATAGTGAGATGCATAGAGTGCTTAAACAGGAATCAGGACGATCTGAGTTCATGTCTTGATTCAGACACTTATTAATTGTGTGGTCCTGGGTAAGTCACTTAACTTTTAATAGAACTTAAAAGTCTAGTAGAATGGAGAGAGACTTATTTGGGGTTAGAGGACCTGAATTCAATTCTTGGCTGTCATTTATGACTCCTGTGGATTTAGGTAAGTCACTGCCTTTTTTAAGGCCTCAGTTTCTTATCTGTAAAAATGATCAAGAAGGATTAAATGACCTTCATGATGCCTTCCAGTTCCAAATCTGTGATTCTAAGAGTAAGCAAAAAGGAATACAGTTCAGATACAGATAACTGTGATAAAAAAATAATAAAGAATAAGTCTTAATATTTAGTGACTTAATTTTAAATGACTAGATTCTATCTAATCTCTAGGTAGCTTTCTTAGTTTTTTCATTTATAAAATGTGGACAAGAATAACCTTCCAGAATTTCTATGAGAATAGAGATAAAGGTTTTACAAACCTTCAAGTAATTTATAAATGGTAGTTATCATCACCATCATCATCATCCTAACATTTAACATGTTATTCTTCCTTCTCAATTATGTAAAACAGCAAATTCTACTGATTAGTAGTAAGTATCTTTAAATATAAAGAATAAAATTACTTCAAACTTGAGAGTTTGCTTTAGCACTTGGCCTTATAAAATTCAACCTCCTTAGTTTGGCATTTAAGGCCTCCATCATCTCATCTTTATGATCTTTTCTCTCACTACTTCCTTGAATGTATTTTATACTCCATGCAAACTAGATAGCACATCACTGCCATTTCTATCCCACACTATCTCACCTCAGGACCTTTGTCACACTATTTTTTTTTCTCAGCTAAGAATGCACTCTTCTCCCCATTTCTGCCTGTTCTTCAAATTCTCTGAGGTTATTAGATCTTCTTGTATTTCCCCTTAGTCAGTGATGCTTCTTCTCACCAAAGATTCTACACAGAACTTTGCTCACAATATCTCTTAAACACTTTTTTCTTTATTATTTTGTATTATAGTTATTTTGTGTATGTGCTATATTCCCTTTCCCTTACATTTTTTTTGGCAAAGCAATAGGTTAAGTGACTTGTCCAAGGTCACACAGCTAGGTAATTATTAAGTGTCTGAGACTGGATTTTAATTTGGGTCCTCCTGACTCCAGGCTGGAGCTCTATCCACTATGCCACCTAGCTGCCCCACTTTTCCTTACTTTTAGAAATCATAGATGTAGAGCTGGAAGTCATCCTGGAGGTCATTTAATCCTTCCCTGCCCATTTTTACTGAAAAGGGGTAGTGACTTACACAAGTCCACAGGAAGCATACATGACAGAGCCAGGAATTGAACCAGGTTCTGTGACCTCAAATCTATCTCTATTTCTACTGTAAAAGTTCTATAAAAAGGAAAGTGACTGGGTCCTATCCAGGCCCTAGCATTAGAATGTGTGCAGTGATGCTTAAAAGTGTTTGTTGAAGCAGAATTTGACTTTCCAAGTCCTTCTACATACAGAAAACATACAAAGAATACCTTTTTTGAATGCTGAGTGTCTTAGAATCATTACAAAATTGCCTTCCTGGGAAGGTATAACACATGTTTAATTTATTATTCTTGAGTGAATGCCCCATTCTACTCTTAAAGCAAACTATTAAATATTGGCATAGAGCCCTTAGTAATGTTTTGGTTATGCAAAACTTTCATTTTTCATAACCCAGCTCTAATGAGCTCAGAATAAAGCAGATTTATTTAAATGTAATGTCAACTAAATATTTTAATTCACCTTCCTGTATTTGGATGAAATACCAATATTTAAACTCAACTGATTTCTGCAATATGAGATTATCGCAAAAGATGAATTGATATCGTCCAGATATGCTTGCTTTTCTCAGTTTTCCTCCAGAAAATAAAGACTTTTTGGGGCAGCTAGGGTGGTGCAGTGGATAAAGCACCGGCCCTGGAGTCAGGAGTACCTGGGTTCAAATCCGGTCTCAGACACTTAATAATTACCTAGCTGTGTGGCTTTGGGCAAGCCACTTAACCCTATTTGCCTTGCAAAAACCTAAAAAAGAAGAAAAGAAAGACTTTTCAATAGAAAATAAGGTCAGGACTTAAGGAAAGCATAAATTTACATAAATCCATACATATGTACCCAAATAATTTCCATTCAATGTGTTTTCTATTAGGAGAATTTTTACCAAATTGTAGAATTTTTCTGGTGCACCTAGATGACTCAAGGGATAGAGTGCCAGGGCTAGAGTCAGGACAACTCATCTTCCTGAGGTCAAATCCAGTCTCAGATCCTTACCAGCTGTATTACCATGGACAAGTCACTTAATCCCATTTGCCTCAGTTTCCTCACCCATCAAATGAGCTGGAGAGGAAAATGGTCAACAACTCTAGTATCTTTGCCAAGAAAATCCCAAGTGAAGCTATGGAGAGTTGGACATGACTGAAACAACTGAACAACAAGAAGAATTTCTTTTCTTTTTCTCTGTGCAAGCAATATTGGTGCAAAAGTTGCAGGAAATTTCTTGGTGGACTTTGTGCAATTACTTATCATAAATACTGCATGAAATGATCTTTCTTGTAGCCTTGGGAAGTACAACAAAACCAACTCCTTTATTCATTTCTCCAAGGAAAACCTGTCAGCCAGCCTTCCATTTGGTTCCATCTTTCTTCAATTTTAGTGAGAATATAAAGATTGAAATGATTTATTTCTTCCAATAATATGTCAACTAAGTCATTAGACAAGAACCTCACATTTGTAAAGTTTTACAAATATTATCTCATTTTATCCCCATGAGATCCCTGCAAAATAGAATATTTATTATTATTATTATTATTATTATTATCCTCATTTTTTCAGATGAGGAAACTGAGGTGGACAGATTAAATGACTTGTCTAGGGTCACACAGCTAATAGGTATCTAAGGGCAGATTTGAACTCAGGTCTTCTTGACCCCAGGTCCAGTTCTCTACCCACAAGTTCTAGTATCAGCTCTCTAACTATGTGATCTAGAGAAAATAATTTAATCTCTCTGACTATAGTTTAGATATCTATTAAAAACTGGAATGAGAGTCAGTGTATCTAATTAGCTCTAACTGAATTCATGATTTTATCCTGTAATTGTTAAGCTTTCTTTTGCCAAACTTTTAAAGGTTCTGTGACATAATTTATACTGGAATTTTAGAAAGAACATTGGATTTGAAGTCAGGAGGCTAAGGTTAGAAACTTTTGATGTCCAAGATTGCGCAGCTAGAACGTAAGTAACTTAATCTCTCGGATCCCAGCTTCCTCACCTTTCTAGACTAGGAGGCACAGGCTCCCCTTTCTTCTCTCAATAAGGACAGAAGATCTGGTGAACTAAAGCCTGCACCCAACCACTGTCATTTGCCAATGTTCATTGCTATGGAAGCTTGACTCTTAACTAAAGGAACTAAAATCCCCATTTTTCCATTCATCATCTTCCCACTTCTAGTCCCCAGAAAACTTGTTCATTATAGTATTAATTATGACTCCAAAGTCTTAAGGAGAAGTTAAAAAATAAAAGGTATCTAATGTACAAACCTGAAGCAAACTAAAGAACAGATTCATGATTCTCAAGTAGACAGGGGGAGGAATAGCAATAAAAGGATCACAGCAAACATTATAGAATGATTAGAACACTATTACTTATTACTACTAGCACAGTCAGCCGGAAGGCTAATAGCCAGGCTTTATTGAGACAAGAGCAATTTAGATTTCAATTTTTTCCAAGCTGCTAATTAGTCATCTCACCTCTATAACGACGCTTTCCTTGTTGCAAGGAAATATCCTGTTGCTGAAACTCCAATTACTCTAATAGATTCTGCCCTTAATATTGGTCTCTCAGAATCTTTCAATGCGTACAAGGTCACTTACTAATGAAAGATAACAAAGAGAGGGGCAAAAGCAGCTGTTCAATTCAATAGTCAATGGATAATGTCATTCTTTTCTGACCCTTTCTAGTCACTAGGGGTTGCCAGTCAGAAACCTTCTTCTAACAGATGTGGCACACCATATCATCCACTCTTCTGGCTCAGCCACCAATTAGGAGATTTTCATCAGAGGAGTCATATAAGGCCAGAAGTTGGTCCTTAGTGATTCCATGGAATCATCCTGAAACTGGCATAGAAAATCTTTGGATCTCTAGGGAATTGTGACTGAGAATGCTGGGGGGGTGGACTGGAGAAGGGCACCTGTCTCACAAATTCATAACAAGATAATGTAGGTAACTTGCTTGGCAAACTTTAAAAGTGGAATTTCAATGCCAGCTATGATTAACAACTGTTTTTTGAATGTTTATTAGATATCACCAAAATAAACCACTCTACACCCTTACAAATCCTCATTCCAATTTTTCTCCATTACCAAGAAACAGTAATAATTTTCCTCCACTGAGAGTGTGTAGGAAACCAAGAGCTGTCAGAGTCATCCCTTCAGCTGACAGCTTTACTGTGTCAACCCTAGAAATTGGCTCCCAGTCAAAATGATCATTTCGTTTCTCTTTTTCTACATCTGTTATGCCTCTGAAAGAGAAGCTACTAGCTATTCGACTCCAAAAATAAAATTTTCAGAATTCTTCTTTGCTCTTTTGCTCCCAAGAAATTTGAGAATAGGCAAAGACCTGGATAGAGATGAACATAACAATTTCAGGTCACTGGAAAAATCTTAAGATTTTTAATTACTCTTTGATTTTCCAGTGCACTTAAGCCTGAATAGAAAAAAAAAAACCCTGGATAATTATGACAAAATTAAGACATAGGAGACTATCACTATAGCCCAGGATAACATCCAGTTCACCATGGGTAGAAACAAAGGTCTTAGGCAATTGGACAAAACTTTATTTCAATTATATATAGAGATTCACTCCTGAGTGTCCCTTCCTCCCATTGATGCCAATCTCCCCCCACCAAGTTCTTAGACTTTTATCTTTTGCTGTAGAGAATGGCTAAATTTTAGGATCCTAAAGGAAGATCTTTGGGTCACTGAGTCTATGGCCTTCAATTTATAGATGATAAAATTGAGAAACAGAGTTCTGAACTCAAGATTTCCCTAAATTCAAGCCCAAGCACCTATAAATCAAGATATTTGATCTTAGTTTTCTGGTTTGAGGATTGGAAGGGAAGGTCTGTGGAAACTTCTAGAAGGTTGCTGAGATTACTGGGTGGTAAGAATAATTCTCAACATGCTCTTAAGGTAGAAATGTATCCACGCCATGTGCAGATCAAGCTGTTCCCCAGGTCATTCTTTTGGAGGATAAGGAGAGGTCCTTGTGGAGGATAATGTAGGATAATTCAGTTTTCTTAAAAGAACACAGAGAATTGCCTGTGGTGTTAGCCATTGTACTGGAAACCTGGGTAAAAGAAAGTAGGTTGGAGAAGACACTGTCCCTCTGACAAAAAGGGAAACAATCTCTCCCAGAGTGCTAGGGAAAATCAAGCAAAAATGTTATCCAATTCCTACTTTTGACTGCCTCATTATGGCATGGAGCAGAAGGGCAAAAAACACAACCCTCAACTGGAACCAATCCTTTCAAGTTTTAAATTAAAATGCATTGGGAAATATTTAACAAAATAAATAAAAATATAATTAAATGTAGATAACATTAAATATTAAAACTAAGTCAATATACAGCCTTAAGCATGGAATTATTTGGGGGGGTTTAAAACTGCAAATGTACAGCTATCTTACAAAGAAACAAGCATTCATTAAAGTCTACTATGGACCAAGTGTTGTGCTAGAAATACAAATACACAAATGAAACAATCCCTGCCTATGGAAAACTTATATTCTATTAATATATATATATATATAATTAAGATATTTATGTCATATCTCTATATGAGACATAAAATATAATTCTATCTAGTATAATCTACATTATATAATTCTAAATAATTATGTAATATAGATATATAATGATAGTATATTGTATATCATATTATATATATACATGTATATATAATGCATACAAATAAAAGCATTTACAATGTATAAATATAAATGCATTCATAAAATAATCATTAGGTAAAATTATTTAATAAATATAGATATATAATGATAGTATATCATATTATATATATAAAATGTGTACATTTAAAAGTATTTACAATGTATACATACAAAAGAATTCAAAGAATAATCATTAGGTAATGATATTATATCTAATATATTTATATTATATTTCTATATACTACATATTAGATATAGTTCTATATAGCATATTTGATATTATATAATTATGTTTACAACATGTACATATAAAAGTAATTATAAAATAGCCATAAAGTAATTGGTGGGACAATTGTGTGCTACCACCAAGAAAATGGGAGGAAATTAATAAAATTGTCATATAGAACATAACATTTGAGCTGAATCTTGAAAGAAATTTGGGATACTACAAGTTGGGGATAATGAAAAAGTTCAAAGCATAGGCTAGGGAGGGTAGTCAGAACGAATCCCTTATGTGAAAACATCCAAAAAATCCAGTTTCATTTGATTGTAAAGCATGGCCAGGAGTAATGGATAGCAAGGCTGGAAAGGTAAAGTGGGTGTTAGGGTGGTAAAGGGTTTTAAAGTTCAAACAATGGAGTTTGTATCCTGGTAACAGGAAACCACTGTAGTTTGAATAGTGGGGTGACATGGTCAGAGCTGAGCTTTCTGGAAAGCTATGTTAATGGATCACAAATTCTGGCAGGACAAATTTAATTAGAAAGTACTTAGTTCATTTCATTTCAGACTGGAGCATCAACCAACAGGTTAGCTGCTTGTGAATGATGAATTTTTCAGCTATAATACTCAGAGGTTGTCCACTAAAATCATGGAGAATTCACAATTGCATTGTTTTAAGGGGACCATATTGATAGAATCTCAGACTATATGGATGGCATAGCTGAGAAGGTAAAGTGAACCAATTCCCGTCCAGCTATTCTGTTGATTCAATCACTTACCCATGTATTTCCAAGCAAATTAATTTTCCTTTCTATGATTTGGTCTACTCAGTTGTATGACATTGCCCTAACTCACGAGGGCAATAGGAGGCATGATCTACTGCCTGTAATGTAGTTTGCAAATATATAGGGCAAATTAACAATATATCTTTATGGTACACATAATACTTCATTGGTTGGAAGCCAACAGGAAAGTAGAGCAATCTAATTTATATTCCTTCAATTTATTAAAGCAGAAAAAAATCATAGAGAAATCTTGTTGGAAAAGCTATTGAGAAAAAAAAGCAAATCACTATCCTCAATAGATCTCAGAAAGCAATTTCTAGCGCAATCTAATGTATTATTTTTACATTATAGTTATAGTTACCATATACAGATATATACATCATTTATTTGGTCATTTTTCAGTAGAGTCTGACTCTTTGTGACCCCATTTGAGGTTTCCTTGGCAAAGATGCTGAAATGATCTGTCATTTCCTTTTCCAGATCATTTTACAGGTGAGGAAATTGAAGCAAACAAGGTTAAACGCCTTGCCCAGGGTCACACAGCTAGTAAGTGTCTGAGCCCAGATTCAAACTCAGCAAGACAAGTCTTCTTTTCTCTAGGCTCAACACTCTGTCCACTGTGCCACTTAGCCAGCATCCATCCTCCACTACTAGATGAGCAGGGACCATGTCTTAGCTAAACAAAGAATCTCTTTTTGTTAATATTATGAATTTGAAAAAAATGGGCAATGTTCTAGTGTACCATTGGGAAAAAATGGGTATCGGGAACTTCCTTGGAGGAACTTCCTTTACCAATTCAATCAATACCTACATGGTAGCTTATAGTTTTATAGCGTAACCTAATTGAACTGAGAAGTGAAGGAACTACCCTCTGGATAAAATAATCTAGATGGATCAGAGTCAGGCTTGATTCCAAGGTTAGCTCTCTCAAAGCTTTATTATGCCTGGCTGCCTCTCTCTCCTTTCACTTAATAAGCTCAATGTTCTCCAAGTCCTTGATGGGAACTACGTGATTGTTTTTTTTCAATAAGGTGCCCTGGGGTTTAGGGCTGAAATAGGCCATTCAGAGTTTAAATACATTTAATTAATAGTATAATATATAAATTTCAAATTTCCTACAGTTTCTTTAGCAACATTTATAATTGCCTAGCTTTAATGAAAGCTTTTAAGATTTCTTTCAAGGCAATGTTTCCTTAGTAACTAGTCAAATAACACCACAGATGGATGTTACATTTTTGTTAACTACTTACCAACCATGTATTGATTCTAATTTGTAACATGCTGGGTAGATTATTAGTAAAAACTAATTAAAATAATGAGTGATTTCTATGTCTTCTTGAATTTCATTTTATAATTTCTTTCTCCCTATACACCAGGTGTATATATGTCCCTCTATATATTCTATAGTCTCTCACATCTTTATCCTTCTCTGTACTCAACACAGCCTTTACTCAAAGCCATGACCTATCACTTCTTGTCTGAATTACTGCAATAGCTTCCTAATTAAACTTCCCTTCTGGTTTTCCCCTTCTGTAATCCATTCTCCATGAAGGCTTCAAACTTATGGTCTTAAATCATAAATCTGACTGTCACTCAAAGATCTTTATATGTTCCCCATTCCCCCTAGGATAAAATAGCCTTAGCCTGATATTTAAGACTCTCCACAAAGTAGATCCTAATACCTTCCTGATCTTATCCCATATTACTTCCCATTACTTTCCATTCAATCCAATAAACATTTAGCCAAGTCTTACACTAAATCCTGGATATTTAATGAATAAAAAGTCAATCTCTACCCTGATGAGCTTACAATCTAAAAGGGAGACAGTGAATATCAGGAGGTAGGAAAAAATGGCCTGGGGACATCTTATTCCATGGAGCTGACTTCAGGAAGCAGAGAGTGCAGTTTCTGTCTCCTAAAAAGGAAGGCACTCGGAGGAATTTGGGAGTTTTGCTCTCCAATCCTTCAGTCAGAGAGAAGAGGAAGCTGAAGGAAGTAGGGGAAATCAAGGCTTGAGTTATCTGCATGGTGTTGAGTTTAGAAGGGATGAGCTTATCATGGAAGAAGCATGTGGAGTGGGCGAGCAGCAGATGCAAAGTCAACATGTTAGATACTCTATGTCCTAGTCATTCTATCTTCAGGTTACTGCAGGCTATCATGCTTGACTTTCATCCACTTCCTACTCACTTTTACCTTTTGGATATCTCCAATGTCTAATAGTTCCTGACATGCCTTACTAAATGCTTGCTATTATATATTATAAATGTTTAAAGTTCAATTTTGCAATTTTTTCACAAAAACAGGGAAACTTTCTTCACTGGTGTGGATCAGCAATTTGATCCTAGGGACATAGTTGTCTATGGGCATTGCAAAGGATGAGTAACCTGTCCCCTTTCTCTTAAAGATGTCCCCATTAAATGAAAGAATTTCAGAAAGCACCATCAGGTATGTTTTCCTAAGGATTAAATCTCATGGATTTACACAGTACTGTGCATGTGTGCATGTGCGTGTTTGCATGTGTGAGCACATATGTGTATATGTGTGAGTAAGTAAGTTTAAGAACTTAAAAGCTGGATAATGAGCATGAAATTGGCATGAGAACCATCCTCCCCCACCACTACCATGAAAGCCCAATTTTTATCATTTCAGACTTCTTTTGGAAATGAACTCAAAATAATACTCTTCTAATTAGATTTCTTGTGGTGTTTGTGACTGATACAATAAAAAGCATTTTATTCATAGAGAGTTCTTTAGTCACACTGGGTTTACCTGGGTCCATGTACCTTTCCTCCTACTTTGAATCAGTTAGCTTATTACATAGGATAAGGGAAAAGCTAGCATCAGGCTGAAGCAAATACAGGCATATGCTAGGGCTATTCCTTTTTTCAATATTTTTTTAGCCTGTCTCTAAAAGCAGTCAACTCACTGGCCTTGACAGTTTAATTTCCTCAAGCTAATATTTGTGACATCTTGTGTCAAAAAGTTCAGTGTCCTGGGAACACCATCTCGACTAGCCCCACGGATCCTCCTTTTTTTTTTTTTCTTCTCTAGCTAGAGAACGTTTTCTGGCAATGACTTTATTTTCTGGATCACCAAAATTGTATTTCCTGGAGAACTCAGAAGCATCTTTGATACTGGGTTGCTTTTCTACATCAACAGATGAAGAGGATTGAACGTGTAACATGTGGTTACTAGGTCTTCACCCTGCCCTGCCTCTCATTGGCTTCTGATAAGCACATACAGGAAAGTAGAACAGGAGGTGTTATCAATGACTCTCCATCCTTTAGTAGTCTGTGCCAAAGACCTTGGGCAGCCTGAGGCACAGCTCATACATCTTTCCCAGGAACACACTAGAGAATGAAAACATACACAGGGAAAGCTAGCCAGGAAGAATAGTTGTACAATGCAAAGGGCTGCCTCCCCCCCCCCCCCCAACTGCCCTGCTTTGATATCAACAGCAATAATAATAGAAAATATTTATTTATTTCTTACTGTGTACCAGACACTAAGCTGAGTTTATCTCATTGGCTCCTCACAACTACCCCTGAGGTAGGTGCTACTATTATGCCCATTTTACAGATGAGGAAACTGTGGCAAACAAAGGTTAATTGACTTTCTTAAAGTCACACAGCAATCTACTTAAGTGTCTGAAGCTACATTTGAACTCAGATTTTCCTAACTCCAGACCTACTGGGTCAACAAACCTTACAGCTGTTACATAACAGGTGAATTTTTGAGTACCATTTCAAAGGTCCTGGTTTTTCTTGCTTTTTATCTGCTGTTTAATAGTATCCTTGGGCAGCTGGGTGGCAAAGTGTACATATAGAGCACTGGTTCTTGAGTCACCCTGACTCATCTTTGTGAGTTCAAATCTGCCCTCAGACATTTCCTAGCTGTGTGACCTTGGGCAAGTAGATTAATCCTGGTTGCCCCAATTTCCTCATCTGTAAAATGAGCTGGAGAAGGAAATGGCAAGAATGTTTGTCAAGAAAACTCCAAATGGGATCATGAAGAGTCAGATATGACTGAAACAATTGTACAACAGCAAATAGCACCACAGACTTTGGGGTCTATAAATCCAGTTTTGATCTTTGGATGTTGCCAACTGATTATCACTGCAGCAGTCAATCTCAGAACAAAAGGGAAGCCGTGTCCTTTTGGGGGGTTATTAGCTCCTATCTTCAGTTTCAGAAAACTGTTTTGACTTCCTGATTGTCTTAACAACCATCATGGGGGTTGAGGGGCACTATATAGTGTAAACTTCTCTGAATTATGATTTAGAAAGCCTGAATTTAAGACTAAATAGTAAAAGGAACAATATCTATAATAGACACTAGGCTAGATTTTGCTTGAAAAATATTAAAACAGACCTTGAGGAGGCGGCTAGGTGGCGCAGTGGATAGAGCACCAGCCCTGGAGTCAGGAGTACCTGAGTTCAAATCCGACCTCAGACACTTAATAATTACCTAGCTGTGTGGCCTTGGGCAAGCCACTTAACCCCATTGCCTTGCAAAAACCTTAAAAACCCCCAACAAACCTTGAGATTTATTTGGGCCACGGCTTAAGCTATTAATGTAATCTCTTGAGACAAAAAAAGACAACCCACAAGGAAGGAGTTTCTCTCCCTCAGGTTTGACCCCCTGGCCAACACAGAAGAAAGGAAGCTGTGCTCACTTGAATCAATGCTGTATCCTTCTTACTGTGTATTCTTTCTAGGTCATAGCTAAATAAACTTCCTTTTGTTAACTGTTAACTGTAAGTTAACTCTAAGTTAACTCTAAGTTTTATTAACTGTAAATGGTCCATAGAAGTGTAGGCAGGTGGCACAGTGGATAGGTGTCTAGACTAGAGTTAGGAAAATTCATCTTTCTGAGTTCAAATCTGGTCTCATATACTTAACAACTGTGCAACTCTAGGCAAATCACTTAACCCTTTTTGCCTCAGTTTCTTCATCTGTAAAATGAGCTAGAGAAGGAAATGGCAAACCATTCCAGTATATCTTACTAAGAAAACCATAAATGGGTCGCAAAGAGTCAGACATGACTGAAAACAGCTGAATCACAACCAAAAATGGCCTATGAGTATTTCATTTAATTTCAGTTCTGAATATAAAGCACTATTCTAGCATGAGTTTTGTCCAGTCTATCTGGTGCTTGATAGCTATGTAACCTTTGCAATATAATTTCCTTGGTCTCAGTTTCTCAATATACAAAATGAGGAGATTTGACTATATTGCTACATTCTCTTCTAGCTCTATAATCTATGATTTCTCTTCTCAGGTGTATTATCTTCCTTCAGCTGTTCCCATCAACTATGTCAGTCTTTTCATTCTGTTCATGGTTGAGATATTGTTCACCTACTCTTTATTGGGTTTATGGTGTCAGTGGTTCCTATTTGTTTCTTTTGGAGGGTAGGGTTAGGTATGAAAATGCAAATTTGTCAACTTTCTTCTGGCAAAACATCCAGCAGTATGAAAAAAAGGCACAAAAATAATCACACCTTTTGAATCAATAATTCAATTGTTGAGAATATACCCTGATGGTATAATAATAATAATAATAATAACGTGTTCTCTCTCTTCAATGACTTTCATAACAGCACTATATGTAATTATAAAAATAATGGGAAGTAACATAAGTATATGACAATAATTGAATGATTAAATAAATTGCAGTACATTATAGTGTATTTAATGAGGACTCTTACAAGAACTACAAGAAAATCTGAAAAGACCTTTTGAAATAATATAAAAAATAACCCAGAGTTAGAAGAATGGTTAATTAGTCATGATTGAGCTAACATACAGTACTCTAAAATTTGCAAAGTACAAATTTGCACATATAATTAATCCCCACAACAACCATCTAAGCTGAGTATCCCCCATTTTATACATAAAGGAATTAAGGCTGAAAGAGGTTAAGTAAGTTGCCCTGTATAATACAACTAGCCAGTGTCTAAAGAGGAATTGGAGTTCAACTATTCATAACAGAATCCATCTTGGCCCCTGATACTTAAAGGTTGGGTGTGCTAGATTTTTACTATTTCTCCATTGAATACCCACAAGAGGATTGGAGGGTGTTTAGGCTCTCTGATTAATGGTATATCCTAAAATATAGGGGGTAATTATTCTTTGTTCCCCACTTCCATTATACATATATATATATATATATATATACTGCTTCCATTATGCATCTATACATGTATATACATATATAAACATGTACATATGCCCGTATATATACCCACACACATATGTATATTTATATTATAATATAAATAATATAGAACATATTTTATCAGATATATAATACATATTCACAAATTCCTGCTTTGGCTATATTACTTGGACATATCCTGATGGATATTCTAGAAAAATTGGCTTCATTAAAACAAATTATACATCTATGTACATACACACAAATATACACACACAACCTGCTGGTATATCCATTTTGAAAATTCTCAACTAGTGTAGGACTAAGTTAGGGAAAGGTAACTTTGGAGACTATTCACTACTTAATCCCAGAATCTTATCTGTCCCTTTGCTCCTTCAGATAATATTTTAGGCTCCATGTCTCTTGGAATTTTCCCTTGTTTCTTCCTCTAAGATACCTCTCCAAACTCTCTTTTAATGATTGCTTTCCACCAGCCTTCAAAAGGCAGTAGAGAATAGAATCCTGGGCAATCCTTACCCTTATACCTTAGTACAAGCATTCTGAAAATCCATCTTAACTAATTTGTTTGAGTATTAGGAGCCAAAGAACCAGAGAGTCAGACCCAGCAGAATGATTGTAAAAAGGCAGAAAAGAGAGTAGCTTTTCTACTGGAAAGCTACTCTGTGTTTTCTGACTTTTTACAATCACTCTACACAAAGGTAACATACCTGTCTGAATCAGATGAATCCCCTTAAATCTATGTTCAGGAGAGGAAAAGACTCTCTGGAATAAGGAAGATAAGAAGAAAAAAAACCATCCTGTCTAAGAGGAAAAAGGAATAACCCTGTGTAAGAGAGAAAGATATAGATAACAAAGATCAAAAGATAGGGAGAGAATGAAAGGAGGTGAAAAGAAAGGTGAAAGATAGCTGGATTAAGTAAGTGTTGCTGTCAAATATATATATATATATATATATATATATATATGATAAAAAACCAAATAGTTTATCAAAAATCATAAACCTGACTTAAATGTGCTAGGTAATAATAAATATTTATTGAATTGAGGGGCAGTTAGGTGGCACAGTAGATAGAGTACCGGCCCTGGAGTCAGGAGAACCTGAATTCAAATCTGACCTCAGACACTTAATAATTACCTAGCTGTGTGGCCTTGGGCAAACCACTTAACCCCATTTGCCTTGCCAAAAAAAAAAAAAAAACAACACCCTAAAAAAATGTATTGAATTGACTTGCCAGCAAAAAAAGGTTCTCCTGTCTCCTGAACTAAAAACACTATGTAAAAGGGAAAACTCAAAAGCCTCTTTTTAGGAAATAGTAGAATTCCTACTTCTCTAACTAATACTAGCAAAGACTAAATTCAATAAGCATTTGTTATTGTGTCAGGCACTGTGCTTGATGCTGGGGCATAAAAAAAGAGTACTTTATTCTCTTAAGAAGTTTACTTTCTAGTGAGGGGAAATGGGGGTGGGATAAGACTAAAAGAAATAGTAGAAAGACTAGTAGAAAGTAGAATAGACAGACAATAAAATAGATGGCGAGATGACATAGCTCATAGCTTTAACACTGACATCCCTCTTTGAACTCTTCTTATTATTAACATTTTCCCCGGGGAATATTCCCTCTGATTCATGATTTGATTGGCTGTTGGTAATATCTAAAGTACCCCCAAGGTCAAACTACACATGAATGAAGGAAAATATTTAAGCACTGACTATGTACCAGCATTGTGCCAGATACAGATGCAAAAATGGAGACAGAGTTAATTCTCAAGGAGCTTATTGGGAGGATCATCTTATTTAGGGGAGTGGTGGTCAGGGAAGGGAATTGTGATTTGGGATGTCAAAGATGGAACATCTTTCAGAGACATGATTGTGATGATTATGGTTCTCAAAGAAGGAGATTGGAGAAAGATGGTGAAAAAAGATGAGGAGAAAATTCTTTAGAGCAGAGTTAAATGAATCAGTCTCTTTTAGGCATAATTTCTGGGTGGTTCAGTTTGGACAATGAGGAAAAAGAACATACTTGAAAGTCAGACATTCTTAAACACACAAAAGCTGGCACTCTAAACTTGACTAATGTGTTAAATAAAAGGAACTATTCAATGTGATATCCCTTAGTAATTTTCTCTAAATTTCTTGAAACTCATGTCTGTTTTTAAATAAAGTATTTAGAAAACATACATTTCCTTGGTAGTAAATTGAACTCTTCCTTTTCTGCAGTTTAATTTAGCCAGGCAAATCTGTTCTAAAAAAGAGAGGATTTACAGCCATAGCTTTAGAAAGAAATTCCATTCTCCCTACAATAAAAGAAGCTCCAGGTAATTATCTTTACCTTTTGCTCCCTATCAAACAAAATAGTGCCAACTCATTTGAGAGCTATACAACAGAGGTATGAGGAGGCTTTGGGGAATTCCACTATTCCCCACTAGAAAGGATTCTATGTTTGCTCTCTTTCCCCTTTACATGGTATCAGTTTTAAATGCCAAACTTATAGCTCAGATATCCTTAACATCTGGGATCATGGATCGTACTGTAAGTATCTCATTATGAGATTCAATAGGGTAACTGCACAATAAAGCCTGTGCTGACTGCATAAGTGAAATAAAACTAGTAAAAGCAGCAGAATCACAGAATTGGGAAGGTCCTCATAGCAATCAAGTCTAACTCATTCTTTTTTTTTTTTTTTTTAGGTTTTTGCAAGGCAGATGGGGTTAAGTAACTTGACCAAGACCACACAGCTAGGTAATTATTAAGTGTCTGAGACCAGATTTGAACTCAGGTACTCCTGACTCCAGGGCCGGTGTTCTATCCACTGTACCACCTAGCCACCCCTCCCCCAATTCATTCTTGAAAAAAGATTTCTTTCTATGACATATACATTGAATCAATCAGTTCACAGCTAGGTGCCAGAGGATAGAGAGCATTAGCCCTGGAGTCAGGAAAACCTGAGTTCAGATCCAACCTCAGACATTTCATACTAACTAGCCCTGTGACCTTGGCAAGTCACTTAACCCTCATTGTCTCACATCCAGGGCCATCTCCTGTTGTTCTCATTCATGTCTGGTCATTGGTTCCACATGACTCTGGAGTAGAAAGTGAGGCTGGTGACTTAGCACAGCACTCCCTCACTTAAATCCAATCTATGAGCTTGTCATGGCATCACCTCCCTGATTTCATGGGCTTCTTTGGGAAGGACAATATCATCATTAACATCATTAAGCTCTTACTATGTGCCAGGCATAGTGAGGATATAAAATAGTCCCTGTTCTCAAGACAATTGTATTAGGGCAGATAGGCACAGTGGATAGAACACTGGCCCTGGAGTCAGGAGGACCTGAGTTCAAATCTGGCATCAGACATTTAATAATTGCCTAAGTGTGTGATCTTGGGCAATTCACTTAACCCATTGTCTTAAATTAAAAAAAAAATAAAATGAGTTTTTAAAAGACTGCACTATTTTTAAAAAAAAGTAATTTTCATTTTGTTTTCAGATCTGAATTTCTGCCCTTCCATCTTCCCTTCCACAAAACTGAGAAATTAAGAAAAACAAAATAGATTACAAAAATGTATATAGTTAGGTAAGACAAACTCCTCCATTAGACAAATCAAAAGAAAGAAAGAAAATATGCTTATATCTGCATTCTGAATTGATCAGCTCTATCTGGAGAAGGAAAATGTCCTCTATCTTGAGTCCTTGGCTTTGTTACTGATCACCATGCTAATCATAAAAGGAAAAACTCAAAGGGGTAGACAACATGTAAACAACTGCATGTTGCAAATATTTATAGAGTAAAATAGAAAAGGCACTATCATTGAGAGGGGTTGAGAATAGGTTCTTTGCAGAAAGTAGGATTTTAGTTGTGACTCAATGGAAGACAGAAGACCAAGGTAAGGAAAGAGTGGTTACCTGGCTTGGAGGACAGTTAGTGAAAATGCAGAGAGTAGGGAGATTGAATGACATGTTTGAGAAACAACAGCAGAATCAGTGGATCATAGAGTACAAGGAAGAGAGGAAAGTTTAAGAAGACTGGAAAGATAGGAATGGCTTTAAAGTCAAATGATTTGATATTTGATTCAGAGGTAAAAGAAATCCACTGAGGATTACTCGCAACTGCCTCACTTAAATTCAATTTATACATGAGTCAAAAGTCATTACTCTAGATGTCATTTTGGTTCTCTTTGAGCACAAAAAATGAAGAACAATAACAGTGATAGGAAAACACTATAGTGTACTGAATAGAGGTGTGTGTGTGTGTGTGTGTGTGTGTGTGTGTGTTAGAGAGACAGACAGAGACAGAGACAGAGACACACACACACACACAGAGAGAGAGAGAGAGAGAGAGAGAGAGAGAGAGAGAGAGAGAGAAATGGAGTAATGCTTTACACTTTGATAGAGGACTGGAAGATGGACTGCAGTGAGGAGAGATTTGAGGCAGGGAGATCAATCAGCAGGCTATTGAAACAGTTCAGACATGAGGGGATGAGGGTCAGCACTAGAGAGGTGACAGAGTCAGGAGAGAGATGGTTCAAAGACAGAATCAACAGGACTTTGCAAATGAGGAGCCAAGGACAATATGTAGGTTGGAAAGCTAAGTGACTGTGGAAGGATAGTGGTGCATTCAAAAGTAATGGGGACATTTAGAAGAGGCAAGGGTTTTGCAGGAAAGATAATGAGTTCCATTTTCAATGAACTTAGTTTACAGTATCTACAATATACCTAGTCAGAGATATTCAACAGACAGTTGGAGATGCTCAATTAGGTCAGGAGGGAGGTTAGGAGCTGGAAAAATCTAATTGAGAATCATCTGCATAAAACTGGTAGTTGAATCTGGGGTAGTTGATTAAATGACCAAGGACAGTACACAGGGAACAGTCAAGGTTCTGGATGGTATGGATGAGAACCTGCAAAGGAGACTGAGAAGGAGAATCAGATAGGTATGTGAGTGATATGAGATGAGGAAAGAAAAGTCTGCATTCAGACTTCATCAATTCTTTCTCTGGAACATATTTCATCATAAGTCTTTCAGAATTGTCTTAAATCATTGTATTGCTGAAAAAAATCTAAGTCATTCACTAGATATCTATAGTACACCTAGTTAGAGATATCCAATAGTTACTTGGAAATGCAAGGTAAGATCAGGAGAAAAGTTAGGGCTGGAGAAATATATCTGAGAATCCAAGAGAGTTGACCAGATGACCAAGGATAGAACACAAAGAACAGCCGAGGTTAGCAGGCATGTCCTGGATGAGAACCTGCAAAGTTCTCCTGATTTTACCCAATTCCCTTTGCCTTAGTTCATCTAAGTCTTTCCAGATTTATAACACAATAGTATTCCATCACAATCATATACCACAATTTGTGCACTCATTCCTCAATTGATGGACATCACCTCAATTTCTAGATCTTTGCCACTAAAAAAAGAGCTGTTATAAATATTTTTGTACTTATAGGTCTTTTTTCCTTTTTAATTTTTTTTTAAATCTCTTTGGCATACAGATTTAGTAATGACATTGCTGGATCAAAGGGAATGCACAGTTTGGGCATCATTCCAAATTATTCTCCAGGATTGGATCACAATCTCAATTTTCCCATATCCCACCCAATATTTGTCATTTTACTTTTCTGTCATATTAGACAATCTGATAGATGTGAAGTGGTACCTCGGAGTTATTTTAATTTGAATTTCTCTATTCAATAGTTATTTAGAACATATTTTGGCTATAGATAGTTTTGATTACTTCATCTGAAAACTGCCTATTCATATCCTTTAACTATCAATTGACAATGACTTGTATTCTTATAAGTTTGTCTCAGTACTCTAAATATCTGCTGTAAATCCCCCCCCCATTAAGTATTCTACTTTCCTTCTAACTTTGACTGCACTGGATTTGCTTGTGAAAAATATTTTTAATTTAATATAATCAAAACTAACCATTTTATCTCTTTGGTCATCAATTCTTCCTTTATCCATAGATTTGACAGATAAATTATTCCATACTCCCCTAATTTGCTTAAGGTATTTTTTACCCTTTATTTGTAAAGCAAGTACTCATTTTAACTTTATCCTGGTTTGAAATATGAGATGTTGGTCTTTAACTAGTTTCTGCAAAATTGCTTTCTAGTTTTTCCAACAATTTTTTATCAAAAAAATAAGTTCTTGTTCAAAAAGCCTGGATCTTTGGGTTTATCAAACACCAGAATACTGTTTTCATTTACCTCATCTGTTCTACTTATCTATCACTCTGTTTCTTAACTACTACAAGATTATTTTGATAATTACCGCTTTGTGATACAGTTTGAGATCTGGTACAGCTAAGCTGCTTTCCTTCACATTTCTTTTTCATTGATTCCCTTCCTATTCTTTTTTTTTTAAAGTTTTTTGCAAGGCAATGGGGTTAAGTGGCTTGCCCAAGGCCACACAGCTAGGTCATTGTTAAATGTCTGAGGCCGGACTTGAACCCAGGTACTCCTGACTCCAGGGCCCGTGCTCTATCCACTGCACCACGTAGCGGCCCCCTCCCCTCCTATTCTTTACTATTTGTTCTTCCAATTTAATTTTGTTACTATTAAGTTCCTTTAACCATGGAGCAGGAATTTCAGTGAGCACAATGGAGGTAGGAAGCGATGAGGGGTGAGTGAGAGGGATGAGAGTAAGGAATCCAGCAATGGGGGAGAGAAGAGAATATATTTGAGAGCTTGAGATTCAGAATCCCTGGAATAGGGGGAGTATAAGGGATCAGCCAGACTTCCCTTGAGAACTTCCAGTGAGGATGAATTCACAATTTCCAAAGCATTTACTTTTTTGGATACTTTTAATTGAAAGGAAACTTTCCTTTCCATAAAACACAAATTTGTTTCTGTATTCATTGCACCTCATTCTGTTCTCTTGGGCCAAGCAGTTTAAGTCTGAACTGTCTTGCCAAATCTTCCCCTTCTGAAGCTGGAATAGAGAACAGAAGCACTTTTCTGAACAATTCACGTACCAAATCTACTATCCAATTCATTTCTTTTTCTTTTTTGCTAAGTCTGAACCTCCCTCTGAGGTTGATAGGTTTTGAATTATGCAATTGCTAAATTAGAGAAAAGTTATCTATTCACTGAAGGAATTCACAGCTATGTGGGACAGGCTGACAGGACTCTAATTAGCAATTAACTCACATGGTAATCTAAGGTTTATGGTTCCAGGTCCCAAATGAGTTGGAACATCTTTCAAGTGCCTAGTATGGATCTCCAAATACCCTAAGTATTCATTAAATTCTTGAATATAAGTAAATCTTAAATTGTAGAAGACTAAAAAAATCATATTATCTATTTGTGAAGATGAGAAAAGTAGAAGATAACAATAGTTGGGGTGAGGGAGAAAAAGGACAGGGACACTAATGTACTATTGGTGACATAGTGAATTTATTTAGCTATTCTAGAAAATGATTTACAAATATACCCTCCAAGCCACACAACTATATACCTTTTAATCTTTTTTTTTAGGTTTTTTGCAAGGTAAATGGGGTTAAGTGGCTTGCCCAAGGCCACACAGCTAGGTAATTATTAAGTGTCTGAGACCAGGTTTGAACCCAAGTACTCCTGACTCCAAGGCCGGTGCTTTATCCACTACACCACCTAGCCACCCCTTTTAATCTAATAAAACCATTTTTAGACATGTATTCCAAAGAGGTTAAGGACAGAGAGAAAGGGCCTAAATATATAAGAATATATATGACAGCATTTTTGGTTGATCAAGAATGGGAAACAAAATAGATATTTATCAAAGGATGGATGACTAAACAAATTGTGAAAGATGAATGTGCTGAAATTTTACTAAGCCATCAAAAAAGATGCAGATAACAGGTTTAGACAGTTAGGAAAAGACTTGAATGAAATGATGCAAAGTTAAATAAATAGAACAAAAAGAATAATTTATGCAATGATAAATTATGCAATAATTTTGAGAGTTTTCAGCATCAGACTTACATTCTTAGATATGGGTAATGTATCTTTAGGTTTTGTTTGACCATATTATTTGTTACAATGCAGGAAAATTTGATGATTTTTGATGAGTTAAAAAATATTCAGCTGGTATTTACTTAGTGTTTTTAAGATTGGCAAGAAAAAGCCCTGTATGGTATTATTATCTTTATTTTACAGATGAGAAAACTGAGTTATAAATATTTTATTTATTTTGAGTTTTACAATTTTTCCCCTAATCTTACTTCCCTCCCCCACCCCCCCCATAGAAGGCAATTTGCCAGTCTTTATATTGTTTCCATGGTATACATTGCAGTTGAGAAAACTGAGTCATAATGTCTGAGGCTGGATTTGAACTTGTTTTCCTGACTCCAGACCTAGTCTTCTATCTACTTTACCATCTACTTGCCAAATGCTGAAATTTTGTCACTGACTTATTAAGTATACATGTATCCATATAACCATATACATATACATATAGTCATTCACACACATATATGTAGCAGCTATATGGCATAGTGGATACTCATCTTCCTGAGTTTTAATCTGGTCTCAGAGACTTACTAATTGTGTGACACTGGGTAAGTCACTTAACCCTATCTGTCTCCATTTCCTCATCTATAAAATGAGTTGGAAAAAGAATTAGCAAACCACTCCAGTATTTTTGCCAAGAAAATCCCAAATAGGTCACAGAGAGTTGGACATAATCGAAAACAATACTAACAAATGTGTGTATATATATATATATATATATATATATATATATATGTATGTATACATATAGATATATATATGTATATATATCTATATGTATGTATACATATATATAAAGCCATATGAGTTTATATTTTTAATCATACACATATCTACACACATACAAATAGCAACTGTTTCTGCTTTAGTCAGAAATCCTTGGGATTTTGATTTTTTTTTTTTGCACAAGAGGGCATTCTTTGCTTCATCTCTTTCTTATCTGCCTTAATCACAGAATGGGTATTGCCTCAGCCAAACTGAAACCTGATCAAACTTCATTTTAAAAAGATCATGATCTCCAATTGTATTCAGGGTCATCTTCAGTCATTCTGATCTATATCTTGCCACTGTACCCAGATGGATCCTGAGGAGAAAGTGAAGAGGGTAACTTTTCACATCCCTCGCTCACTTAAATCCAATTCACTTGCATGTCATGGCATCACCTCCCTGAAGTCACGGTCCTCTTTTAGAATGAAGAACAAGCAACAACAACATTTATATCAAAAGACTATATATAAATTGTTTCTCCATCATCTTCCCTGTTACGTGTACCTTAAAATGTTTGTGTTTGTTGATGATTAAGTTCATAATAAAAAAGAAAATTTTAAAAATATAGAATTGGACTTACGATGAAGCAATCTGATTTTTTGTATATTTTGTGTGTACCAACTAGTTCAAAACTCAGGCTATCCATCTGTTATCATTTACTTAAACCAGATGTCTGACTCACCACACTTTCTGGACTTTGAAAAGACATAGGAAAAAATGCTTGAGGCAACTCAGAGTCATTAATAAACCATGAACTTGGAGTCAGATGACCCCTGTCTGAGTCTTAGCTCCACAGAATGTTATTATTATTATTAGTTGGAAAACTACTTCTTGAATTAGTTAAAAATTAGTTACAAATTCTTTAAGCTTTAGTTTTCTCCTATGCACAAAGGTAGTCATAATACTGGGACCGTGTACCTTATAGAATTATTATTAGGAAAGTACCTTGTAGACTGTAAAGTGCTTGACAGTTTATGCATTGGCAAGTCTGAAATCTCATCACAGATGTACTTCACCAGCCCAAATCACAATCCACATTCCACAATTCTATACACATATTCTATTTAGAGGAGACACCCAACACATTTCAGGTCTTTCATTCTTTTAATATCTCATGGCTACCAAGATGTATGGGACTTAGGCTGTCCATATAAAATCTCTCAATCTATTGACCTACATGACCAGTCCATCATTTTTTCTATCATCCATGTTGTCTTTTAGGCCTCTTCCAATATCATTGTTAGAAACGTGCTATAAACATTTCTACCTATCATGGACATTTGGGTTAGAATTTTTATTTTTCTGAGATCATAGTATCTCAGGGCCAATATAGTCATCATCTACTGAAGATAAGATTCTCTAAACTTGGTTAGGCAAGTTCTCCTTGAACAGAAAAAAATAATCTTTTCTGGCTGTTCTAGAAACATTTCCAGCTTTTTAGAGCTTTTATCTCACTGACATAGCCTCTGAGACTCTTGGGTAAACTCCAAGTCATGATAAAGCATTAAGATAGAACTATGGGGGAAGACAAAAAGTATTAGGTGTAATAATGGATGAACAGAAAACCTGAGTATTAATGAAGATGAAAGGACTTCATTGGGAGGTTTTAATTGATATTAGCTTTTGGAAACATGCAACATAACAGTTCCTGAAATTCACAATCAATCCATAAACGTGGTAGATCAGTTCTTTTTCTAGGCTTCAGTGGATTTCCATAAGTAGCTGGCTAAGGAGCTTACTCTCAAGAGCCTACTGTCCATTTAAGAATGAGGTATTTATTTATTTCAGGGTTCTATACAATAATTGTTTCACTGAAGAAACAAGAAAAGTCTCTCAAGTAGTAAAAAAAAAAGAATGGGAATCAATAATTGTGACTTTGGACTCATGTAAACCCAGAGAACTAGGAAGTAAACCCAGAGAACTAGGAAGAAAATGAGTAAGAAAAAAATTAGAGAATTTGAATTTTGTAATTTTATTCCTTAGAAGAGCTCACTGAAGGGAATCTACTTTATGTTTTAATTCTACATATTTTGAAAAAATTCTTAAAGACACAAGTTCCCATCCCTAAAACTAAAGTCTAGGGCAAATAATGTCAGGCATAATAACTGTACATTCGTAAGACTTTCATTTTTTTTTAGGTTTTTGCAAGGCAAATGAGGTTAAGTGGCTTCCCCAAGGCCACACAGATAGGTAATTATTAAGTGTCTGAGACTGGATTTGAACCCAGGTACTCCTGACTCCAAGGCCGGTGCTTTATCCACTACGCCACCTAGCCACCCCCTGTAAGACTTTTTTTATATCAAAAGGGCATTAAAACCCAAGAAGATATGTGTTTGTTCCATCAATATTTCAAGAAAAGTAATAGTTCCAATGTTCTGAACTGAATGCTGTAGTTTCAGGGAGACTTCAGGGTCATGTTTTTCCCTGAAGAAATGTCTGTCTTAAATAATTAGTTGTATTCATACAGCATTATTTATCTTCATTCATAACATATTGTGAGGCTTCAAATCTTTTCCCTACATTTTACTTTGAAAGAAAATAATTATGATTGCCTGGTGCTTTGGACAAGATATGAAATATCACATTTAATTCATCATGTCATCTGCTTAGTGGCACAGTGGGTAGAGCACTGGACCTGAAGACATGAAGATCTGAGTTCAAATCCATGTTCAGATACTTACTGATTGTGGGACCCTTGGTGAGTCATTAAACTTCTATTTGTCTCAGTTTCCTCATCTATAAAGTAGGAATGATATTATCTACCTCCTAGATTTGTTGAGGGGATAAAATGAAATTAAACATGTAAAGTGCTTTGCAAATCTTAAAATACTATATAGAAGTTATTATTATTAATCTATTAATATTATTATTATTATTATTACTATAAGAAATTCTCCCTGATTTCTTATCACAGCTTAAGGTAGTACAGAGAGCACTGAATCTTAAGTATGAGGACCTGGGTTCAAATTTTCTTCTTGGCAATTACTACCAGTTCTACCAGTTTGGTCTTGAATAAGTTACTTATTCTCCCTGGGCCTCAGTTTCTTCAGCTATAAAATAAGAGAATTGGACTAAATGACTTCTTGAATAATATAGATGACAGTTGGTGCCCTTGTCCCTAATGTCCCTAATACCTGACTGTATATGGCATCTAACCCAGGATGGGGCAAGGGAAATTTTGGAAGAGTAGCTAGGTGGTAACAGTGGATAAGCCCACCAACCCTGGAGTCAGGAGGACCTGAGCTCAAATCCAGCCTCAGACACTTCACACTTACTAGGTGACCCTGGACAAGTCACTTAATACTGATTGCCTCACATCCAGGGCCATCTCCAGTCATCCTCATTCATGGCTGCTCACTGAACCCAGATGACTCCAGAGGAAAAAGTGAGATTTTTGACTTAGCATAGCATCCCCCCACTCAAATCCCATCCATGTGCTTGTCATGGCATCATCTCCCTGATACCATGTTCTTCTTCGAGAACAAAGGTCAAACATCATCAGCATCAATTCCTGGCTGTAAGATCATCCCTAGAACTCTATCTCTTGGGTGGTCATTAGACACAGAACTCCCCAGCTCCAATTGAATGTATTTGCTTCCTGCCAACATTTGATGGATCAGAACTACCCATGCTTGGTGAAGAAGTAGAAGAGACCTGTAAGAAAGCTGCCCTTTTCTAGCATCAGGCTCTTACCTTAATTTTGATTGCTGACAATATTCATTGCCTTGCTTTCTATTTCATCCTCAAAAAAAGTTCCTTGACTTCCTGGACCACAGAGACCTTGCTGGTTTTCCTCAACACAGTTTGAACTTATTGGTTCAAACTCACACCACTGCTAACACAGACTCATTGGTTTGTTTGGTTTTTTTTTTTTCTCCTCGTCTACTTTAGGCAAAACAATGTACTAAATGCAAGGAAAGAAACAAAAGCAAATAAGTATTGGCCTTCAAGTAACTTACAATCTAATTCTAATAGAATCAATAAGGCAGGTAGCATCACTGCTAAATATAAAATAATAGCTGACATTTACATAGTACTTTAAGGTCTTTAAATCATTTTACTCACAGATTTTCACAATTACCCTCCAGAGGAGAAAATGAAGATGGTGACTTAGAATAGTAGCCCCATACTCAAATCCAATTCACATGCATATTGTGGTTACTTCCCTGATGTCTTGGTCCTCTTTGAGAAAGAAGGGGAGATATTTCTAGTCTAATCATCACTATTTTATAGATGAGATAATTTAACTCATAGGGGTCAATCAATCAGTCTATTATCATAAAACTAAATATCATGGATGGGATTCAAACTCAGGTCCCTCCCTCCAGGTTCAATATTAGATGGCATTGTATTTAGAATATGGTAAGGTTGTAAGAGATATAAGTAAGAGGTAGGCAGCAAGGTGAATGTACAAACAATTCTTAGGAGAGGAAAATCATTTTGTCACTGGGTGGAAGATGGTGGTTACTATATAGTTGTTTTTTCTGTCAGGTCTGACTTTGTGACCCCATTAGGGATTTTCTTAGCAAATATATTGGAGTGGTTTTCCATTTCCTTCTCCAGTTCATTTTACAGATAAGAAACCTGATTTAGACAAGGTTTAATAAGTGATTTACCTGGCGTCACACAGCTAATAAATGTCTGAGGAAGAGGAGTCTTCTATTCTCCAGTCCTAGAGCTCTATCCACTCTATCCTAGCTGCTTTGGAAGATGGTTACAGAAATCGTACTGAAGGAAGTAATTTTGAGAAAGATCCTGAAATCTGGATAGAATTTCAGTGAAATTCAATTCAATAGAACTTCAGTGAGGGGAAGTTAAAGGCAAGAAACATCAGATGTGTGCAATGACTTGTGAGAAGTTTAATTTGTCTGGAGCACAAGATTCAATAAGGAGAACAGTATGACCAGGCTGGGGAAAACCCTGAATTTCTAGCTAAGAAGTATGGGCATAACCATCAAAGAAATGGAAAACCATTGAGAGTTTGCAAGCAGACAAGTTTATTAAAAAATTAATAATTATTATCAACAGTCTTGCAAATCAGAAACTATTGATAAGGTATTAGTGTGAAAAAGGGATTGAAGAGGTAAAGATAGATGAGAAAGATGTTTTAAAAATATTGTGAAGTGGCAATAGGAATCTGACCTAAGATGATGGATTTGGGAATGTGAAAGTGAGGACATATAAGAGATAATGCATAGTTAAAATTGATTGGTAACTGATTAGAAATAGAGATTGAGATAGGGAAGAGTCAAAGATGATTACAAAGTCAGAGTAACTGGGAGAATGGTGTTGACATAAAACGAAACAGAGAGGGGCAGCCAGGAGATACAGTATTTGGAGAACTGGTCCTAGATTCAGGAGAATTTGCAGTTCAAGCTTGACTACTAACTATATGACACTAGGCACTTAATCCCAATTGCCTCTAGAAAAAAGAAATCAAGAAATTTTAGGAAAAAAGTGATGAGTTCAGTTTTAAGGTCATGTTATGCTAGATGTGGTAGTGGAATATTTAGGTCCTGATGTTGCTTCTGTGGTTAAAATTATCTAAAAATTAGAAGATCATTCAAGGTTGAAGATAAAGATTTGTGGGTTACCTGCAAAAAAGGTAATAATTCATGTCATGAGAATGAATGAGATAATGGAATGAAATTGGAGAGAAGAAAAATTGAGGACAAAGCCCTAAGAAACAGACTTATAGGGCAAAAATAGGAAAACAAACTATTAAAGAAAATAAGAAGATTAGTCAGGAAAGCATAAGGTGAATGAGAAGAAAGTATCTAGATAGAAGAATAGACAACAGTGTTGCATAATGATCATGGAAGGGAAGGACTGAGAGGAAGTAAAGGACATTGGATAGTGAGCTATTTCTGTAGAATAATAGAGACAAAAGTCAAATTGGAGAAAGTTGAAGGGTGAGTAGTTGGTTTGAAAGCACATAAAGATTTTCTTCTAACTTTTATGTCATCAGACCTAGTCTGATATACATCAGACTCTCTAAGGTTTTCCTGACCCTCCTGAAGTCTCCTGGCTTCTGGAACTTTGATTCATTTCTAACCTTTAACAGGGCAACTTCAACAGGATTTGAATTTACTAGGTCTCTTACGACTTTAGTCTTCCATCTGTGTATTAGGAACTTACTGTAATCTTCATCCTTAATGGTACTAAATGGTGATGGTGCAACCTTTGATATGAGTGAAGGTCAAAAATATCACATAATCATAGAATCATAGATAACTAACTTAATGGCATTATGGAGCCACACAAGGACAGTCATGAACTTCCATGAAAAGGTATTATTGCATATGATGATAAATCATTTTGTTTGCACTGTGGAGGATAGCCTGAATTAAATAGAGAGAGATGAGGCAGATTAATTAGGAAGCTATTTTAATTATCTAAATGAGAGAAATGTTGTACAAGTAGAAATAGCAAAGTCCTAAGTGAGGGCCATCTCTGATTCCCCCCATCCATAGACGCCTCCACAGTGTACTGTGGTTGTGATACTATTCCTACAGATTGAAGACTGATCAGACATGGGCAGGTAGAACACTCACCTTTCTAAAACATTAGCTGTGACTGTGGAATTCACTCAAGCTGTCTAAGATGTGGCTGAAAATGGTTCCATTTTATTCTACCCAGATATTTTACCCAGAACATTGCATTTTGCATGACTACCATTCATCTCCACAGGAGCTGTCAAACATGTTCAATCAGCCTAAGTAAGTACATTTCACCCTTACACATTAAACATGAACTCAAGACAATTTGCAGAATTGAAAAGCAGAATGGGAGCAACAGGAACAAATATAAATAAATGCTTGAACTACAATTTTGATCAAACCTCTAGAAGTTTTACTATTCACCTATCAACCTTTTTATATTTCTCTATTCTGTCTCAATGGCAAGGGAAGTGATTTTATGCATGATGAGTTTCCTCACACTTTGAACCTCTGTATCAACAAATTATAGGGCATCACTACTAAACTACCAGTTTCCTCTAAGAATGATTTGGTTACTTTTATCTGAAGCTCCTTTCTCCATTTCCCCTCCACTGCTTTAATCCACATTAAGGCTATTATCATTTATCCTGGGGCAACTAATATTCTTAAGTAGAATCTCAGACCAAGGCTATAGCTTATACATTTTTTTTGCCATCTAAAGAAAATGGGAAAAAAAGAATCATTCAAAATTTTGGTGTCATGGAGACTAAACATTTGGATGATTGACTGAATTTTACTTTTCATCTAGATACTTTTGAGATTCATGTGGTATAGTTTTTTTAGCCAACCAAATGAAACCAACTTTAAAGTAATGCAGGTGTTATTTATAGCAGCTCTTTTTGGGATGGCTAAGAATTGGAAATCGAAGGGATGCCCATCAATAAAGGAATGGCTGAACAAGTTGTGGTGTATGATTGTGATGGAATATTATTGTGCTATAAGAAATGACAAGCAGCATGATTTCATAAAAATCTGGAAAGACTTACATGAACTGATACAAAATAAAGATAATAGAATCAAGAGAACTCTGTACACAATAATAGCAATATTGTATTATGAAAAACTTTGAATGATTTAGCTAGTCTCAGTAATCTAACATTTTTTTAGCAAAATAACATTTCAAGACAATCCCAAAGGAACAAGATTGAAACATACCATCCACTTCCAGAGAAAGAACCAATGGTTTTTGAATACAGACTGAAGCATTCTATCTTTCTTTCTTTCTTTCTTTCTTTCTTTCTTTCTTTCTTTCTTTCTTCTTTCTTTCTTTCATTTACAGCATTAGCTGTGACTGTGGAATTCACTCAAGCTGTCTAAGATGTGTATAAGTCTTCTTGTACCTAATGACTAATATGGAAATGTTTTCATAATTGCACATGTATAACCTAGATCTGCTTGCTTACCATCCCAGAGAGGAGAAAGGAGAGACAGGGATAGAATTTGGAACTCAAAACCTAAAAAAAGTTATTAAAGTTAATATGTAATTGGGGAAAAATAAAATGTTATTTTTTAAAAAGTAACACAGATGTATCCACTGTCTTTGGCAGAAAATAACTCAGATATAACTCAAAAACTATTTTTATAGCTGCGCCAATTAGGTCAAAAGGTAAGCAGAAAAATCCATCTTTTTCCTTCATAGCAAAAGAAAATACCAACTATATCACTTTTTAAAATGAAGAAATAAATAAAGCCCAGGTGCAGAATGATGTATTCCTTGGATTGTAGAAAAACTGAGGGAAGATACACAGACCCATTAAATTTATGACCCAAGATTCTAAAAGAGGAATGGCTCACTAGGGATAGTAGATAGCTCTCAGTAACCAAGTCCTGAGAACATATTTGGGATTAATGATACAATAATAATAAATTTTCCTTCAATCTCAAAGAAGACTATAACATCAAGTAAATGACATGCATTTAGAAACAGGACAACTGGTGATGGACTGAATACAATGGGAGACCCCGGTCTTTTAAATGTAGGTCTTTCTCAAGTTATTGAGATACATTGGCTCTGTGATATTGTCAGGTTCAGGGGATTTTGACTTAATGACATACAGTCAAAATTCCACATCTGATGGTTACACCTCTCTAGTTCCTCAACCAGGTTGATACATCCAATGCATGGAAGGATGGTTCCACTAATACCAGATGACAAATCTTCATCAACAGGGTAAAACTAACCTAACCTGTCCCCTGAGGGTCTATTCTATTCAGCTTTGCCAATGCACTCCCCCCAGAACCCAAAGACTTTGGTTTCCAGAAAGCTGCCCAGCAGGCCATGGAAATGGCACCCATTGGATTACTAGTTGATGGTATCATTTATTGTCAGAACTATGAAGGTATCTGATTGTCTTTGAACCTTCAATTTTCATTCTTGATTAATGAAAACAATCTTGGCAAATGCTTTCCACTCTAGTTAACCTTGTGCAGGTACAATAATTTTACCTCTAGTGGAACAATACAGTTTCCATCATTCCTCTTAATCATGGTTCTACTTCCCAAAACCAGCAAAATAGAACCAGGGTCCCATTCCATTATTTCTAGACTTGGACCTGCTTTGAATACAAAGTAAACACTTCAGACCTCATGGGCATTAGAACCCCTCCATCCCTTCCCCCATTGCAGACCACCAGCTCAATCCCAAAATCCAACTATGAGTTTTTTAACTTCAGCAATTAAAATATACTGTTGAAGCTGGAATTACCAAGACTTGCTTTCCACTGGATTTGTGTTAAAGGATTTAAAGTGTACTCATTCCAAATACAGGGCCAATTATTTTTCCTCACTACTATCCCAGGTTGGGAGTGAGTAATTTGTGTTCCCGCTGCCTTCCTTGGATGTGGCAGTCATTTCTCAGGCTCCCTCTCCAGAATTGGAGGTTTCTTGGGATTGTTTCTAATGAAAAGATAGAAGTTGGGAAGGGTTTTAAAGAACTTTATGTGGTAGCACAAGGAACTCTCTGCTGAACTTATATTTTAAAATGGCAATGTCAGAGGATGGAAGTTTATATAAGTACCTGAGAAAACAAACAAAAGAGTGTACTTTTCAGGAACACTAAAGATCAGAATGGAATGAAATTTTAGGTAAGGTGAACTGAAATTTTAGGTAAGGAAAATTGAAATTTTAGGTAACGTGAACTGAAATTTACCTAAAAATGGTAAGGACAACAAAAGATGTATAGATATAGATCTCTAGATACACATACACATATAAATTTGAATATAACAAAAAAGAGATACAAAGAATGACTAGTTTTATCAGGCCTAGGGTAGCTAAGAGCATTAATAATGAGCAACAGAAAAGCAGACTGGTTCATATTTTAATTGTTAATCGCTTTATTTTTTTCTACCTGGAATGGTCTTTAGACTGGGTAGATTAAAAAAAAGGATTAAGAAGGAATTAAATGCCTGAAAAGTGAGAAGATAGTAGGAGATAGTGGGAGTTAGAATAAAACTTGATAGAAAGTGTGAAGATGATTCCTGAATTGCTTTCAATGAACTTTAATATTAAATAATATTTCAACTAGTGTCTTTAAACCATTAATTATTTAATTAATTTAAATTAAATAAATATACTATTGAAATCATAGAGAACAGAAGTGTCATGGAGTTAAAGATGATCAAATGTTCAAATTTTTGAACAGGAAAAGAAGATGAATCCTTTAAGATGTAAGCATTATTTCTTGGTCAAATTCTCAGATTATTAAAGGGATAGTTTGTGAGAAGTTAGAAAGAGAAACAGTGGTTACTACAAGTTGATATGATTTTGTCAACAACAAAATTTGCTTATTTGTAAGAATTAGTAGACTTGTTGATCAAAGAATTACCATGGATAGTGTATTTCATCAAGTTCTTTAACAATATTTTCATCTTGCCTTTATGGACAAGATGAAGAAAAGTAGACTAAAAAATAGGATATTTTTGGGATTTGAAATGGGTTGAATGATCAGATGCAAAGATTATTGATTAATGGATTATGGTCAGACTTAAGAGACATATAGTAATATGATGTCCAAGGTAAAAAAAAAAGTTTCCCTTGATGAGTTCAAAAGTGTTCTACTTCGGCAACTGAAAGATGTGGCAAATATGACTGCTAAGTCACTGTCAGTAAATTTCTTAAATTCTGTCATTTAAATGCAAAATGAAGTGAGTAGAACCAGGAGAAAAAAATTTATAGTTTAAGAGAAGTATTGTAAAAATGATCAGTTTTGAAAGACTCAATTATTCTGATGAATGCAATAATCAACTGCAATGTTAAAGGACCCAGGATGAAAAATGCTACCCACAGAGAAGTGATGGACTAATATGCAGAATAAGATATCATTTTTGGACACCGTCAATATGATCATTTCTTTCATTTGTCTGTATATATTTGTTCTAAAGGTTTTCTTTTTTTTAAGCAAGGGGAAGAAGAAAGGGAGAAAATAAATATTCATCAATTGAAAAAATAAATATAATTTTAATAAGAAAGGTTATAGGGAATGGGAAAATTACAATAGGATTGGGAGCCAAATTTTATCATAATTCTCGAAGAGAGGATCTGCATAGTCTATTAGCTCTATGCCAGTGAGATAAAGTTAGCATTACTTCATTAAGAATAGGTCATGCCAGACTAATCTTACTTCATTTTTTTTTCAGGATTACTGAACTGGCAGATCAAGGAAATGACATAGATATAGTTTATCAAGATTTTAACAAGTTTTTGACAGAGTCTCTGGTGCTATACATGGGACAAGTTGGAAAGATTTCAGCTAGATAATAGTATAATTAATTGGTCAGAACTGATAGCATGGTGAGGCTCATTCATGAGTTATATCCTGTTATAATAACTGGCTCATTTTAAGCCTAGAAGTAATAATAATAATGGTTCATAATGTCAGTATAGTTCCTTTTTCTAATGCTTTAGGGAAATCATTCAAACAAAAAGTTAGGTGTACAATCACAGTCACTCTAAAGCTCCAGTTAGGATCATTCCTAACATTTAGGCAGAGGCTGGGCTCTCTGCCTAAATTTGTATTTATATTTATCTCTAGCTAATCCATGCCCTCTTTGTGTTTAAAGCAAATTTTCAGCTAACTAGAAAAATCTGAGTAAAGAAATAGGGCAGTATGTTATAGCATCAGCTAAAGGACAGGTATCAGATATGGGAGGTTATTAAATGTTGGGATAATGTAGTCAGATGTACTTTAGGACGATCAGTTTGGTAGCTAAAAGAAAGATAAACTAGATGGGTAGAGATTTGATCCTGAGAGAACAATAAACGAGAGAATCGTCACATCCAATATATAAAATCTTCTGACTTTTAAAGTCCTCCATAATATAGACCCTTGTTACGATTCAGTCTTCTTTGTCTTTACTCCCCTCCAAGGACTCTAGAACTAGTGATACTAGAATCCTCACTGTTTCTCAAAAATGGCACTTTATCTTCTGTCTCTGAATTTTCATCAGTTGTTTCCCCAAGGCTGGAATACTCTTCTTCTCCATCTCTTGGTTTCTCTGGTTTCCTTCAAATTCCAGCTAAAATTCCATTTTCTTTATGAAACTTCTCCTGATCCCTTTTGTGCAAGTGTCTTCCTTTCGTGACTATTTATAATTTATCCTGTATCTTGTAGGTATATTTTCTCCCACATTATACCGTGCGAACTCCTTGAGAGCAAGAACTGTCATTTTCCCTTTCTTTGAATCTCCAGAAGTTAAAATAGTGGCTGGCACATAGAGGGCATTTACTTTTACTTGATTTGAATATTTTCAGACAGACATAAATATTAAATGTCTGGATTGAGACTGGACCAGATTTCCTATGAGATCTCTTCCAACTCTGAGAGTCTGTATCCATTTCTTTGTGTGTTGTGTTGTGACAAAAAGCTAAGAACCCTAAACGTTTATTGTGATTCTGTTCACTCTACCTTGTGTTGCATGGTACTAGACAGAGCCCCCAAAGAATAGAATGGGCCAATTTTAAATAAGCCAACTTCAATCATCTGGGATGGGTGCCCAAGGCAAGAAGTTAGAGGATCTTCCCAGAGTCACAGCAAATAGATGTGAATCAGGCTCTCAGAACTCCAAGTCCAATTTACTATTGACTGTGTCATGCTACCAAAATAAATGTTATTTGTATTGATATCCTTTCCTACAGTTTTCTAAGGGACAAGCTTCATCAAGCTCAAACAAATATATGACCCATAAGCTCTCAGTGGTTCCCTTTTATTGTTAGATCAATGGTTCTATAAATTACTGAGAAAGTAAGTATCTTAGAGGAGAGTGCTCCAATTCCCTGGAAATGGTGCTGAAGAATAGATAATGCAATATAAAAAAATCAACCCATCAAAATGGAAACTGCTTTGGGGCACTTGGATCCTCATTTACAGAAACTTCTTAACAGCTTTTAAAGCATATTTCTGGCAGTAAGCCAACTTATAATGATATTTTTGTCCTCTAGTTAGTTATGGGATACATTCATTGCTTATTTGCTTCTTGGCACATTTACAAGATGAATTTTCTGTTTACTAAGGATTCTTTCTTTTGTTTACAACTTTTGATCTGTAAATCACAATATAAGAAATATAAATCCAATAAGCAGGCACATTTCACCCACCTCACACAGAGTTCCAAAATTCTAAAAACCTCATTAGTCAAGTTATTCATCCCTCATTTAGAAGACTTCTAGCTGGTGGAAAAAGCAAGCAAGCACCAGATGTTGACCCCTGAAAAAGGTTAGCCTGAAAAAGTTTGAATTTGGTACAGGTTCAATCACTGCTTTCAATAGTCATTCTGGGGGCCAAAGAGGAGACTGAAAAGTGATGTCATAGTGTTGCATTACATCCACTGGTGTTCCAGAATGACTCACACCTGGAGTTGTGAAAGAGTCCATTGTCAATGTTCTCCTGGGTGGGTGGGGGGGGAGCTGGCTCCCGGCTCAGTCTAGCAGAGTACAACACCATCCAGTCAGCTGTGATTAGCAGAGAAACACAAAGGAATGCCATTGGGTAGAAAGTAAGTAAAAAAAAAAACTGACTCATTTGGATCAGTGATAGGTGGAATGATAGTTTGAGGGGGAGAGTTTGTAAAGTCAGGGGGTTGGACTGGATGACCTCCAACATCAACTCCAATTCCAGATCTATGATTGTGAGTGATTTCATCCCCATAGAGAGTGCTGCCACCAAAGCCAATTAATCATTAATTTGTGATTTCTAGTTATAGAAAGGTGCCAGTAGCACTGAGAGATTGAATGACTTACTCAGGTCACACAACCAGTATTTATCATAAGAAAGACTTGAACCCTAGTTTTCTTCCTTATTCCAAAATCAATTCTCTGTCAACTATATTTTTTGGGAAAATATACTGAAGCTTATTCAAGTGTCCTGAGAAAAGAATTTTTTTAAAATCTGTGTTTTAGTATCATCCTCTCTTCCTCTATCCATGACAAATCAGCTTAGCAGAAGTGATCTGGCTACTTAACAATAACCCCATTCCCCCTTTCACATTTACTGTGATTTGAAAAAGTGAATGATTAAGAAGAAACAATTCTAATCAATACGATAGATCAGATACAATTGAAAACTTAGAATATTAAATAAGAGAAAAATCATGATCAACAACAAAGTATTTCAATAATGTGCTAACCTTTATTTAATTTTCCTCATAACCATCCTAAGTGATACAATTGAATATATAATATCTCTATATGCTTTTGTCTATAATATAAATGCTAAATGCATCAAATCCAATATGGATCTTTGGGAAAGTCCATGGGATAATTCCTTCCAAGTTGACATCCAACTATTAAAGGTAATTCTTTGGACTTGACCTATTCAACCAGTTCCACCTTCATCTTATGGTATTATTGTCTGTTCCACTCTGTATTAACTTTCCAAATAATATGAGAGAAATTTACTAAAATTCAGATAAACTATATCTGCAACAGTCCCCTGTTCTACCAATGTAATAAAGTTAACCTTTCATGACCTGTTCTATATGAAACCATGCCATCTCTTTAATATCATCATTTCTTTTTCAAAATGTACACTACCCTTTAATAGTATGCTTTTTTAACAGAAATTCAAGTAAAATTCTCTGACTTATCATTTACATTTTGTCCTCTTCCATTAAAAAAAAGATAAAGGCCATTTTTCCCAATTTCAATCCTATGTTAGGTTTCTAATTCTCTGAGATTGAGAAGAGTGGCTCAACAATCACTTTTGTTAGCTCCTTTTTTATTCTAGTACGTAATTCTTTGTAGCCTAGTGACTTGAAAGTGTCCTCTTACCAAATTCTTTTACCCCAAAGTAGCAATTTTTCCTTTTTTTTTTCAAGTCCAAAGATCATTCACCATGGCACAGAGATCATAAATAGTATAATAGCTGAGCAATTCTCTACCATCAGTGATCAAACTGTCCCATTTGTTCTTTGCTCTTTTCCAAGATAGGTTAAAACAATGTTTTTTTTTTGTTTTTGTTTTCCTTAGATATCCTTTTAAATCTAATTTTGAATTTTATTACATCTGGAATAATACTTAAAAGAAAGTCATTCATTTTCATTTTTCTCTATTACTTGCCTTCATTGATGCCTGGGCTCATAGAGTTACATCTGGAAAGCATATTAGAGATGTAGAGATATGTAGTTTCATTTACCTCATTTTACTAATGAAGAAAATGAGTTGCAGAAGGGGGAGGGAAATAAATAGTAAGACTGAGTTTTGATCACAGGTCTTTTAATTGTATGGCACAATAGATAGATCACTGAACCCACTGAGTTACTAAGACCTGAGTTCAAATCTAGTCTTAGACACTTATTACTTGTGTGGCCAGGGGCAAGTTACTTAACCTCTGGCTGCCTCAGGATAATAATACCACCTACCTTGCAAAGTTATAAGGATCAAATGAGATTTTTGTAATGCATTTAGCACAGTGACTACCAAATAAATGCTTATTCCTGTTCCCAAAATTAATTGATTTCCTTGTTTCTTGCCCCCTCCCCTTATTATACCAAGCTACTTTTTTTCATCCATCTCCCTTGACAAGTTTTTAAACCAAAGTTGATAAGAGAGGTCTTAGTTTTTCTTTTTCTTTGTTTTCCTCAGTCTACATCTTTTCCAAGGTTCCCATCTTCTCCATATATGAAACATCATTGTTAGGAGAAATCAGATCTAATATTCTAGATTGGCTTTTTGGTTGATTCCCCTTAAGGTAAGTCAGGAAATTCTTAGTTGCTTTGATTGGAGCAGGAAGAAAGTAACACTAGATAACTATATAATCCAAGTCTCCCCAATCCTACTAATCATATCTCCAAGTCAGTCTTTTGAACTATTTTCCCAATCTACTCATTTCTTCCTTCTGCAGAGGTTGTCTGGGTCATATTCCGTTGACCATAGCAGTCCTTTGTCCATTGATCTCTACCTAAAGGCCTTCCACCATTTTTCTCTCCTCAGAGGATGACTTACTCAAACGAGTATATTTGAATACTATGTTTGTCCTTTCCTGCCTGCCCCCCCGCCATTTATTTCTCATTTCTTTTGAATACGGCATTTCCTTCCATTCCATAGTCATGGTTCTCATGCTCCCAAATACAATACATAAGGTTATGTTTACTTCCTATATTGACAACTTTAATTCATTGTGCTTGTTATTCATGTATTGTATAGTTCTGTTTACTTAATTAAGCCCATAGATATTTGTTACTTAATCTTTTCTTGGATTTTTATCTACTGTAAACTTTCTCCATACATCTAGTGCTACTCTTCAAACATAGTAGCTGCACTATGATATTGGGTTTTGTGAAGATTATATATATACATTTATGTGGATATAGATATATATGTAACATATTTATATGATACACAAATACAGAAAACACACATGATGCACATGTCTACACATTGACATTATATGTACACATATAGGTATTCATTTCATTTGTATGTGTATGTGTACATGCATGTGTATATTGTGTAAAAAATATGCATACATATTTAAATACTGAATTACTCCTAGACTAAGCAGAGGACTTCCCAAGTTAGGCATTAGACTGACATTTTTATAAAATTAAATGATTTATATATTTACACATAAATATAACCTATCCACTCATGTTTAGCATTTATTTATAACTAAAATAATTTATTTCAACATAAAAATCATTATAGCTTTGAGTCCCTCTAAGTCCTTAGTGGAATACTTTGTTCATTCTCATTTGCTTTTCCTCTTGAAGCTGTGTACTCTATCTTCCTACTTCTCCTTTTGTTGTTTTTCATTCTCATAAAACTTTTTTTGCTTTTGTTGTGTTAAAAAAATCTTCATAATTGTTGGTCTTAATTACTTTAAAATATGAGATTAAATTGATGTAATATAATTTAATTATTACCTTATTATTAGTGACTTTCCACAATACTATACTGGTTTCTGAGATTCTAAAAGTTACAAGTTGAATTTGCTTTTTTAAAAATGAAAACCAAATGTGAAATAAGGATTTGCTTTAATGATCAAGCTGCTGATGGCCCTCTTTTTCTAAAAGTTATTGATACCACCCTATTTTTCTCTGAATGGCATGTCCACTGAGTATGAGGCTATATATATACATATATATATGTATATATATACATATATACATATATATATACGAACTGAGGAAATGAGCAGCACAATTACAAAACCCTATTTAATTTATTACATATTATATATTAAAAATGAGATATGCAAAGTATAGTGGATATGAAGCAAATTTGAAGTCCAGAAGACCTGGTCTCCTGACTTTGCCACATACTGGCTACAAGGCTTGGATAACTCTCTAAGATTTAGGTTGCAGGGATGGGATTGACTTCCAAGAGAAAGGAATTTCCTTACCTTATACCACTGAAGTCAAAGTATAGTATCTCCTTTATGACATTTCATATCATAGATATTATGCAAACTTTCCTTTCAAAATTCCTGCATTATTTTTACCACAACAAATTAGAAGGCAAATTATCACCATCATTCACAGTTTGATTTCTGAAAATCTATTTACAATTTTTCAAAAAGATGTCTATTGCAGCCTATTGCAATTCTTACTGCATAAGGCAAGGTATAGGGCTCTTGCTTATGATGTCAATCAGTTAAATAGTTTTGTAAGAGGGTCTAATATAGAATACAAGGATAGTTTAGGTCAGTGGTCTCCAAGATGAGGAGTACGAAAAAAAAATTAGGATAGAGGATAGCATTTGCAGGTCTTCAACCCAACTTGTACTAAGCTCCTTCCCCTTGTCTGTTCTCAATGTAGAAATTGCTAAAGAGTCAGTCTTTTATTCTTTTCCCCAATCAGGTAGGCAAATAGGTAATAATTACCAATCTGTCCCTCCATCTCTTCCCTTCCTTTCCCCACTATTACTGTTCATAATTCAATCCTCCTTCTGCCTTTGCTTAGGCAAAAATACTTTTGTACTTCCAACAAATGTTGTGTCCAGTTTTCTTGTCAAAGATACTGCATTAGTTGACTATTTCCTTCACCAGCCCATTTTACAGATAAGTAAACTGAGGGAAGCAGGGTTAAGTGATTGCCTGGGGTCACACATAGCTGGTAAGTGTATGAGTTCAGATTTGAACTTAGTGAGATGAATCTTCCTGATTTCAGGTCCTCTATGTACAGCATACCGGTTGCCTTTTTTTTTTTTTTAGGTTTTTGCAAGGCAAACAGGGTTAAGTGGCTTGCCCAAGGCCACACAGCTAGGTAATTACTAAGTGTCTGAGACCAGATTTGAACCCAGGTACTCCTGACTCCAGGGCCCGTGCTTTATCCACTACGCCAACCTAGCCCCCCCCCCCCAATAGTTGACTTTCAATAAAAAAACCAAAACATTTTTTTTAGATTTTTTTTTTTTGCAAGGCAATGGGGTTAAGTGGCTTGCTCAAGGCCACACAGCTAGGTACTTATTAAGTGTCTGAGACCAGATTTGAACCCAGTTACTCCTGACTTCAGCACCAGTGCTTTATCCACTGTGCCACCTAGCTGCCCCTAAACCAAAACATTTTCAATGATATTTAGTTTATCTTTATCTCATCCTTTAATTTTTTTCTATATGTCATTTTTGTTTTAAAATAGAAAGAAAAATTTATTATATCATATGTCAGATATTGTGCTGAATATATAAATTGAAGCAAACACGATAAACCCTACACTCAAGGAGCTTACATTAAAACAGGAGAAGATAACAAAGCAAGAGGAAATAAAAAGTGGGGCAGAAAAATCCATAGAGGAAGGAATGAAGAAAGTATAGTTGAGGATGGCCATAAAATGTCAGTCTGGCAAGGAATTTATCAATTGGCAGATGAGTCTCAAGTTAGAGAATTCTCTTGGGTGGGAAGGAAGGCACCACTGAGGGCGGTGCACATTGGAGTCAATCAAGTACAGTATAAGAAATTTAAGATGAACGTGTATAGTGGGGATTGAGGCTTAAAAAGTTTTTACTGATACAAATATACAAACAAGAAACTACTGGTTTAAGTACTAAGGGCAACCTGGGTTATTAGAAATAGGCAAAAGTAAGAACTGGACACTTTGAACTCATTTCTAGAGAAGGCACCTTCATGTTTTGCACTAATTCTTCTGGCATGATAAGATGTTCATCAAAGGATAGAAAGCTTCTTCACCTGTGATGAACTGGGGGCTTTGATCAGAATGATAAGTTTCTGGAGTTGACCTTCCAGTTGGGAGTGACTTATAATGTAGTGATGGAACAGGAACAGAGAGTTGAGGAGGTGTTTCCTAACAGTCCATCTGTCTAAGAGCCCATTATGTATAGCCCTAGCAGAATTCATTGTGGAATTTTATCCACATTGCGTTCCCCAAAGGAAACTCCACATTATTTCAAAATACTCCATATACATGTATGTTTTAAAACTTATACTTCTAGCCAGTATTAGATGATTTGACCCATATCATTTGTCTAAAGAAAGCTTTGGAAGTCATTAAACAACAAAGCAAGCATTCAGTTTAGCCACATCTGTTTTCTCCTCCCACTAACCAGTATCCTCTTTGCAGATCAAGAAAGTGTTTACAGCTGAAGAAAGACAAAAAAGACAAAAATAACCTACTCAGAGTGACTCCAATCAGTTCATGGACAGAGCTAGGGTTAGAAATGAAGGTTCTACTACATCTATCTCTTCAATGATGCCTTGTAAACTTTAAAATAATCAATTCAGAAGTGAGTGTTGAGGATAGGAACACTTCCATTCAACAATGAATATGAAAATAAAGACTAGAAAAAAAGGACACTTAGATACAGCCTGGAAAAATGATTAAACTGAAAATGTTGTAATCAGAAATAAATACCATTTCCAATACATACTAGCTTGTTTGGCCCTGAACAAATCTCTTGCCTTCTACTAGACCCCTAAAGCATGAAGGTTAAAAATAGCACCAATTCCATAGGGTGGAGAAATAAATAAAAATATTTTGCCAACCTGTAGCACTATGCAAATGAAATCATTTTACAGATTTTTTGAACAAGGGTCAAACATTATTAAGTTTCTACTAGGAATAACTTAAGAAGCCACAAAAATAATGAAAATAGGTTATGTGCCTTCAAAGACCTTCTAATCTAGTTGGAGAAATTCTGACATTATGAAATGTCAGAGCAGCTCCACAGTGACATCTTCCTTCAGAATGTTTATTAATAATAGTTCACATTTCATTTTCTACAGTTGACAGCATTTTAGGCAGGTAGCACAAGCATCATTTATTTTACAGCAAGAATATTAGAATTTTTATGTAGCTTCTTAAGATTTGTAAAACACTTTACATATATCATCTTAAATGACCCTCACAATGACTCTGGGAGATCAGTGCTCTTATTATCATGCTTAATTTACAAATAAGGAAACTGAGTCAGAGAGTGGATAAGTAATTTGCCTAGGATCACACAGCTAATAAATATCTGAGATAGGACTCAAACTCAGGTCTTGAGGATGTAAGTCCTTTGCTCTGCCTCATTTGTATGTCATGGCATCATCTCCCTGGTGCCATAGTCTTCTTTGAGAATGAATAACAACAAAAACCTTTGCTCTACCTACTGTGCCACTTTAACTATGAGAGGAAGAAACTTAAAAATCAACAAATTTCACTTTCTAATGGTCACATTCTTAAATGGCAGAATCATAATCCAAACCTAGGATTTCTGATTCTGAGTCCAGTGATATTTCTGATATACTACCGACCTTACCTTTTTTCCACAATATCACCCTTCTTGCAAACTACAACTCAGAACTGGTGAATTAAAGTGATCCACTATGTTTATTTCCTTCTCTACCTTGTCACCTTAATCATACTCATTAACAGGGCTTACTGTTATTCATCACTTCCACCTTGGCTCATTCTCAAAATGTTCCCAGCTTAATAGGATATGTGCTCTGTTGACCTAAACTTCAAGTACCTGGGATCATCTCTTGACCATAATTGAACACCAAGAAAATGACTTTCATGAATGAATGAGGGGATAGAAGTCATACAGATATTTAAATGGATATCATGGAAAGGAGTTGTTTATTCTGTAGGTGTCCAAAATTCAGAACCAAGACATCTGAAAGTTAGGATACAAGTTTTCAGAGTAAGGAAGCATTGAACAACAGGTGACTAAGAAGTTATTGTGGCAGACTTGGAACCAGGAAGATTCAAATCTGGTCTCAGATACATACTAGGCTGTTGTCTCAGTTTCTTTATCTGTAAAAATGATTTGGAAAAGGACATGGCAGACTACAAGAAAACTCCAAATTGGATGTGATTAAACATAATAAAGGAAGAATTTTCTAACAAGCTGAATCATTTGAAAATGGGATAAGCATTGGTATGAGAGGAAGAATTGTACCATCACAAGTAGTTTATAAGATTTAGAGCTAGAAGGAGCATTGGGAGTCATTGAGCTCAATCCCTTCATTTTATAGATGAGTAAATTGAGGCCAAACTCACCCAAGTAGTAAAGGGATTTAGTTAGTATTCAAGCATAAGTTTTTAATTCTAAATCCTCTGCTATTACTATGAGATCATGGTGTTTAAGTAGAAGCTATTTAAGTAGAAGCTTGTTGAGGATATTATAGAATGTATGAATCCATCAAAAGTGGTGGGTAGTCTGAGTTAATACCTAAGTCCTTTCAGATTCTAAGAAACTGTTGACAAATTCTCATTTGTTTCTAATCTGTTTTTCTAATCTAATGAAAGACCATATGACCTTTCATAGTTCCATTCCTGCTTACAATTTGCTTATTAAAAATTTGCCTGGAGTTAAGCACAAATTCTCCATAATAAAAACCATTCTTGAATCTTAGAAATAAAAAACTTTCAAGAGACTTTAGTTTCAGAAAGTCCACATTCCTGCCTGGAAATTTATTATTATGTCAATATGCATTTTAAAAATCCTTCATGTGAAAACTGGGAAGTTGAAGAAAATATGATCAATCATTTTCTTTGGCACCTTTGAAATCAAGTACTTGATATAAAGGACATAGTAATTTCAAACACCAAGGCTGGTAGCCATGAACTATGCCTCTCATTCTCCCTCCTCAAAGATTTGTCTCTCTGAAGACTCAAATTCTAAGTTTTTCTTTATACAACCATAAACCAACCGATGCTTTAAGCATTCATACATTTTAAGCCAGGACAATCTGGTTGCCCCACTTGAAACTAGATAAAATAGCTTTATCCTGGATGGGGAAGGGACATAGCTTCAAATGTTGAATTAGGTGCTAGGTGATACACCCAAAAGGCAATAAAACTGTGCACACCCTTTGATAACAGCAATATTATCACTAGGTCTGTATCTCAAAGAGATCATAAAAAAGGGAAAAGAACTCACATGTATAAAAATATTTATAGCAGCTCTTTTTGTAAATGACAAAGAATTGAAAACTGAAGAAATACCTATCAATTAGGGAATGACTGAACAAATTGTGGTATATGAATGTGATGGAGTACTATTATTCGGTAAAAAATCAGATGTAGTCGGATTTCAGAAAAACATGGAAAAATATGCATGAACTGATGCTGTGAAGTGAGCAAACCAGGACAATATTATATACATTAACAGCAATCTTCTGTGATAATCAACTATGTTGGACTTACTCATCTCAGCAGTACAATGATCAAAGACAATTCTAAAGGACCTGTGATGGAAAATATCATCCATATCCAGAGAAGGAACTATAGAGTTTGAATGCAGATCAAAACTTACTATTTTCAATTTTTAAAATTTGTTTTATGTTTTATGGGTTTTTCCCCCTCTCATCATTTTTCCCTTTTTGTACTGATTCTTCTTTCACAACATTAATATGGAAATATGTTTAACATAGTTATACATGTATAACCTATATTAGATTGGTCTCTTGTCAGGAGAATAAGGAAGAAAAGAGAGAAAGGTCTTGAAACTCAAGACCTTACAAAAAATAATGGTTGAAAACTCTATTTGCATGTAGTTGGAAAAATAATTAAAATTTTAAAAAATGATGCCAATTGAATATATCTTGGTACTCTAGGAGACATCTGCAAATGGTAGCAATGATGAAATAGTAGTAGAAGGAACTATGATTTCCATATCACTTTGCATCTAAAGTTCTTTATAAATATTAGTTCATTATATCTTCAAAATTAAACTTGCACATACTACCACCATCAGCTTCTAGGGATACAGTTATACAGAAACCCAATTAAACTCTGTGACTCCTGATCATTATCTGCAATTCCACCAGTTATTTCTAATCTTCTGCTCCACCCCACCCTTGGTAAACTAACACATTCAGAGTAGAAATGAGGAAAGCATGGAAGACTATAGTCTTAATTTCCTGACTTCAAAGTTAAAGCTATTGAAAGGATTAAAGGCAATGATAGAAATAGCTGGGAAAAAGGGTTGAAATTTAGGAACTAAATCCTGCTAGGGCACCTCGTTCTAAAGTCAAAATAGAAGCAATTGTGTAGAAACTGAGACTATGTAATTGGACTGAACCTCCTTTTAGCTATAGATTGGGAGAGAGGTTATTGTGCTTATTAGAGCTACTGACAAGATCTGCTGCCTTCTTCTCCTGCAACTCAATTGATTGAGATAATAATCAGTTATTTATATTATATCACATTATCATATAATAACAACGAATAAATATTTATTATGACAGCAATAATCCAATTCTTTGGTTGTAATAACAAATTTTTCTTAGTGGATCAGCTTCTCTACTCTGCAAGTACCTTTATCCCTATCATTGTCCAATCTCCAAATCCTCTCAGATATCTTCTTTCCATTTCTATGTCGACTCTTATGGTCTTTAAAAATGGATCGTACTTCACCTTTATCCCATAGCTGTGCACCTGTCATGTCTGTTTTGATTGGTTCCTAGGACATAGCAAAGGTTTATTAGTGAGATTCAGTAAATCAACATTCAAGCTCATAATTTGTGTTCAATCATTTTTCAGCCATGTCCTACTCTTTATGACCCAATTTGGGGTTTTCTTGCAAAGGTACTGAAGTAGTTTGCTGTTTCCTTCTCCTGCTCATTTAACAAATGTGGAAACTGTACTATATAGATGAAGACACAACTATTAAATTTCTGAGGCCGAATTTCGTTTTCCTGACTCCAGGTCCAGTGCTGTATACACTGGGCCACCTATATGTTCCCAAACTGATGACAATGAAGAGCTAAAATCACAGAGTTTAGTATAGAAGGTCCATCATTATATACATATGGAAAGGAGAGACTAAATCCAAGAAAACAAGCTATTATAGAAAACCAGGTGCTTGGTCCAGTGCCCAGAATTTGTTGGTTTTTTCTTTAGATGAATGTTTTTACTTTTCAGGGCAAATTCCATTTACTAAAATGATGTCTGGGGGCATTTTTCATATATATATCTCTGATATGGCTAAATTCTAAGCAGGGAAATGAAGCCAGAAAAATTAACAAGCTTCTTTTGTCTACATGTTGCAAGTATGCTTTGGAAATTTGGAATTCTTCCAGAATGTTTCTACTAGAACCACACTATCTTCAAACTACACCCTGTTGTAAAAATATTTATATTAAAGGGAGTCTGACTATACCTTTTCTGTCCTAAGAGTAAGCGGAGCTAGCTGGAATTCCATTTAAAGGCCCCCAAACCAAAAGGGTGATATGGGATTTTTTTGATTAGGTAGGAATTTAGATCCTCACCAAATCCCACATTTGAGAGTAGTTAGTTAAACAAGAGATATCCCTTTGATATAAAAAAACTGAGGTTGTCAGTAGGCAGTTTTTCATAGAACTTTCCAATTTACATTTTTAAAAAACATAGTTTTCCTTTCAGTTCCACATTTCTCTCCTTCCTACTTCCCCTCATCCCCTAGCCCCAACTATTTAAGAAGGCAAGGGAATCAAAAGCAAAAGCAGAGTTCCTATTACAAACATTTACAGTCAAGTGAAACAAATTCTTGCAACCTATTCATTTTTTGCACATGGGAACCCTTTTGGATTCCAAGGGGGAGGTGTGCATATATGTGTGTGTGTGTGTGTGTGTGTGTGTGTGTGTGTGTGTGTGTGTATTTTCATGGATATTTTTTTCATCAAATTCCATGTAGGTTAACTCTATACATTTTCTCAATAAAAGCTTATTGATAAATTATCATTACACTAACAGAACCTCATGACTGACCACCTTGCCTCTTCTTCTCCCACACTTAACCTATAAGCATAAATACACAATCATAAAAGACTAGAACAGTCATATTATTTCTCCTCTGGAATCCATGTTTGTGACAAGAATTCCAATGAAGATCAAAAGTATACTTGAGATAGGAAGACTGAGAAGAATGGCCATTTAATATGCAAATAACATGTGATTTCATAAGTGTGGGGAACTGCGATTGTGATAATATTCCTCTACCAAAACAAATCACTTTCTGTGAATTAATAGAAAAGCTCTGGGGAGTTGAGTGATTCCTACAAGCCCACAAAGTAAAGGCCAAAGGTAGAATTTGAACCCAAGCCCAGTATTCTATACATACTCTCTGCTTTGTGTTTATTCAAATGATGAAAAATATTGAAATGGTTATCATGGGGAGGTAAACAAATATATTCTCTGTTACATTATTGATAGAGATCTATCAACATTGAAAGTATTCAAAAAAAACAAACAAAAAAAGAAAGTATTCAAATAATAACACTACTAAATAAAATCCATACTCCTTTCTCTGAATTTCAAGATCCTCAACAAAGTGTCTCCAACTCAACACTTCAAGTCCTCAACACCTCAGTCCTCTTAACACACTACTGGTCATCCTGACAAACTGTATTATTCAATGTTCCTTGTACTCATCCTTCCCTGCTTCCAAACATTTGCTCATAATGTCCTCAGTATCTGGAAAGGAGACACTTTGCTCCCACTCCTATTTCTAATTGTAGAAATTCTGCCCATTCTTCAAAATTTAGCTTGAGAAAATGGAGAGAATTCTAGACTTGAAATCAGGAAGAATTCATTCATATACTGACTGAAATATAGCTGTCTAACCATGGTCAATGGCTCAGTTTGATCATTCAAAGGAAGAGATGAAAATTAGTGGCCTCCAAGGTCCCCTCCACTCTAAATCTATGATCTTTCAGTAATGTTTTTCTTGAATAAGCTACTTTCTCTTCCCTTGGATCCAATGAATGATAATAATAATAATAATAATAATAAATAATAGTAATCATCATCATCATCATTCATATTAACACAACACTTATAGAATTGATCCTCAGTACAGCCGTTTGAGGTAGAAACTAGTTGTATCCCCATTTTTTCAAAGAAGGGAACTGAAGCTCAGAAAAGTTATGTGACTTGCCCAGGGTCACCTAAGTGTCCAGGATTAGAATCAAATTTAAGTTTCCTACTTCAGTTTCCAGGATTCTGTGCACTGTACATCCTACCTGCCAATTCAATTTGATAGTGGCTTATTTCACTTCAATTCTGTAGGAGACTCAGGGTATTTTAGCACTTTGGATTTCTAGTACATATTTGTCATATTCTGTTTTGTTGTATGCAGTCTCTCAAAAGTCTTAGTCTAGTTTTAAGAGATTAAAGCTTTAAAACCACACTTTGACTTTGGGTAAATTCAGTTTATCAATGTATACATGTGTAGATTACAAACTCCTTGGGGGCAAGGAGTGTGTAATTCCATCCAGTACCCAACACAGATCTTTGTACTTTGAAGTTCCTTAATCATCATTTGATAAATTGCAGAGCAATCCATTAATGGGAATATAAATGAAAGTATTAGCAAAAACAGAAGTAGAATTATCTGTCCTACGGTTTTGTGACAGCATTCTCTGTAAATGTCTCCCCCCCCCATTTTTTTTAAACACACTGAACAAAAACTGGAAGCAATCTAAATGTTCTAACACAGGAAAGTGGTTAAATAAATTTTGCTTATATTCATAGAACAGAATAATATAATACAATTAAGCATAACAATAAGGAAAACTGTAAAGAAAGCTAAAATGACCTTGGTGAAATAATGCAAAGTAGAAAAGGAGAAAAATGAAAGACTAAATATAACCATATAAGTTTTTCTTGCTCTTTTCCTTCCCCCTCATCTTTTCTACCAAAGTAATGTCCAAATTTCCTTGGCTTATCCTATCCAACATCTGACCCCTTCCCTCCATGCCCACTACCAACATATCTGGGCTATGAAGCTGGCACAATTTCTTCCCTTTGTTATTTCTATTCTGTTGCTTCAGTCTTATCTGATCTTTGTTATTTCTTTTGCGGTTTTCTTGACAAAGATAATGGAGTGATTTATTATTTCCCTCTCCCGCTAATTTTACAGATAAGGAAACTGAGACATATAGGGTTAAGTAACTTTCTAAGGGTCATACAGTAAGTGTCTGAGGCCAGATTTAAACTTATTTGCCAGAACCACTTAGCTGTCCTTTGGCAATGGACAAATGCATGGATTCATATAATACTAGAGCTGGAAGAGACCTTACACAAAATCTGACCCTTAAAACACATGCTATAAATTTATATATATATATATATATATATATATATATATATATATATATATATATATGTATATATGTATGTAATACACACACACACACACATATATATATGAATTTTATAGAGGCTCACGGCATTCAAATCACTTATTTATTATTATATAACTGATTAGTGGGAGAGGTGATTTTAGACAGTTCATTGGGCTGTTTCGAATATATGATCCTGTATCTACTAAGTGCTCATGTCTCAAGATTGAAAATGCAGGCTTGACCATCAAGAATCATGTAGTGGGGGCAGCTAGATGGTGCAGTGGAGAGAGCACCAGTCTGGAGTCAGGAGGACCTGAGTTCAAATGCGACCTCAGACACTGAATTACCTAGCTGTGTGGCCTTGGGCAACACTTAACCCCATTGCCTTGCAAAACAAATAAACAAATAAAAAAAGGATCATATAAGAAAAGTGACTAAGTGTCCCATAAACTAAGCACATACTCCAAGCAAGTCAAAGACATGTCCCATATACTCCATGGTATTCTCTAATCAATAGAAAGTGGGGACTATCTATTAGTTGTAGTGTGTGAATGTATTGTACTACTATTGTTCCATAAGAAATAGCAAACATGAGAAATTTAAAGATACATGGGGAGCCTGATAATAATGGGGAGTCAGTGGAAAGGAACCAAGGGAACAATTTACACAATGTATGCAATCATGTGAAATATAAATAAAAAGAACACAAAAAAGGAAGGAACTCTAAATGTAATGAGCCCTAGTGGTACAAAAGAAGAGATAATGAAACAGGGTTATAGGAACATGGATTTAGAGATGGAAGGGATCTTTGAGATCATTTCAAAATCTAACACCTTCACTTTCTAGTTCAAAAAATTAATGATTTTAGATATTAAATGACATGTTCACAATGTCACAAAGGTAGTAAGTGTACCAGCCAGAATTTTTCTTTTATCCGTAGGATCACAAAGCTAGAGTTAGAAAGGACCTCCAAGTGTCAATGAATTCAATGACTTCATTTTATGGATGAGGAAACCAAGGCATAAGGAAGTTAGTTACTCAAGGTCACACAGGTAGAGAAAGAAGGGGAATCCAGGTCCTCTGACTTCAAATCTGGCACTCATTCTACTACTTGGGATTGGGATGGGGGTGGGGTGAACTGATGCATTAGGACATCAGATTTAGTTGGCATATTAATTGATTTTATTTAACTATTTTTCTTTGTTACAAGGGAGGATTCAATTTGGTGGAACTGGGGTAAATCCAGAAATTATTGTGGTGTAAAAATAAAAGACAATTTATGCAGGTTTGGATATACTAAGTATAGTAAATAGTTCAATTTTCTTTTCTATTATAACCTTTGATGAATGAAATTTTCTTTATTCTGAAATAGCTGAGCTCCTTATATGATATATTTCTTAGTTCTCTATAAGCAAATGTTTTAAATAAGACTGCCCCAAGATTTTCATGGTACTCTGTTTTCACTCAATTTATCTCCCTTTTGAGAAAGCAACACTAGTTAATGGGGGGGGGGGGATTAGACTTAAAGGCATGGACTTGAGTCTACCTTCTACTATGGGCTTCCTGTGTTAGCTGAACTAAGTCCCTTAGTTTTTTTGAGATTTGCTCTTCCAATCTGTAAATTCTGTATATGAGACATAATGAAATGTGTGCTGAAATTGGAATGTTCCCCCTCAGACACTTAATAGATATATATAATTACTTTACCTCTCCACCTTAATTTCTTATCTTCTAGGGTTTTTAGGAGGACCAAATGAGATTTCACACACATATACATATATGCATATATATTGTATACATATATATACATACTACGCACATATAAATGACTTTGCAAACTTTATAAATAATAGTTGTTATAAAAATAGAGACTAGACCTATGATTTTTATTTGTGTAAGGAATTCCTAGGTAAAACAATTCCCTCCACTGTGCAAGTTGGCACCTTCTCTATAACATACACTAGAGAATTGCCTACAATACCAGGATGGTAAATTACTAGAATCCTACAGAGAACTTGAATTCAGATCTTCCTGGCTCCAAGGTCAATTGTCTATTCATTAATGACAATAGCTAATATTCACACTATCTATTGACCTTCACCTACTTAAAAGGCAGGCGCTATTATCACCTTGTATAGAAGAGGAAACTGAGGCTGAGAGGCTGTGACTTCCTCCTCTCAGGAGAAGCCAATCACCTGAAATCTCATCATCATATTGTTGAACTCAACCTTGAATACTCAAGACCTTCCCAGCTTCCTCAGCTTCCTCTCCCCTCTGATTGGAAGGGTAGAGGACTAAGATCAAGGACAGGACCTTTCATCTCACTCTCCACTTTTTCATCTGCAGCTCTGCTTATTTTGAACTATTTTAGGGTCTATTCAAGAAGGACTAGCACATGTGTTGTGAGGCTTATTGGGACTTTTCAGGGCTACTCATCCATCTTTGGTGTCTACCTGATATTCAACTCTCACCTCTGATTCCAAGAAAGTGTATCATGAACTCTGGTAAAACCATCTTAGAAAAATGGACTGAGCCAGATTGAGGGTGACCAATAGGCCTCAAACATGTAGGTGAGTTAAAGGGGTGTCTACCCCAAGCATATGAAGACTTGCCCTGTCAAAATGGACATATAGAACAATTTGTTCCAATGATCATGAAGGCAGCTGAATCAAATTCTGCAACATTCTTAGAGTTTGGTCAGACATTGAAAATACCAAGGACATCCACTGCACCTTGAATATCACCAATTGTCCTGACTTTTGTCCCAATATTGGACTTTGATAACTCTGGGAGAGAGGCAACTCAGTCTCACTTAAATTCAATTCAGGAACAAGACAAGACCACCCTGTGTTGTCATTGATCCTCTTTGAAAACAAAGGACAAACAACAAGGAATAAGATGACCCTAAGCCATTCCCCGCCCCCTCCCAACTTGGCTCCCACTTCCAAAATCTTTTCTTGTGTTCTCTTTTCCCACTGCATTGTAAGATTCTTGAGAGCAGAAGCTGTCTTCCTTTTTTTCCTCATTTGTATCCCCACTTTAGAACAATACTGATTGATACATAGTAGGTACTTAAGAATTGTTTATTTTTGATATTTTTTATTTTTTTTAGGCAATGGGGTTAAGTGACTTGCCCAAAGTCACACAGCTAAGGAATTATTAGGTATCTGAGGTTGGATTTGAACTCAGGACCTACTGACTCAGTGCTCTATCCACTGTGCCACCTAGCTGCCCCTTAAGAATTGTTTATTGAATTGCCCATAGAGATATCAATAAGTATCTGAAGTAGGATTTGAACCCACTTCTTCCTGACTTCAAGCTCAGAGCTTTATCCACTGTGTCTCTTAGCAACCTTATAATTTTTCTCTATCTACTATTCCAAGCTATTGTTAAATGATACCTTGTATTTTCCCATTATCTCTAAAATTCTTTGTTATCATCACCTTTAAAGATTCTCATTTTTTCTAGATGTTATTTTACCTTTACTTAATCTTTCATTATCTAACTACATTTTTATTGCTTCTTGTATTATCCTTTTCCAGTAAAACCACCATGAGGGATCTGAAAGAATAAAAAGTCAGCAAGTAAAAAAAAGACCTAATAATTACTTCAGACCCAACCATCCTTTCAATTTCATATTCCTGCTTTGATCCTCTTTTTCATTGTCCTACAGTAAGTTTTTATATCATAGTAGTAGTTCTCAGCTCAAAGTTCCTTTAAATTTTCTATGAAAATTTTCTACAAAAACCCTTAGATGGTATCCATCCAATGTACTTTTTTCCCAGACACAAAGCTCACTCTAGAGACAATTGAATTATTCTTATAATATACTTGTCCTTGGCAAAGATATTAAAAGGGAGATCACATGATTGTAGTAGAAAGCCTACTTTAAAATCAAGAAAAGCTGAAACTTTTTAACCTATGTGACCTTGGACAAATAGTATCATTTCTCTAGGTTTCTGTTTCCTCCTCTGTAAAAGGAGGGTATTAATCAGAATGACCTTCTAGCTCCGCATACGGCATCCTAAAAATCACATGGCAGAAGAATTTTAACCCTGATCTCTGAAAGGTTCTTGGCCTAATCCACAGTATCCAGAGGACCACAGATGTCATCTGAATGCTTAGTTATCTCATGTCATCAACCCATTCTAAATATACTATTGACACGAACACTGAGGACTGGCACCCATATGTCCTGTACAGTTAAGTCAACAAAAGATATGGGTTAGGTGGGAGTAGGGAAGAAAACCTACTATTTAAGGAATGTTATTATGAATGTTCCTCCTCTCCATTATGGATCTACTAAAGGCATCTAATA